>NC_056433.1:3991634-4191634 GCF_018296145.1 Oncorhynchus tshawytscha | reverse complement strand
TGGAGGCAGGGGTGGAGGCAGGGGTGGAGACAGAGGCAGAGGTGGAGGCAGAGGCAGGGGTGGAAAGAGAGGCAGGGGTGGAGACAGAGGCTGGGGTGGAGGCAGAGGCAGGGTTAGAGGCAGGGGTGGAGACAGAGGCAGGGGTAGAGGAGGGGGCAGGGGTAGAGGCAGAGGCAGGGGTGGAGGCAGAGGCAGGGTTAGAGGCAGGGGTGGAAAGAGAGGCAGGGGTAGAGGCAGAGGCAGGGGTGGAAAGAGAGGCAGGGCTGGAAAGAGAGGCAGAGGCAGGGGTAGAGGCAGAGGCAGGGGTGGAGGCAGAGGCAGGGGTTGGGAGGTGGTATTCATGTGGAGGCAGGGGGCAGGGGTGGAGGCAGAGGGGTGGAGGCAGAGGCAGGGGTGGAGGCAGAGGCAGGGGTGGAGGCAGAGGTGGAGGCAGAGGCAGGGGTGGAAAGAGAGGCAGGGGTGGAGACAGAGGCTGGGGTGGAGGCAGAGGCAGGGGCAGAGGCAGGGGTGGAGGCAGAGGCAGGGGTAGAGGCAGAGGCAGGGGTGGAGGCAGAGGCAGGGGTGGAGGCAGAGGCAGGGGTGGAGGCAGAGGCAGGGGTAGAGGCAGAGGCAGGGGTGGAGGCAGGGGTGGAGGCAGAGGCAGGGGTGGGGAGGTGGTATTCATGTATTTGTCTTGTCGTCCCACATCAGGGTTATGAGGGACGGGCTGACTACTCTCCTCTCTCCTCTCCTGTTGACTCCTCTCCTCTCTCCTCTCCTCTCCTGACGACTCCTCCCCTCTCTCCTCTCCTGACGACTCCTCTCCTCTCTCATTTCCTGAGGACTACCTGACATGATGACTCCTTGCTGTCCCCAGTCCACCTGGCCATGCTGCTGTTCCAGTTTCAACTGACCTGAGCCCTAGGACCATGCCCCAGGACTACCTGACATGATGACTCCTTGCTGTCCCCAGTCCACCTGGCCATGCTGCTGCTCCAGTTTCAACTTCCACCTGACTGTTCTGCCTTATTAGTATTCGACCATGCTGGTCATTTATGAACATTTGAACATCTTGGCCATGTTCTGTTATAATCTCCACCCGGCACAGCCAGAAGAGGACTGGCCACCCCACATAGCCTGGTTCCTCTCTAGGTTTCTTCCTAGGTTTTGGCCTTTCTAGGGAGTTTTTCCTAGCCACCGTGCTTCTACACCTGCATTGCTTGCTGTTTGGGGTTTTAGGCTGGGTTTCTGTACAGCACTTTGAGATATCAGCTGATGTACGAAGGGCTATATAAATACATTTGATTTGATTTGATTTACTCCTCTCTCCTCTCATCTCCTGACTACTCCTCTCCTCTCTCCTCTCCTGGTGACTCCTCTCCTCTGTCCTCTCCTGTGTAATCCTCTCCTCTCTCCTCTCCTGGTGACTCCTATCCTCTCTCCTCTCCTGACTACTCCTCTCTCCTCTCCTGGTGACTCCTCTCCTCTCTCCTCTCCTGACTACTCCTCTCCTCTGTCCTCTCCTGACTACTCCTCTCCTGACTACTCTTCTCTCCTCTCCTGACTACCCCTCTCTCCTCTCCTGACTACTCCTCTCCTCTCTCCTCTCCTGGCGACCCCCTCCCTCTCATCAGGGACATGACAGCTGGGTTGAGCAGCTCTAATCCATACACCCTGGTTATCTCCAGATGTATTATCAGGACAGGACGATGAGGCCACAGTCACACAATTGACCAACCTTCCAATACTGTCCGGACATTATCTGAAAATGGACAGTAATGCTAAGAAGTATATTTAAGAAAGAAATAACTAAGGTTCTTTCACTCACATAGGACCAAGAGGCAAATTGGGGGCATTAGTTGGATATTTTTCTGTTTAGTCTTTGTTTGGTTATTGATAAGGAATAACACAGTACCAATATTGGTTTTTATTTCCATGTTGTATTTTTTTTTCCTAAAACCACATAAGCCTTTTTTTGCAATCTTGTTGTAGTATGAACTTAATACGCTACACACACATAACAGGTTGAACACTTTGTCCCTGGCTCTCCTGTACTGCACCTATCTGATGTTTGTCTTGACCGTGTAGAGTTTCTGCCCAAACAGGTTCAGGGTTTGAAACTGCAACCAAAACAACCAGCATTTGTGAGCCTTTGACTTGGCAGTGCGACAGCCATTTTTTGGGGCGGTCGCTAGGGTGGAATTGTTTTTTGGGGCGGTCGCTAGAGTGGAATTGTTTTTTGCCGTTCTCATTAGTTTTTGGTTCACAATTTGTTTTTTTATTATAATGATTTATTCAAAAAGTAATGTGTAATTCACCGAAAAAAAACATATAACAGTATCTGCCTGTCCCTGTTTCGCTGTCGGCTACTGTTTGAGCAAGCCACTTTACCTACCTCTCCCTACTGTGCACACGGAGAAGAGAGATGTATTCTGAGAAGCACAGAGCAGCGAGAGACGCGTTCTGAGAAGCACAGAGCAGGGAGAGACGCATTCTGAGAAGCACAGAGCAGGGAGAGACGCATTCTGAGAAGCACAGAGCAGGGAGAGATGTATTCTGAGAATCACAGAGTAGGGTGAGACGCGTTCTGAGAAGCACAGAGCAGGGAGAGATGTATTCTGAGAACCACAGAGCAGGGAGAGATGTATTCTGAGAACCACAGAGCAGGGAGAGATGTATTCTGAGAACCACAGAGCAGGGAGCAGGGAGAGATGTATTCTGAGAACCACAGAGCAGGGAGAGATGTATTCTGAGAACCACAGAGCAGGGAGAGATGTATTCTGAGAACCACAGAGCAGGGAGAGATGTATTCTGAGAACCACAGAGCAGGGAGAGATGTATTCTGAGAAGCACAGAGTAGGGAGAGATGTATTCTGAGAACCACAGAGCAGGGAGAGATGTATTCTGAGAATCACAGAGTAGGGTGAGACGCGTTCTGAGAAGCACAGAGCAGGGTGAGACGCGTTCTGAGAAGCACAGAGTAGGGAGAGATGTATTCTGAGAACCACAGAGCAGGGAGAGATGTATTCTGAGAACCACAGAGCAGGGAGAGATGTATTCTAATAATAGTGTCACTTATTTTCCCCAGTGTTTCCTGTCTCTCTGTCTCAGTGTTTTTATCCCTGTGTTTCCTGTCTCTCTGTACCAGTGTATTTATCCCTGTGTTTCCTGTCTCTCTGTGCCAGTGTATTTATCCCTGTGTTTCCTGTCTCTCTGTACCAGTGTATTTATCCCTGTGTTTCCTGTCTCTCTGTGCCAGTGTATTTATCCCTGTGTTTCCTGTCTCTCTGTATCAGTGTATTTATCCCTGTGTTTCCTGTCTCTCTGTATCAGTGTATTTATCCCTGTGTTTCCTGTCTCTCTGTGCCAGTGTATTTATCCCTGTGTTTCCTGTCTCTCTGTACCAGTGTATTTATCCCTGTGTTTCCTGTCTCTCTGTCCCAGTGTACTTATCCCTGTGTTTCCTGTCTCTCTGTCCCAGTGTATTTATCCCTGTGTTTCCTGTCTCTGTCTGTATCAGTGTATTTATCCCTGTGTTTCCTGTCTCTCTGTCCCAGTGTATTTATCCCTGTATTTCCTGTCTCTCTGTACCAGTGTATTTATCCCTGTGTTTCCTGTATCTCTGTACCAGTGTATTTATCCCTGTGTTTCCTGTCTCTCTGTGCCAGTGTATTTATCCCTGTTTCCTGTCTCTCTGTGCCAGTGTATTTATCCCTGTGTTTCCTGTCTCTCTGTGCCAGTGTATTTATCCCTGTTTCCTGTCTCTCTGTGCCAGTGTATTTATCCCTGTGTTTCCTGTCTCTCTGTACCAGTGTATTTATCCGTGTTTCCTGTCTCTCTGTATCAGTGTATTTATCCCTGTGTTTCCTGTCTCTCTGTGCCAGTGTATTTATCCCTGTGTTTCCTGTCTCTCTGTGCCAGTGTATTTATCCCTGTGTTTCCTGTCTCTCTGTGCCAGTGTATTTATCCCTGTGTTTCCTGTCTCTCTGTGCCAGTGTATTTATCCCTGTGTTTCCTGTCTCTCTGTGCCAGTGTATTTATCCCTGTGTTTCCTGTCTCTCTGTGCCAGTTCGTCCTGTATGTTTTTTTTCCAAACCTCCTTTTTCTATTCTCTTTTTCTCGTCCTCCCGGTTTTGACCCTTGCCTGTTTTCTGGACTCCATTCCCGCCTGCCTGACTATTCTGCCTGCCCTGACCTCGAGCCTGCCTGCCCTTCGGTACCTACTGGACTCTGAACTGGTTTAGACTTTTCATCTGTACTCAACCATTCTCTTGCCTTCCCTTTTTTGGTTTATTAAATATCTAAGACTCCAATCATCTTCCTCCTGTGTCTGCATCTGGGTCTCGCCTTGTGGCCCTTATAGAATACCGTTTTCAAAGCAGCTACTGTTGTTCTAGTTAAAAGAAAGGAGAATCACATCTTCCAGTGAGTATATCGTTTATTTTTCACCTCTTACTATTGAGTTCATGGCACCACTTTACAACCGGAGTAGGCTACGGTAAGGATGTGCCTGCAGAGACAAGAGATCAGAGCAGAGCACGCCATTTGCGATGAATAAGCCTACATCAATTAGCCTTAGCTCTGGAAAGATTTTGTAGGACATTACATTTACGGATAAATCAATTAGCCTACATGGCTATCTAACAACATGCCCATATTTAGTGGTGAATAATATAACCTAGGGGTTCCCCAAAAAATGTGTTCTTAAATGAATTACCTAGTTTTAAAAAAAAAACATTAAAAAAAGAAATGTCTTCTCACTGTCAACTGCGTTTATTTTCAGCAAACTTAACATGTGTAAATATTTGTATGAACATAACAAGATTCAACAACTGAGACATAAACTGAACAAGTTCCACAGACATGTGACTAACAGAAATTGAATAATGTGTCCCTGAACAAAGGGGGGGGGTTCAAAATCAAAAGTAACAGTCAGTATCTGCATTAAGCTGCATTAAGTACTGCAGTGCATCTCCTCCTCATGACCTGCACCAGATTTGCTAGTTCTTGTTCTAGTTCTTGTTGTGAGATGTTACCCGACTCTTCCAATAAGACACCTGCAAGATCTCTGACATTTCTGGGGGGAATGGCCCTAGCCCTAAGTTTTAAGTTCCTCGGCGTACACATCACGGACAAACTGAATTGGTCCACTCACACAGACAGCGTGGTGAAGAAGGCGCAGCAGCGCCTCTTCAACCTCAGGAGGCTAAAGAAATTTGGCTTGTCACTAAAAGCACTCACAAACTTTTACAGATGCACAATCGAGAGCATCCTGTCGGGCTGAATCACCGCCTGATACGGCAACTGCTCCGCCCACAACTGTAAGGCTCTCCAGAGGGTAGTGAGGTCTGCACAACGCATCACCGGGGGCAAACTACCTGCCCCCCAGGACACCTACACCACCCGATGTCACAGGAAGGCCATAAAGATCATCAAGGACAGCAACCACCCGAGCCACTGCCTGTTCACCCCTTCTATCATCCAGAAGGCGAGATCAGTACAGGTGCATCAAAGCTGGGACCGAGAGACTGAAAAACAGCTTCTATCTCAAGGCCATCAGACTGTTAAACAGCCACCACTAACATTGAGTGGCTGCTGCCAACACACTGACTCAACTCCAGCCACTTTAATAATGGAAAAATTGATGTAAAAAAATGTATCACTAGTCACTTTAAACAATGCTACTATATATCATGTTTACATACCCTACATTACTCATCTCATATGTATATACTGTACTCTATACCATCTACTGTATCTTGCCTATGCCGTTCTGTACCATCACTCATTCATATATCTTTATGTACATATTCTTTATCCCTTTACACTTGTGTGTATAAGGTAGCAGTTGTGGAATTGTTAGGTTAGATTACTGGTTGGTTATTACTGCATTGTCGGAACTAGAAGCACAAGCATTTCTCTACACTCGCATTAACATCTGCTAACCATGTGTATGTGACCAATAACATTTGATTTGATTTGATTTGACATGCTCAATGGGACTGAGATCCGGGCCATGGCAGAACACTGACAATCTTGCAGGAAATCACACACAGAATGAGCAGTATGGCTGGTGGCATTTTCATGCTGGAGGGCCATGTCAGGATGAGCCTGCAGGAAGGGTACCACATGAGGGAGGAGGATGTCTTCCCTGTAACGCACAGCATTGAGATTGCCTGCAATGACAACAAGCTCAGTCCGATCATGCTGTGACACACCGCCCATGACAGACTCTACACCTCCAAATCCATCCCAGAGGCCTCGGTGTAACGCTCATTCCTTCAACAATAAATGTGAATCCGACCATTGTGGCTCGTCAGTGAAGAGCACTTTTTGCCAGTCCTGTCTGGTCCGGCGACGGTGGGTTTGTGCCCATAGGCGAAGTTGTTGCCAGTGATGTCTGGTGAGGACCTGCCTTACAACAGGCCTACAAGCCCTCAGTCCAGCCTCTCTCAGCCTATTGTGGACAGTCTGAGCACTGATGGAGGGATTGTGCGTTCCTGGTGTAACTCGGGCAGTTGTTGGTGCCATCCTGTACCTGTCCCGCAGGTGTGATGTTCGGATGTACCGATGCTGTGCAGGTGTTGTTACACGTGGTCTACCACTGCGAAGACAATCAGCTGTCCGTCCTGTCTCCCTGTAGCGCTGTCTTAGGCATCTCACAGTACGGACATTGGAATTTATTGCCCTGGCCACATCTGCAGTCCTCATGCTTCCTTGCAGCATGCCTAAGGCACGTTCACGCAGATGAGATCAGAGTCAGTAGAAAGGCCTTTATAGTGTCCTAAGTTTTCATAACTGTGACCTTAATTGCCTACCGTCTGTAAGCTGCTAGTGTCTTAGCGACTGTTCCACGGGTGCATGTTCATTAATTGTTTATGATTCATTGAACAAGCATGGGAAACAGTGTTTAAACCCTTTACAATGAAGATCTGTGAAGTTATTTGGATTTGAATTATCTTTGAAAGACAGGGTCCTGAAAAAGGGATGTTTCCTTTTTTGCTGAGTTTATAACCAAATCTAGCTGAATATAGAGAGAAAGCATGCCGGATCCCAATGCATTTATAAACTACCACATATCCGTGTGTCACGTTCTGACCTTAGTTCTTTTGTTATGTCTTTGTTTTAGTATGGTCAGGGCATGAATTGGGTGGGTTGTCTATGTTAGTTTTGCTATGATTTGGTATTTCTGTGTTTGGCCTGGTATGGTTCTCAATGGTTGTCCCTGATTGAGAACCATACTTAGGTAGCCTGGTTGTCCCTGATTGAGAACCATACTTAGGTAGTCTGTTTCTCACCCTTGAGTTGTGGGTGCTTGTTTTCTGTTTTGTGTCTGCACCAGACAGGACTGTTTCATTTTGTTCATTCTCCTTTGTTATTTTGTTTAGTGTTCTCGTGATAATAAATTATCAATATGGACACATACAACGCTGCGCATTGGTCCTCTTCTTCCACCAACAACGGACGTTACACCGTGTCAGTAGAAATTCTGATCGGGGAGTAGATTTTTGAACCTTGAGTAAATCTATCAAAATCAATGTAAAAATACTAAGGGAATGGGTGGATGATGGATGAATGGATTGATGAAAGGATGGATGAATGCATGGATGGATGATTGATAGATGGATAGATGGATGAATGCATGGATGGATGATGGATGAATGGATGAATGGATGCATGGATGGATGGAGGGATAGATGTATGTATGGATGAGTGGATGATGGATGGATGCAGGGATGGATGGATGGATGGATGGATGGATGGATGGATGGATGGATGGATGGATGGATGGATGGAGGGATGGATGGATGAATGGATGGATGAATGGATGGATGTCAACACATACTTATCTAATGCAGTATTCTACCGTGCGACCATTTTACTTTCACCTGCTCCAAAATGTGAGGAACCTGTGGTTTCTCTAAACAACACGAGTGGTTCCTCTAAGAAACACGAGTGGTTTCTCTAAACAACACGAGTGGTTCCTCTAAGAAACACGAGTGGTTTCTCTACACAACACCTGTGGTTTCTCTACACAACACCTGTGGTTTCTCTACACAACACCTGTGGTTTCTCTACACAACACCTGTGGTTTCTCTACACAACACCTGTGGTTTCTCTACACAACACCTGTGGTTTCTCTACACAACACCTGTGGTTTCTCAAAACAACACCTGTGGTTTCTCAAAACAACACCTGTGGTTTCTCTACCTCCATTAAGCCAGAAAAAGACCTTTGAGGTTAGAAACATATTTCCCGAAGCCCGACTTGACAAGTGGTCAGCAGCAAAGAATCTTATGTCTGTCTATTAACTTAGTCCTATGTCAAATGCTAAACTCACAGAATTAGGTTAAGTTTGCGTCTGCCTTTCAAATTGATGCAAATTGTGAGGGTAAAACTGGATGTTGGGAGAGTGAACAGACAGACAGACCGTCACAGGAGAGTGTTACCTCATAACTACACACAAACAGAGCATCCGGTATGGCCGCAGCCCCCTCTACCTGTACCCACTACCCAGAATCCTTTTGCTGGTCCAGTTCCTAGACCTGAGCACCTCGTACCGCCGCACGGCCTCCTGGGATGGCATTGTGATTGTGCTCAGTGTTTTGTCCGTGGAGTCTCTACAGGCTAGGACAATAACCAGCTCTGACAATACGATTAGAAAACAGCCCAGCTACATATTGAAACAGGCCAGCCTTGTATTGCTGCCTCTCCAATGTGAGTCAACACGGGAGGTGAGGAGGCTATTGTGATGCTGTGGCTCGTCAGGGGCTCCTTAGCTAGAATTATGGATTTCTGAGTGCCAATTTCATCGAGCCAAAAGGATGGAGAGGGAGGAGGGCTTGGATGGATTGTAGCGGTGTCCTAGTCAAAGCTACACCTGGCTTCTTCACACATGCACACGCACCCACACACACACGCGCACACGCACGCACGCACGCACACACACACACACACACACACACACACACACACACACACACACACACACACACACACACACACACACACACACAGGACCGTCCCCATGCATCACCAGCTCTCCAACCGTCACACTCTCCTGTCTGTCTATCTGTCTGGTGTAATGGGTCAGCCCTGTATCTACAACAGGAAGAGGTGTGTGTAATGGGTCATCCCTGTATCCTCAACAGGAAGAGGTGTGTCTAATGAGTCAGACCTGTATCTACAACAGGAAGAGGTGTGTCTAATGGGTCAGTCCTGTATCTACAACAGGAAGAGGTGTGTCTAATGGGTCAGACCTGTATCTAAAACAGGAAGAGGTGTGTCTAATGGGTCAGGTCTGTATCTACAACAGGAAGAGGTGTGTCTAATGGGTCAGCCCTGTATCTACAAGAGGAAGAGGTGTGTCTAATGTGTATCTACAATAGGAGGGCCGGCTAGTAATGTTGCGGTACTCACTGTCTCTCCAGTCCACATCAGCTCTCAGACAAGGAAGGACCAGGGGACCCTCACCACGGGCCCTCTTTCTGGATGAACTGTTCTCACTAGCCTACCTGGTGAAATAAAGGTGAAATAAAATGTAAAAAAATGTATTCACCACCCACTCACCACCTATTCACCATCCACTCACCACCTATTCACCACCCACTCACCACCTATTCACCACCCACTCACCAGCCACTCACCACCCTCTCACCAGCCAACACCACCCACACCACCCACTCACCACCCACTCACCACCCACTCATCACCCACTCACCAGCCACCCACCACCCCTCACCACCCCCTCACCACCCACTCACCACCCCTCACCAGCCACACACCACCAACTCACCAGCCACTCACCAGCCACTCACCAGCCACTCAGCAGCCAATCACCACCCTCTCACCACCTTCTCACAACCCACTCACCACCCATCACCAGCCAATCACCAGCCACTCACCACCCTCTCACCAGCCACTCACCACCCACTCACCACCTATTCACCACCTATTCACCCCCACTCACCACCCATCAGCACCCACTAGCCACCCACCACCACCCTCTCACCACCCACTCACAACCTATCCACCACCCACCCACCACCCTCTCACCACCCACCACCACCCTTTCACCACCCACTCATCACCCTCCTACCACCCATCACCAGCCACTCACCACCCACTCACCAGCCACTCACACCCTCTCACCAGCCAACACCACCCATCACCACCCACTCACCACCCACTCACCACCCACTCATCACCCACTCACCAGCCACCCACCACCCCTCACCACCCCCTCACCACCCACTCACCACCCCTCACCAGCCACACACCACCAACTCACCAGCCACTCACCACCCACCCACCACCCTCTCACCACCCACCACCACCCTTTCACCACCCACTCATCACCCTCCTACCACCCATACACCACCCATCACCAGCCACTCACCACCCACTCACCAGCCACTCACCACCCTCTCACCACCCATCACCACCCACTCAAAACCCATCACCAGCCATTGACCACCCACTCACCAGCCTTCACCACCCACTCACCACCCATCATCAGCCATTCACCACCCACTCACCAGCCTTCACCACCCACTCACCACCCATCACCAGCCACCCACCACCCACCACAACCCACTCACCAGCCACTCACCACCCTCTCACCACCCCTCACCACCCACTCACCACCCATAACCAGCCGTTGACCACCCACTCACCAGCAACTCACCACCAACTCACCACCCTCCACTCATCACCCACTCACCACCCTCTCACCACCCACTCACCACCCACCCACCACCCACTCATCACCCACTCACCACCCTCTCACCACCCACTCACCACCCACTCACCACCCTCTCACCACCCTCACACCACCGACTCACCACCCTCTCACCACCGACTCACCACCCTCTCACCACCCATCACCAGCCACACACCACCAACTCACCACCCACTCACCAGCCACTCACCAGCCAATCACCACCCTCTCACAACCCACTCACAACCTACTCACCACCCTACACAACCCTCTCACCACCCTCTCACCACCGACTCACCACCCTCTCACCACCCACTCACCACTCACCACCCTCTCACCACCCATAACCACCCACTCGCCACCCACTCACCAGCTATTCACCACCTATTCACCCCCACTCACCACCCACTCACCAGCCCATCACCACCCACCCACCCATCACCACCCCTCTCACCCACCCACTCACCACCCACTCACCACCCTCCTACCACCCACCCACCACCCATCACCAGCCACTCACGACCCACTCACCAGCCACTCACCACCCTCTCACCACCCACCCACCACCCATCACCAGACATTGACCACCCACTCACCAGCCTGCACCACCCACTCACCACCCTCCTACCACCCACTGACCACCCATCACCAGCCACCCACCACCCACTCACCACCCACTCACCAGACACTCACCACCCTCTCACCACCCATCACACCCAATCACCACCCATAACCAGCCATTCACCACCCACTCACCAGCCTTCACCACCCACTCACCACCCACTCACCACCCACTCACCACCCATCCACATTCACCACCCACTCACCAGCCATTCACCACCACTCACCACCCTGACCAGCCACCCACCACCCACTCACCACCCACTCACCAGCCACTCACCCCCCTCACCACCCACTCACCACCCATAACCAGCCATTGACCACCCATTCCTTCACAACCCACTCACCACCCACTCAGCAGCCACTCAGCAGCCACTCACCACCCACTCACCACCCACTCATCACCCACTCACCACCCTTTCACCACCCACTAACCACCCTCTCACCACCCACTCACCACCTACCACCACCCATAACCACCCATCACCACCCTTGTACAACCCATGCACCCCCCACTCACCACCCATCACCAGCCATTCACCACAAACTCACCAGCCTTCACCACCCATTCACAACCTATCCACCACCCACCCACCACCCTCTCACCACCCACCACCACCCTTTCACCACCCACTCATCACCCTCCTACCACCCATACACCACCCATCACCAGCCACTCACCACCCACTCACCAGCCACTCACCACCCTCTCACCACCCATCACCACCCACTCAAAACCCATCACCAGCCATTGACCACCCACTCACCAGCCTTCACCACCCACTCACCACCCATCATCAGCCATTCACCACCCACTCACCAGCCTTCACCACCCACTCACCACCCATCACCAGCCACCCACCACCCACTCACAACCCATCACCAGCCACTCACCACCCACTCACCAGCCACTCACCACCCTCTCACCACCCTCACCACCCACTCAAAACCCATCACCAGCCATTGACCACCCACTCACCAGCCTTCACCACCCACTCACCACCCATCATCAGCCATTCACCACCCACTCACCAGCCTTCACCACCCACTCACCACCCATCACCAGCCACCCACCACCCACTCACAACCCACTCACCAGCCACTCACCACCCTCTCACCACCCCTCACCACCCACTCACCACCCATAACCAGCCGTTGACCACCCACTCACCAGCAACTCACCACCCACTCACCACCCTCCACTCATCACCCACTCACCACCCTCTCACCACCCACTCACCACCACCCACCACCCACTCATCACCCACTCACCACCCTCTCACCACCCACTCACCACCCACTCACCACCCTCCTCACCACCCACTCACCACCCATCACCAGCCACCGACCCACTCACCAGCCACTCACCACCCTCTCACCACCCACTCACCACCCTCTCACACCACCAACTCACCACCCACTCACCAGCCACTCACCAGCCACTCACCACCCACCCTCACCACCCACTCACCACCCATCACCAGCCACCCGACCCACTCACCAGCCACTCACCACCCACTCACCAGCCACTCACCAGCCACTCACCACCCTCCACCACCCACTCACCACCCATCACCAGCCACTCCCGACCCACTCACCAGCCACTCACCACCCTCTCACCAGACACTCACCACCCTCTCACCACCGATCCACCCAATCACCACCCATAACCAGCCATTCACCACCCACTCACCAGCCTTCACCACCCACTCACCACCCACTCACCACCCACTCACCACCCATCACCAGCCATTCACCACCCACTCACCAGCCTTCACCACTCACTCACCACCCATGACCAGCCACCCACCACCCACTCACCACCCACTCACCAGCCACTCACCACCCCCCTCACCACCCACTCACCACCCATAACCCGATTGACCACCCATTCCTTCACAACCCACTCACCACCCACTCAGCAGCCACTCAGCAGCCACTCACCACCCACTCACCACCCACTCATCACCCACTCACCACCCTTTCACCACCCACTAACCACCCTCTCACCACCCACTCACCACCTACCACCACCCATAACCACCCATCACCACCCTTGTACAACCCATCACCCCCACTCACCACCCATCACCAGCCATTCACCACCCACTCACCAGCCTTCACCACCCTCTCACCACCCACTCACCAGCCACTCACCACCCTCACCACCCCTCACCACCCACTCACCAGCCTTCACCACTCACTCACCCATCACCAGCCACCCACCACCCACTCACCACCCACTAACCAGCCACTCACCACCCCCTCACCACCCACTCACCACCCATAACCAGCCATTGACCACCCACTCACCAGCCTTCACCACCCACAGCCACTCACCACCCTCTCACCACCCACTCACCACCCATAACCTGACCACCCACTCACCAGCCTTCACCACCCACTCAGCCACCACCCACTCACCACCCACTCACCACCCCTCATCACCCACTCACCACCCTTTCACCACCCACTAACCACCCTCTCACCACCCACTCACCAGCCATCCACCACCCATAACCAGCCATTGACCACCCACTCACCAGCCTTCACCACCCACTCAGCCAGCCACTCACCAGCCACTCACCACCCACTCACCACCCACTCATCACCCACTCACCACCCTCTCACCACCCACCCACCACCCATCACCAGACATTGACCACCCACTCACCAGCCTGCACCACCCACTCACCACCCTCCTACCACCCACTGACCACCCATCACCAGCCACCCACCACCCACTCACCACCCACTCACCAGACACTCACCACCCTCTCACCACCCATCACACCCAATCACCACCCATAACCAGCCATTCACCACCCACTCACCAGCCTTCACCACCCACTCACCACCCACTCACCACCCACTCACCACCCACTCACCACCCATCACCAGCCATTCACCACCCACTCACCAGCCTTCACCACTCACTCACCACCCATGACCAGCCACCCACCACCCACTCACCACCCACTCACCAGCCACTCACCACCCCCCTCACCACCCACTCACCACCCATAACCAGCGATTGACCACCCATTCCTTCACAACCCACTCACCACCCACTCAGCAGCCACTCAGCAGCCACTCACCACCCACTCACCACCCACTCATCACCCACTCACCACCCTTTCACCACCCACTAACCACCCTCTCACCACCCACTCACCACCTACCACCACCCATAACCACCCATCACCACCCTTGTACAACCCATGCACCCCCCACTCACCACCCATCACCAGCCATTCACCACCCACTCACCAGCCTTCACCACCCTCTCACCACCCACTCACCAGCCACTCACCACCCTCTCACCACCCCTCACCACCCACTCACCAGCCTTCACCACTCACTCCCCAGCCATCACCAGCCACCCACCACCCACTCACAACCCACTAACCAGCCCACTCACCACCCTCTCACCACCCACTCACCACCCATAACCAGCCATTGACCACCCACTCACCAGCCTTCACCACCCACTCAGCAGCCACTCAGCAGCCACTCACCACCCACTCACCACCCACTCATCACCCACTCACCACCCTTTCACCACCCACTAACCACCCTCTCACCACCCACTCACCAGCCATCCACCACCCACTCACCACCAACTCACCACCCTCGTACCACCCATTCACCACCCACTCACCACCCATCACCAGCCATTCACGACCCACTCACCAGCCTTCACCACTCACTCACCACCCACTCACCACCCACTCCACCCACTCACCACCCTCTCACCACCCACTCACCACCCCCTCACCACCCTCTCACCAGACTCACCACCCTCTCACCACCCACTGACCACCCATCACCAGCCACACACCACCACTCACCACCCACTCACCAGCCACTCACCAGCCACTCACCAGCCAATCAGCACCCTCTCACCACCCATCACAACCCACTCACAACCTACTCACCAGCCATCACCAGCCACTCACCACCCTCTCACCACCCACTCACCACCCACTCACCACCCACCCACCACCCATCACCAGCCACTCACCACCTCACCACCCATAACCACCCACTCGCCACCCACTCACCACTATTCACCACCTATTCACCACCCCCACTCACCACCCATCACCACCCACTCACCACCCACTCACCACCCATCACCACCACTCACAACCTATTCACCACCCACTCACCACCCATTCACCACCCTCTCACCACCCACTCACCACCCTCCTACCACCCACTCACCACCCATCACCAGCCACCCACCACCCACTCCAACCCACTCACCAGCCACCCACCACCATCTCTCCACCCCTCACCACCCAATCACCACCCATAACCAGCCATTGACCACCCACTCACCAGCCTTCACCACCCACTCACCACCCACTCAGCAGCCACTCAGCAGCCACTCACCACCCACTCATCACCCACTCACCACCACCCCCCTAACCACCCTCTCACCACCCACTCACCACCTACCACCACCCATCTCCTCCCATCACCACCCTCACCACCCATTCACCACCCACTCACCACCCATCACCAGCCATTGACCACCCACTCACCAGCCTTCACCACCCACTCACCACCCACTCACCACCCATCACCAGCCACCCACCCACCACCCACTCACCACCCACTCACCAGCCACTCACCACCCTCTCACCACCCCTCACCACCCACTCACCACCCATAACCAGCCATTGGCCACCCACTCACCAGCCTGCACCACCCACTCACCACCCTCCACCACCCATCACCACCCATCACCAGCCACCCACCACCCACCACAACCACTCACCAGCCACTCACCACCCTCTCACCACCCATCACCACCCACTCACCACCCATCACCAGCCATTGACCACCCACTCACCAGCCTTCACCACCACTCACCACCCACTCACCACCCACTCACCACCCATCACCAGCCATTCACCACCCACTCACCAGCCTTCACCACTCACTCACCATCCATCACCAGCCCCCACCACCCACTCACCAGCCACTAACCACCCTCACACCCATAACCAGCCATTGACCACCCACTCACCAGCCTTCACCACCCACTCACCACCCACTCAGCAGCCACTCAGCAGCCACTCACCACCCACTCACCACCCACTCACCACCCCACCACCCATCACCACCCATCACCACCCTCTCACCACCCACTCACCACCTATTCACCACCTATTCACCCCCCACTCCCACCCTTTCACCACCCACTCATCACCCTCCTACCACCCACTCACCACCCATCACCAGCCACTCACCACCCACTCACCACCCACTCACCACCCTCTCACCACCCATCACCACCCACTCACCACCCATCACCAGCCATTGACCACCCACTAACCAGCCTTCACCACCCACTCACCACCCCATCAGCCATTCACCACCCACTCACCCACCCACTCACCACCCATCACCAGCCACCCACCACCCACTCACAACCCACTCACCAGCCACTCACCACCCTCTCACCACCCCTCACCACCCACTCACCACCCATAACCAGCCGTTGACCACCCCTCACCACCCACTCACCACCCATAACCAGCCTTTGACCACCCACTCACCAGCCTTCACCACCCACTCACCACCCACTCAGCAGCCACTCAGCAGACACTCACCACCCACTCACCACCCTCTCACCAGCCACTCACCACCTACCACCACCCATCACCACCCTCTCACCACCCACTCACCACCTGTTCACCACCTATTCACCCCCACTCACCCCACTCACCACCCTCTCACCACCCACCACCACCCTTTCACCACCCACTCATCACCCCACCACCCACTCACCACCCATCACCAGCCACTCACCACCCACTCACCAGCCACTCACCACCCTCTCACCACCCATCACCACCCACTCACCACCCACTCACAGCCTTCACCACCCACTCACCACCCATCACCAGCCACCCACCACCCACTCACAACCCACTCACCAGCCACTCACCACCCTCTCACCACCCCTCAACACCCACTCACCACCCATAACCAGCCGTTGACCACCCACTCACCAGCAACTCACCACCCACTCACCACCCTCCACTCATCACCCACTCACCACCTACCACCACCCATCACCACCCTCTCACCACCCACTCACCACCTATTCACCACCTATTCACCCCCACTCACCACCCTCTCACCACCCTCTCACCACCCACCACCACCCTTTCACCACCCACTCATCACCCTCCTACCACCCACTCACCACCCATCACCAGCCACTCACCACCCACTCACCAGCCACTCACCACCCTCTCACCACCCATCACCACCCACTCACCACCCACTCACCAGCCACTCACCACCCTCTCACCACCCATCACCACCCACTCACCACCCATCACCAGCCATTGACCACCCACTAACCAGCCTTCACCACCCACTCACCACCCATCATCAGCCATTCACCACCCACTCACCAGCCTTCACCACCCACTCACCACCCATCACCAGCCACCCACCACCCACTCACAACCCACTCACCAGCCACTCACCACCCTCTCACCACCCCTCACCACCCACTCACCACCCATAACCAGCCGTTGACCACCCCTCACCACCCACTCACCACCCATAACCAGCCTTTGACCACCCACTCACCAGCCTTCACCACCCACTCACCACCCACTCAGCAGCCACTCAGCAGCCACTCACCACCCACTCACCACCCACTCACCACCCTCTCACCAGCCACTCACCACCTACCACCACCCATCACCACCCTCTCACCACCCACTCACCACCTATTCACCACCTATTCACCCCCATTCACCACCCTCACCACCCTCTCACCACCCACCACCACCCTTTCACCACCCACTCATCACCCTCCTACCACCCACTCACCACCCATCACCAGCCACTCACCACCCACTCACCAGCCACTCACCACCCTCTCACCACCCATCACCACCCACTCACCACCCATCACCAGCCATTGACCACCCACTCACCAGCCTTCACCACCCACTCACCACCCATCATCAGCCATTCACCACCCACTCACTAGCCTTCACCACCCACTCACCACCCATCACCAGCCACCCCACCCACTCACAACCCACTCACCAGCCACTCACCACCCTCTCACCACCCCTCAACACCCACTCACCACCCATAACCAGCCGTTGACCACCCACTCACCAGCAACTCACCACCCACTCACCACCCTCCACTCATCACCCACTCACCACCCTCTCACCACCCACTCACCACCCTCTCACCACCACTAACTCATCACCCACTCACCACCCTCTCACCACCCACTCACCACCCTCTCACCACCCTCTCACCACCCTCACCACCCTCTCACCACCGACTCACTACCCTCTCACCACCACTCACCACCCATCACCAGCCACACACCACCAACTCACCACCCACTCACCAGCCACTCACCACCGACTCACCACCCTCTCACCACCCACTCACCACTCACCACCCTCTCACCACCCACCACCACCCACTCACCAGCCACTAACCACCCTCTCACACCCATAACCAGCCATTGACCACCCACTCACCAGCCTTCACCACCCACTCACCACCCACTCAGCAGCCACTCAGCCCACTCACCACCCACTCACCACCCACTCACCACCCACTCACCACCACCACCACCAATCACCACCCATCACCACCCTCTCACCACCCACTCACCACCTATTCACCACCTATTCACCCCCACTCACCACCCTTTCACCACCCACTCATCACCCTCCACCACCCACTCACCACCCATCACCAGCCACTCACCACCCACTCACCAGCCACTCACCACCCTCTCACCACCCATCACCACCCACTCACCACCCATCACCAGCCATTGACCACCCACTAACCAGCCTTCACCACCCACTCACCACCCATCATCAGCCATTCACCACCCACTCACCAGCCCTCACCACCCACTCACCACCCATAACCAGCCACCCACCACCCACTCAACCACTCACCAGCCACTCACCACCCTCTCACCACCCCCACCACCCACTCACCACCCATAACCAGCCGTTGACCACCCCCCACCACCCACTCACCACCCATAACCAGCCTTTGACCACCCACTCACCAGCCACCAGCAGCCACTCAGCAGCCACTCACCACCCACTCACCACCCTCTCACCAGCCACTCACCACCTACCACCACCCATCACCACCCTCTCACCACCCACTCACCACCTGTTCACCACCTATTCACCCCCACTCACCACCCTCTCACCACCCTCTCACCACCCACCACCACCCTTTCACCACCCACTCATCACCACCTACCACCCACTCACCACCCATCACCAGCCACTCACCACCACCACCAGCCACTCACCACCCTCTCACCACCCATCACCACCCACTCACCACCCACTCACTAGCCTTCACCACCACTCACCACCCATCACCAGCCACCCACCACCCACTCACAACCCACTCACCAGCCACTCACCACCCTCTCACCACCCCTCAACACCCACTCACCACCCATAACCAGCCGTTGACCACCCACTCACCAGCAACTCCCCACCCACTCACCACCCTCCACTCATCACCCACTCACCACCACCACCACCCATCACCACCCTCTCACCACCCACTCACCACCTATTCACCACCTATTCACCCCCACTCACCACCCTCTCACCACCCTCTCACCACCCACCACCACCCTTTCACCACCCACTCATCACCCTCCACCACCCACTCACCACCCATCACCAGCCACTCACCACCCACTCACCAGCCACTCACCACCCTCTCACCACCCATCACGACCCACTCACCACCCACTCACCAGCCACTCACCACCCTCTCACCACCCATCACCACCCACTCACCACCCATCACCAGCCATTGACCACCCACTAACCACTTCACCACCCACTCACCACCCATCATCAGCCATTCACCACCCACTCACCAGCCTTCACCACCCACTCACCACCATCACCACCCACCACCACCCACTCACAACCCACTCACCAGCCACTCACCACCCTCTCACCACCCCTCACCACCCACTCACCACCCATAACCAGCCGTTGACCACCCCTCACCACCCACTCACCACCCATAACCAGCCTTTGACCACCCACTCACCAGCCTTCACCACCCACTCACCACCCACTCAGCAGCCACTCAGCAGCCACTCACCACCCACTCACCACCCACTCACCACCCTCTCACCAGCCACTCACCACCAATCACCACCCATCACCACCCTCTCACCACCCACTCACCACCTATTCACCACCTATTCACCCCCATTCACCACCCTCTCACCACCCTCTCACCACCCACCACCACCCTTTCACCACGCACTCATCACCCTCCTACCACCCACTCACCACCCATCACCAGCCACTCACCACCCACTCACCAGCCACTCACCACCCTCTCACCACCCATCACCACCCACTCACCACCCATCACCAGCCATTGACCACCCACTCACCAGCCTTCACCACCCACTCACCACCCATCATCAGCCATTCACCACCCACTCACAGCCTTCACCACCCACTCACCACCCATCACCAGCCACCCACTACCCACTCACCACCCACTCACCAGCCACTCACCACCCTCTCACCACCCCTCAACACCCACTCACACCCATAACCAGCCGTTGACCACCCACTCACCAGCAACTCACCACCCACTCACCACCCTCCACTCATCACCCACTCACCACCCTCTCACCACCCACTCACCACCCACCCACCACTAACTCATCACCCACTCACCACCCTCTCACCACCCACTCACCACCCTCTCACCACCCTCTCACCACCGACTCACCACCCTCTCACCACCGACTCACTACCCTCTCACCACCCACTCACCACCCATCACCAGCCACACACCACCAACTCACCACCCACTCACCAGCCACTCACCACCGACTCACCACCCTCTCACCACCCACTCACCACTCACCACCCTCTCACCACCCACCACCACCCACTCACCAGCCACTAACCACCCTCTCAACACCCATAACCAGCCATTGACCACCCACTCACCAGCCTTCACCACCCACTCAGCACCCACTCAGCAGCCACTCAGCAGCCACTCACCACCCACTCACCACCCACTCACCACCCACTCACCACCTACCACCACCAATCACCACCCATCACCACCCTCTCACCACCCACTCACCACCTATTCACCACCTATTCACCCCCACTCACCACCCTTTCACCACCCACTCATCACCCTCCTACCACCCACTCACCACCCATCACCAGCCACTCACCACCCACTCACCAGCCACTCACCACCCCTCTCACCACCCATCACCACCCACTCACCACCCATCACCAGCCATTGACCACCCACTAACCAGCCTTCACCACCCACTCACCACCCATCATCAGCCATTCACCACCCACTCACCAGCCCTCACCACCCACTCACCACCCATAACCAGCCACCCACCACCCACTCACAACCCACTCACCAGCCACTCACCACCCTCTCACCACCCCTCACCACCCACTCACCACCCATAACCAGCCGTTGACCACCCCCACCACCCACTCACCACCCATAACCAGCCTTTGACCACCCACTCACCAGCCTTCACCACCCACCCACCACCCACTCAGCAGCCACTCAGCAGCCACTCACCACCCACTCACCACCCACTCACCACCCTCTCACCAGCCACTCACCACCTACCACCACCCATCACCACCCTCTCACCACCCACTCACCACCTATTCACCACCTATTCACCCCCCACTCACCACCCTCTCACCACCCTCTCACCACCCACCACCACCCTTTCACCACCCACTCATCACCCTCCTACCACCCACTCACCACCCATCACCAGCCACTCACCACCCACTCACCAGCCACTCACCACCCTCTCACCACCCATCACCACCCACTCACCACCCATCACCAGCCATTGACCACCCACTCACCAGCCTTCACCACCCACTCACCACCCATCATCAGCCATTCACCACCCACTCACTAGCCTTCACCACCCACTCACCACCCATCACCAGCCACCCACCACCCACTCACAACCCACTCACCAGCCACTCACCACCCTCTCACCACCCCTCAACACCCACTCACCACCCATAACCAGCCGTTGACCACCCACTCACCAGCAACTCACCACCCACTCACCACCCTCCACTCATCACCCACTCACCACCCTCTCACCACCCACTCACCACCCACCCACCACTAACTCATCACCCACTCACCACCCTCTCACCACCCACTCACCACCCTCTCACCACCCTCTCACCACCGACTCACCACCCTCTCACCACCGACTCACTACCCTCTCACCACCCACTCACCACCCATCACCAGCCACACACCACCAACTCACCACCCACTCACCAGCCACTCACCAGCCAATCACCACCCTCTCACCACCCTCTCACCACCGACTCACCACCCTCTCACCACCCACTCACCACTCACCACCCTCTCACCACCCATAACCACCCACTCGCCACCCACTCACCAGCTATTCACCACCTATTCACCCCCACTCACCACCCACTCACCACCCATCAGCACCCACTCACCACCCACTCACCACCCATCACCACCCATCACCACCCACTCACAACCTATTCACCACCCACTCACCACCCACTCACCACCCATCACCAGCCATTCACCACCACCTCACCACCCTCACCACCCACCTACCACCCAACACCACCCACTCACCACCCACTCACCACCTATTCACCACACACTCACCTGCCACTCACCAGCCATCAACAGCCATCACCACTCATCATCACCCACCCAGTGACAACCCACTCACCACCCTTCCACCACCCACTCACCACCCACTCATCACCCACTCACCACCCACTCACCAGCCACTCACCAGCCAGTCACCACCCACTTACCAACCTCCCACCACCCACTCACCACCCACTCACCACCCACCCACCATCCTCTCACCACCCTCTCACCACCCATCACCAACATCTTACCACCCATTCACCACCCACTCACCACCCTCTCACCACCCACTCACCACCCTCTCACCAGCCACTCACCAGTGACTCACCACCCACTTAACAACCTCCCACCACCCATCACCACCCACTCACCACCCAGCCACCACCCTCTCACCACCCACTCACCACCTATCACCATCCATCACCACCCATCACCACCCTCGTACCACCCATTCACCACACACTCACCACCCATCACCAGCCACTCACCACCCACTTACCAACCTCCCACCACCCACTCACCACCCACCCACCATCCTCTCACCACCCATCACCACCCATCACCACCCTCGTACCACCCATTCACCACACACTCACCACCCATCACCAGCCACTCACCACCCACTTAACAACCTCCCACCACCCATCACCACCCACCCACCACCCAGCCACCACCCTCTCACCACCTATCACCAGCCATCACCACCCATCACCACCCTCGTACCACCCATTCATCACCCACTCACCACCCATCACCAGCCATTCACCACCCACTCACCAGCCTTCACCACCAACTCACCACCCAATCACCCAACTCACCACCCATCACCACCCACTCACCACCCACTCACCACCTATTCACCCACACTCACCAGCCATCACCACTCATCACCACCCACCCACCACCCAGTGACCACCCACTCACCACCCACTCACCACCTACTCACCACCCACTCATCACCCACTCACCACCCTCTCACCAGCCACTCACCAGCCACTCACCACCCACACCACCCTCCCACCACCCATCACCACCCACTCACCACCCACCCACCACCCTCCACCCTCTCACCACCCACTCACCACCTATCACCACCCATGTACCACCCACTCACCACCCTGTCACCACCCACGCTCCACCCACCACCACTCACACCCCCCTCTCACCACCCATCACAACCGATCGCCACCCACCCACTCACTGCCCTCTCACCACCCACTCACCACCCTCTTACCACCCACTCACCACCCACTTCCACCCTCTCACCACACACCACCACCCTTGCAGCACCCTCTCACCACCCACTCACCAACCTCTCACCACCCACCACTACCCTTTCAGCACCCTCTCACCACCCACTCACCACCCACTCACCTCCCTCACTCACCTCCCTCTCACCACCCACTCACCAGCCACGCACACTCTTGTCCTCCCTTCGCCTTTCCTCCCTCACCTGCAGCCATCAGCCGTGTAGCTGCCTGAAGTCTCAACTGTGACAATGGTTTGAGGATGGACTGAGGAAACAAGAGATAACTCTAACACTGTCTACAGCAGACTGTGGTCCTTCTTAATGCTCCATTACAACCAAACTGCTGTAGGACCCTACAATGGGTTGACTCCCAATGGGTTGACACCCCAATGGGTTGACTCCCAATGGGTTGACTCCCAATGGGTTGACTCCCAATGGGATTACTCCCAGATTTTCTGCTTCTTTCCCTCCTGATACCAGGAATTATCTAACCAGGATTTAAGGGAAACCTGGGAGTTTTTGAAAATTTACCGGAATTGAGCTAGCATAGGAGAGAGACTTCAGCAACCACTGTTTAAAGAACCATTTAGCAAAATGACTGACTGACTTGCCCCTCTAAAGTTTAGAGGAAGAAATATCTAGCTTTTTGCAGGCATCATCATCATCATCATCATTTGGTATTTCTGCCCACCTCACTCCACTTAGATACACCTTGTAAAGATGCCCGCTGGTACGGTGACCAAACTGATGGAGGGAGGGAGGGAGAGAGAGAGAGAGAGAGAGAGGAATGGAGGCAGAGAGAGAAGCAGAGAGAGAGCAGCAGAGAGAGAGAGAGAGAGAGAGAAAATAGAGAGAGAGAGAATAGAGAGAGAGAGAAAATAGAGAGAGAGAGAGAGGCAAAGGGAGAGAGAGAGACAGATAGAGTGGCTGAGAGAGAAGCAGAGAGAGAGAGAGAAAGAGAGAGAGGCAGAGCAAGAGAGAGAGAGACAGATAGAGTGGCTGAGAGAGAAGCAGAGAGAGGGGAGAGAGAGAGAGAGAGAGAAAAAAGAGAGAGGCAAAGAGAGAGAGAGAGAGAGAGGGGGCAAAGAGAAAGAGAGAGACAGATAGAGAGGCTGAGAGAGAAGCAGAGAGAGAGAGGGAGTGAGGGAGAGAGAGAGAGAGAGAGGCAGAGCAAGAGAGAGAGACAGATAGAGAGGCAGAGAGAGAGGAAGGAGAGAGAGAGAGAGAGAGAGAGAGAGAGAGAGAGAGAGAGAGAGAGAGAGAGAGAGAGAGAGAGAGCAGGGGAAAAGAGTATAAATCCTTTAATTGGATGCGTTCTCAGCCAGCGGCTAGCGGTGGCCTGTTGGCTGGTTGGCATGGTGAGTCCTGCACGCTATGACACGGCTAATCTAAGGCCACCGGCTGCTCCCTACAGTACCTCCCAAATGGCACTCACTCTCTATGGGCCGTGGTCAAAAGTAGTGCACCATACAGGGAATAGGGTGTCATGTGACAGGGGTTAGGGGAGGGGAGGCTCGCTGTCGGAGGTGGTGAGTTAGCGACACCCATAGCCAGCCTTAATTTACCTCACAGTTAACGGGACGGAGGCAGGTGAGGTGGATAAGCCCGTGCCACCTGAGGCGTCGGCATGTGCCAGATGAACAAATCCCTACCCTACCTGTCCTCAAGTGCCCGATTGTGACGTTGACAGAGATGGGGAGTAACACATTGCTGTGTCAGGCTCAGGGAGCAATAGAAAGGGTCGTTTTCTGCTGACTGGAAGCTGTGAAGGCACTTTTCTTTCAACTGCAGTGTTCAGGATGAGATAAATTACTGGTGAATTATTTGAAAAATCAATAAGGTCCAAATTGGTTAGTAATTGTGGTGGTAACATCTTGCCATGTCTTGTACCCATGACACATGTCAGATGTTTAAAAGGGAAGAGGTTTTTTTAAACAATTTGCCATTCCCATAAGGGCTAGTTGGTAGGGTCTGAGTCTTACCTCTTCCTGGTCACATGTCATGCATTTACCAAAACTACAGGCCAGCTCTGTCAGGCTCCGGCTGGACAGATCCTTTCCGATGAGGATTTACATTAGACAGAGACCTAGAATGCTATTTGGCCCTACACAGAGAGTACACAGCGGCCAGAATACCTGACCACTGTGACTGACCCAAAATTAAGGAAAGCTTTGACTATGTACAGACTCAGTGAGCATAGACTTGCTATTGAGAAAGGCCACCGTAGGCAGACATGGCTCTCAAGAGAAGACAGGCTATGTGCTCACTGCCCACAAAATGAGGTGGAAACTGAGCTGCACTTCCTAACCTCCTGCCCAATGTATGACCATATTAGAGACACATATTTCCCTCAGATTACACAGATCCACAAAGAATTCTTAAACAAATCCAATTTTGATAAACTCCCATATCTACTGGGTGAAATTCCACAGTGTGCCATCACACCAGCAAGATTTGTGACCTGTTGCCACGAGAAAAGGGCAACCAGTGAAGAACAAACACCATTGTAAATACAACACATATTTATGCTTATTTATTTTATCTTGTGTCCTTTACCATTTAAAACACTGTATATATATAATATGACATTTGTAATGTCTTTTTTGTTTTGAAACTTCTGTATGTGTAATGTTTACTGTTAATTTGTATTGTTTATTTCACTTTATATATTCACTTTATATACGATCTACCTCACTTGCTTTGGCAATGTTAACACATGTTTCCCATGCCAATAAAGCCCTTGAATTGAATTGAATTGAGAGGAGAGGTGTTATATAAGGCTGAGGTATTACATCAGACAGAGAGAGAGGAGGGCAGGTTGGGGCATCGTGACTAAGTGATCAAGTGTACATCCCAAAGGGCACCCTATCAGTAGTCCACTATAGTCCAGTAGTCCACTATAGTCCAGTAGTCCCCTATAGTCCAGTAGTCCACTATAGTCCAGTAGTCCACTATAGTCCAGTAGTCCCCTATAGTCCAGTAGTCCACTATAGTCCAGTAGTCCACTATAGTCCAGTAGTCCACTATAGTCCAGTAGTCCACTATAGTCCAGTAGTCCACTATAGTCCAGTAGTCCACTATAGTCCAGTAGTCCACTATAGTCCAGTAGTCCACTATAGTCCAGTAGTCCACTATAGTCCAGTAGTCCCCTATAGTGCAGTAGTCCAATATAGTCCAGTAGTCCACTATAGTCCAGTAGTCCACTATAGTCCAGCAGTCCACTATAGTCCAGTAGTCCACTATAGTCCAGTAGTCCACTATAGTCCAGTAGTCCACTATAGTCCAGTAGTCCACTATAGTCCAGTAGTCCACTATAGTCCAGTAGTCCCCTATAGTCCAGTAGTCCACTATAGTCCAGTAGTCCCCTATAGTGCAGTAGTCCACTATAGTCCAGTAGTCCACTATAGTCCAGTAGTCCACTATAGAGGTTCAGCTTGGGTCATCCTGAAAGAGAATGCATCCTCTCAGAGGCCAGAACACTGACAAATTGACATTTCTCAACTGTTCATCAAACCACACAAAACTTTTTGTTAATTATTTATCAGAGAAAATGATTAAGAACATCTGAACACTGTTTTGAACCCCTGCCAAGGAGGTTGAGTGAGAGGGGTGCGGGATGTGGGACGGTGGGGTTTGGGTGGAAAACGTATTGAAGTGGTGAGAGAGAAGAGGCATGCATGGAATAAAAATGCAGAATGCCTGCTGGACCTGCCAGTACCATGGCTCTGGGTTCGCTGACGTTTTCTAGGCTCAAAGCCTTCAGGGGCAACTAGCCTCCCACCAGCCTCTCCTGTCTCCTTATCCCCCCCTCCCCCTCAGGTCCCAGTCCAGTCATGTTCCTACAGCTATGTCCTCTTTCTCCGGCCGTCTCCTGCTAACAGTCTGGTTATTTATTAACTTAAACCTTTCCCACTCTGGCCTGGCTTTCAACTTTCAAAGCCTTTCAGGCCTGCTCTCAAGATCCACATAAAAAAAACCCTGAGAGATGTCAGAGTGTGTGTCATATCAAATCAAATCAAATGTTATTAGTCAAATGCGCCGAACAGTTGTAGACCTTACTGTGAAATACTTACTTACGAGCCCCTAACCAACACTGCAGTTTTAAAAAATACAGATAAGAATAAGAAATAGAAGTAACAAGTAATTAAAGAGCTGCAGTTAGCCAGCCTGCCAGCTTAGTGGAGTCTGCCACTAGCACAGTCAGTGTAGTCTGCTCAGCTATCCCCATTGAGACTGTGTGTGTGCCTTGACCTGGGTTGGGCAAAACTAAACATGGCGGTGTTCGCCTTAGCAATCTCACTAGGATAAAGACCTCCATTCCTGCCATTATTGAGAGAGATTGTGATACCTCACATCTCAAAATAGGGCTACTTAATGTTAGATCCCTTACTTCAAAGGCAGTTATAGTCAATGAACTAATCACTGATCTTAATCTTGATGTGATTGGCCTGACTGAAACATGGCTTAAGCCTGATGAATTTACTGTGTTAAATGAGGCCTTACCTCCTGGTTACACTAGTGACCATATCCCCCGTGCATCCCGCAATGACGGATGTTTTGCTAACATTTACGATAGCAAATTTTAATTTATAAAAAAAGGTTTTGTCTTTTGAAATCTATGCAGCCTACCCAATCACTTTTTTTAGCTACTGTTTACAGGCCTCCTGGGCCATATACAGCGTTCCTCATTCAGGTCCCTGAATTCCTATCAGACCTTGTAGTCATAGCAGATAATATTCCAATTTTTGGTGACTTTAATATTCACATGGAAAAGTCCACAGACCCACTCCAAAAGGCTTTCGGAGCCATCATCGACTCAGTGGGTTTTGTCCAACATGTCTCTGGACGTACTCACTGTCACAGTCATACTCTGGACCTAGTTTTGTCCCATGGAATAAATGTTGTGGATCTTAATGTTTTTCCTCCTAATCCTGGACTATCGGACCACCATTTTATTAAATTTGCAATTGCAACAAATAATCTGCTCAGACCCCAACCAAGGAGCATCAAAAGCACAAAGATTCCTTGATGCCCTTCCAGACTCCCTCTGCCTACTCAAGGACGCCAGAGGACCAAAATCAGTTAACCACCTAACTGAGGAAGTCAATTTAACCTTGCGCAATACCCTAGATGCAGTTGCACCCCTAAAAACTAAAAGCATTTGTGATAAGAAACTAGCTCCCTGGTATACAGAAAATACCTGAACTCTGAATCAAGCTTCCAGAAAGTTGGAACAGAAATGGCCCAAACTGGAAGTCTTCTGACTAGCTTGGAAAGACAATACCGTGCAGTATCGAAGAGCCCTCACTGCTGCTCGATCATTATATTTTTCCAACTTAATTGAGGAAAATATTTATTTTTGATACCGTCGCAAAGCTAACTTAAAAGCAGCATTCCCCAAGTGAGGATGGCTTTCACTTCAGCAGTAATAAATTCATGAACTTCTTTGAGGAAAAGATCATGATCATTAGAAAGCAAATTACGGAATCCTCTTTAAATCTGCGTATTCCTCAAATGCTAAATTGTCCTGAGTCTGCACAACTCTGCCAGGACCTAGGATCAAGAGAGACACTCACGTGTTTTAGTATTGTATCTCTTGACACAATGATGAAAATAATCATGGCCTCTAAACCTTCAAGCTGCATACTGGACCCTATTCCAACTAAACTACTGAAAGAGCTGCTTCCTGTGCTTGGCCCTCCTATGTTGAACATAATAAACGGCTCTCTATCCACCGGATGTGTACCAAACTCACTAAAAGTGGCAGTAATAAAGCCCCTCTTGAAAAAGCCAAACCTTGACCCAGGAAAATATAAAAAAGTATCGGCCAATATCGAATCTTCCATTCCTCTCACCATTTTTAGAAAAAGTTTTAGCGCAGCAACTCACTGCCTTCCTGAAGACAAACCATGTATACAAAATGCTTCAGTCTGGTTTTAGATCCCATCATAGCACTGAGACTGCACTTGTGAAGGTGGTAAATGACCTTTTAATGACATCAGACCGAGGCTCTGCATCTGTCCACGTGCTCCTAGACCTTAGTGCTGCTTTTGATACGGTCGATCACCACATTCTTTCGGAGAGATTGGAAACCCGAATTGGTCTACACAGACAAGTTCTGGCCTGGTTTAGATCTTATCTGTCGGCAAGATATCAGTTTGTCTCTGTGAATGGTTTGTCCTCTGACAAATCAACTGTAAATTTCGGTGTTCCTCAAGGTTCCGTTTTAGGACCACTATTGTTTTCACTATATATTTACCTCTTGGGGATGTCACTCGAAAACAGAATGTTAACTTTCACTGCTATGCGGATGACACACAGCTGTACATTTCAATGAAACATGGTGAAGCCCCAAAATTGCCCTCGCTAGAAGCCTGTGTTTCAGACATAAGGAAGTGGATGGCTGCAAACGTTCTACTTTTAAACTCGGACAAAACAGAGATGCTTGTTCTAGGTCCCAAGAAAAAGAGATCTTCTGTTGAATCTGACAATTAATCTTGATGGTTGTACAGTCGTCTCAAATAAAACTGTGAAGGACCTCGGCATTACTCTGGACCCTGATCTCTCTTTTGACGAACATATCAAGACTGTTTCAAGGACAGCTTTTTTCCATCTACGTAACATTGCAAAAATCAGAAACTTTCTGCCCAAAAATTATGCAGAAACATTAATCCATGCTTTTGATACTTCTAGGTTAGACTACTGCAATGCTCTACTTTCCGGCTACCCGGATAAAGCACTAAATAAACTTCAGTTAGTGCTAAATATGGCTGCTAGAATCCTGACTAGAACCAAAGAATGTGATCATATTACTCCAGTGCTAGCCTCCCTACACTGGCTTCCTGTTAAGACAAGGGCTGATTTCAAGGTTTTACTGCTAACCTACAAAGCATTACATGGGCTTGCTCCTACCCATCTCTCTGAGTTGGTCCTGCCATACATACCTACACATATGCTACGGTCACAAGACACAGGCCTCCTAATTGTCCCTAGAATTTCTAAGCGAACAGCTGGAGGCAGGGCTTTCTCCTATAGAGCTCCATTTTTATGGAATGGTCTGCCTACCCATGTGAGAGACGCAGACTCGGTCTCAACCTTTAAGTCTTTACTGAAGACTCATCTCTTCAGTGGGTCATATGATTGAGTGTAGTCTGGCCCAGGAGTGTGAAGGTGAACGGAAAGGCTCTGGAGTAATGAACCACCCTTGCTGTCTCTGCCTGGCTGGTTCCCCTCTCTCCACTGGGATTCTCTGCCTCTAACCCTATTACAGGGGCTGAGTCACTGGCTTACTGGTGCTCTTCCATGCCATCCCTAGGAGGGGTGCGTCACTTGAGTGGGTTGAGTCACTGACGTGATCTTCCTGACTGGGTTGGCGCCCCCCCTTGGGTTGTGCCGTGGCGGAGATCTTTTTTTTTTTTTACCTTTATTTTTACCTTTATTTAACTAGCCAGTTAAGAACAAATTCTTATTTTCAATGACGGCCTAGGAATAGTGGGTTAACTGCCTGTTCAGGGGCAGCACGACAGATTTAACCTTTGTCAGCTCGGGGATTTGAACTTGCAATCTTTGTTGGCTATACTCGGCCTTGTCTCAGGATGGTAAGTTGGTGGTTGAAGATATCCCTCTAGTGGTGTGGGGGCTGTGCTTTGGCAAAGTGGGTGGGGTCATATCCTTCCTGTTTGGACCTGTCCGGGGGTATCATCGGATGGGGCCACAGTGTCTCCTGACTCCTCCTGTCTCAGCCTCCAGTATATATGCTGCAGTAGTTTATGTGTCGGGGGGCTAGGGTCAGTTTGTTATATCTTGAGTACTTCTCCTGTCTTATCAGGTCTCCTCTGTGAATTTAAGTATGCTCTCTCTAATTCTCTCTTTCTCTATTTCTTTCTCTCTCTTGGAGGAGGACCTGAGCCCTAGGACCATGACACAGGACTACCTGGCATGATGACTCCTTGCTGTCCCCAGTCCACCTCACCGTGCTGCTGCTCCAGTTTCAAATGCTCTGCCTGCGGCTATGGAGTCCTGACCTGACCTGACGTGCTACCTGTCCCAGACCTGCTATTTTCAACTCTCTAGAGACAGCAGGAGTGGTAGAGATACTCTTAATGATCGGCTATGAAAAGCCAACTGACAGTTGCTCCTGAGGTGCTGACTTGCTGCACCCTCGAAAACTACTGTGATTGTTATTATTTGATCATGCTGGTCATTTATGAACATTTTTTTATTTTTTTATTTATTTTTTATTTCACCTTTATTTAACCAGGTAGGAACTGCGACCTGGCCAAGATAAAGCATAGCAGTGTGAGCAGACAACACAGAGTTACACATGGAATAAACAATTAACAAGTCAATAACACAGTAGAAAACAAAGGGGGGAGTCTATATACAATGTGTGCAAAAGGCATGAGGAGGTAGGCGAATAATTACAATTTTGCAGATTAACACTGGAGTGATAAATGATCAGATGGTCATGTACAGGTAGAGATATGGGTGTGCAAAAGAGCAGAAAAGTAAATAAATAAAAACAGTATGGGGATGAGGTAGGTGAAAATGGGTGGGCTATTTACCAATAGACTATGTACAGCTGCAGCGATCGGTTAGCTGCTCAGATAGCTGATGTTTGAAGTTGGTGAGGGAGATAAAAGTCTCCAACTTCAGCGATTTTTGCAATTCGTTCCAGTCACAGGCAGCAGAGTACTGGAACGAAAGGCGGCCAAATGAGGTGTTGGCTTTAGGGATGATCAGTGAGATACACCTGCTGGAGCGCGTGCTACGGATGGGTGTTGCCATCGTGACCAGTGAACTGAGATAAGGCGGAGCTTTACCTAGCATGGACTTGTAGATGACCTGGAGCCAGTGGGTCTGGCGACGAATATGTAACGAGGGCCAGCCGACTAGAGCATACAAGTCGCAGTGGTGGGTGGTATAAGGTGCTTTAGTGACAAAACGGATGGCACTGTGATAGACTGCATCCAGTTTGCTGAGTAGAGTGTTGGAAGCCATTTTGTAGATGACATCGCCGCAGTTGAGGATCGGTAGGATAGTCAGTTTTACTAGGGTAAGCTTGGCGGCGTGAGTGAAGGAGGCTTTGTTGCGGAATAGAAAGCCGACTCTTGATTTGATTTTCGATTGGAGATGTTTGATATGAGTCTGGAAGGAGAGTTTGCAGTCTAGCCAGACACCTAGGTACTTATAGATGTCCACATATTCAAGGTCGGAACCATCCAGGGTGGTGATGCTAGTCGGGCATGCGGGTGCAGGCAGCGATCGGTTGAAAAGCATGCATTTGGTTTTACTAGCGTTTAAGAGCAGTTGGAGGCCACGGAAGGAGTGTTGTATGGCATTGAAGCTTGTTTGGAGGTTAGATAGCACAGTGTCCAATGACGGGCCGAAAGTATATAGAATGGTGTCGTCTGCGTAGAGGTGGATCAGGGAATCGCCCGCAGCAAGAGCAACATCATTGATATATACAGAGAAAAGAGTCGGCCCGAGAATTGAACCCTGTGGCACCCCCATAGAGACTGCCAGAGGACCGGACAGCATGCCCTCCGATTTGACACACTGAACTCTGTCTGCAAAGTAATTGGTGAACCAGGCAAGGCAGTCATCCGAAAACCGAGGCTACTGAGTCTGCCGATAAGAATATGGTGATTGACAGAGTCGAAAGCCTTGGCAAGGTCAATGAAGACGGCTGCACAGTACTGTCTTTTATCGATGGCGGTTATGATATCGTTTAGTACCTTGAGTGTGGCTGAGGTGCACCCGTGACCGGCTCGGAAACCAGATTGCACAGCGGAGAAGGTACGGTGGTATTCGAGATGGTCAGTGACCTGTTTGTTGACTTGGCTTTCGAAGACCTTAGATAGGCAGGGCAGGATGGATATAGGTCTGTAACAGTTTGGGTCCAGGGTGTCTCCCCCTTTGAAGAGGGGGATGACTGAGGCAGCTTTCCAATCCTTGGGGATCTCAGACGATATGAAAGAAAGGTTGAACAGGCTGGTAATAGGGGTTGCGACAATGGCGGCGGATAGTTTCAGAAATAGGGGTCCAGATTGTCAAGCCCAGCTGATTTGTACGGGTCCAGGTTTTGCAGCTCTTTCAGAACATCTGCTATCTGGATTTGGGTAAAGGAGAACCTGGAGAGGCTTGGGCGAGGAGCTGCCGGGGGCGGAGCTGTTGGCCGAGGTTGGAGTAGCCAGGCGGAATGCATGGCCAGCCGTTGAGAAATGCTTATTGAAGTTTTCGATAATCATGGATTTATCGGTGGTGACCGTGTTACCTAGCCTCAGTGCAGTGGGCAGCTGGGAGGAGGTGCTCTTGTTCTCCATGGACTTCACAGTGTCCCAGAACTTTTTGGAGTTGGAGCTACAGGATGCAAACTTCTGCCTGAAGAAGCTGGCCTTAGCTTTCCTGACTGACTGCGTGTATTGGTTCCGGACTTCCCTGAACAGTTGCATATCACGGGGACTATTCGATGCTATTCCAGTCCGCCACAGGATGTTTTTGTGCTGGTCGAGGGCAGTCAGGTCTGGGGTGAACCAAGGACTGTATCTGTTCTTAGTTCTGCATTTTTTGAACGGAGCATGCTTATCTAAAATGGTGAGGAAGTTACTTTTAAAGAATGACCAGGCATCCTCAACTGACGGGATGAGGTCAATGTCCTTCCAGGATACCCGGGCCAGGTCGATTAGAAAGGCCTGCTCACAGAAGTGTTTTAGGGAGCGTTTGACAGTGATGAGGGGTGGTCGTTTGACTGCGGCTCCGTAGCGAATACAGGCAATGAGGCAGTGATCGCTGAGATCCTGGTTGAAGACAGCGGAGGTGTATTTGGAGGGCCAGTTGGTCAGGATGACGTCTATGAGGGTGCCCTTGTTTACAGAGTTAGGGTTGTACCTGGTGGGTTCCTTGATGATTTGTGTGAGATTGAGGGCATCTAGCTTAGATTGTAGGACTGGCGGGGTGTTAAGCATATCCCAGTTTAGGTCACCTAACAGAACAAACTCTGAGGCTAGATGGGGGCGATCAATTCACAAATGGTGTCCAGGGCACAGCTGGGAGCTGAGGGGGTCGGTAGCAGGCGGCAACAGTGAGAGACTTATTTCTGGAGAGAGTAATTTTCAAAATTAGTAGTTCGAACTGTTTGGGTATGGACCTGGAAAGTATGACATTACTTTGCAGGCTATCTCTGCAGTAGACTGCAACTCCTCCCCCTTTGGCAGTTCTATCTTGACGGAAGATGTTATAGTTGGGTATGGAAATCTCTGAATTTTTGGTGGCCTTCCTGAGCCAGGATTCAGACACAGCAAGGACATCAGGGTTAGCAGAGTGTGCTAGAGCAGTGAGTAAAACAAACTTAGGGAGGAGGCTTCTGATGTTGACATGCATGAAACCAAGGCTTTTCGATCACAGAAGTCAACAAATGAGGGTGCCTGGGGACATGCAGGGCCTGGGTTTACCTCCACATCACCCGCGGAACAGAGAAGGAGTAGTATGAGGGTGCGGCTAAAGGCTATCAAAACTGGTTGCCTAGAGCGTTGGGGACAGAGAATAAGAGGAGCAGGTTTCTGGGCATGGTAGAATATATTCAGGGCATAATGCGCAGACAGGAGTATGGTGGGGTGCGGGTACAGCGGAGGTAAGCCCAGGCACTGGGTGATGATGAGAGAGGTTGTATCTCTGGACATGCTGGTTGTAATGGGTGAGGTCACCGCATGTGTGGGAGGTGGGACAAAGGAGTTATCAGGGGTATGAAGAGTAGAACCAGGGGCTCCATTGTGAACTAGAACAATGATAACTAACCTGAGCAACAGTATACAAGGCATATTGACATTTGAGAGAGACATACAGTGAGGCATACAGTAATCACAGGTGTTGAATTGGGAAAGCTAGCTAAAACAGTAGGTGAGACAACAGCTAATCAGCTAGCACAACAACAGCAGGTAAAATGGCGTTGACTAGGCAACGGGGCCGACAGATAAAACATAAACAAGCAGAATGGAGTACCGTGATTAATGGACAGTCCAGAGTGCATCAGCTATGTAGCCAAGAGATCAGTGTCCAGGGGCAGCAGTGGATGGGGCAGGGAAGCTGGACTGGCGAGTGTTATCCAGGTTGAAAAAAAGTTAACAATGACTAAATAGCTTGTAGCTAGTTAGCTGGTTAGCTTCTGGAGGTTCTTGAGTGTGTTCTAAAAATTAAAAATAATAGCGATTCCGTATCACATTGGGTGAGGCAGGTTTCCGGAAAGGTATAAACAGATTAAAATTCAAGAAGAGATAGAAAGTAAATATGGGTCCGGTGAGTGTTTGGGACGCGGCGATTCAGACGGTTAGCAGGCCTGTGCTAACAAGCTAACAGTTCGTAGGCCCGGGCTAAACAAGGTAGCAGTTAGCGGACCGGGGCTAGACAAGCTAGCAGTTAGCAGGCCGAATTTAGCAAGCAGGGAGATAGCGAGGGCTAGAGAGTTAGCCTTTGGGGGACGTCGCGATGGGGTGAGTCTGTTTATTCCTCTTCATGCGGTGACATCGATAGACCGGTCGTGGGCCCGGGTATTGTAGCCCAGGAGTGTGCTACGGTGGTAGCACAGGTGCGCTGGCCGGGCTAGCTTCACGCTAAGTGGGTGGAAACGCTAGCCAGGAGTAATCATCCGGGGTTGCGGTTTAGCTAGATAGCTAGTGGTGAAGATCCAGCTGAAAAATGTTCCGTTTGCGGTGGGAATCCGGGGATGAATCCGGGGATGAAAAATAAATAGGTCCGTTATGCTCTGGTTAGAGTCGCGTTGTTCGAACTGGCGAGAGCTTTCTGAGCTAAAGGTTAGCTGAGCTGATGACCGGTTAGCTGAAGACCGCTAGCATAGCTGGTGGTTAGCTGGCTAGCTTCAGTTGAGGGGTTCCGGTTCCGAAGTAAATATAAATACTTAAATATAAATATATAAATATATTTGAACATCTGGGCCATGTTCTGTTATAATCTCCATCCAGCACAGCCAGAAGAGGACTGGCCACCCCTCATAGCCTGGTTCCTCTCTAGGTTTCTTCCTAGGTTTTGGCCTTTCTAGGGAGTTTTTCCTAGCCACCTTGCTTCTACACCTGCATTGCTTGCTGTTTGGAGTTTTAGACTGGGTTTCTGTACAGCACTTTGAGATATCAGCTGATGTACGAAGGGCTATATAAATACATTTGATTTGATTTGATTTGGATGGCAGGAAGCTTGGCCGCAGTGATGTGCTGTGCCATTCGCACTACCCTCCGTAGTGCCTTGCGGTTGGAGGCCGAGCAGTTACCATACCAGGCAGTGATGCAATCAGACAACATGCTCTTGATGGTGCAGCTGTAGAACCTTTTGAGGATCTGAGGACCCATGCTGAATCCTTTCAGTCTCCTGAGGGGGAATAGGCTTGTCGTGCCCTCTTCACAACTGTCCTGGTGTGCTTGGACCATGTTAGTTTGTTGGTGATGTGGACACCAAGGAACTTGAAGTTCTCAACCTGCTCCACTGCAGCCCTGTCGATGAGAATGGGGGCATTCTCAGTCCTCTTTTTCCTGTAGTCCACAATCGTCTCCTTTGTCTTGACCACATTGAGGAAGAGGTTGTTGTCCTGGTACCACACTGCCAGGTCTCTGACCTCCTCCCTATAGGCTGTCTCGTTGTTGTCGGTGGTCAGGCCTACTACTGTTATGTCATCTGCAAACTTAATGGTGGTGTTGGAGTCGTGCCTGGCCGTGCAGTCATGAGTGAACAGGGAGTGCAGGAGGGAACTGAGCACTCACACCTAAGGGCCCCTGTGTTCAGCGTGGCGGATGTGTTGTTACCTACCTTTACCACCTGGGGGGCGGCCCGTCAGTAAGTCCAGGATCCAGTTGCAGAGGGAGGTGTTTAGTCCCATGATCCTTATTGATGAGCTTATTGATGAGCTTTGAGGGCATTTTGGTGTTGAACCCTGAGCTGTAGTCAATGAATAGCATTCTCACATAGGTGTTCCTTTTGTCCAGGTGTGAAAGGGCAGTGTTGGAGTGCAATAGAGAACGCATCATCTGTGGATCTGTTTGGGTGGTATGTAAATTGGACTGGGTCTAGGGTTTCTGGGATAATGGTGTTTATGTGAGCCATGACCAGCCTTTCAAAGCACTTCATGGCTTCAGATGTGAGTGCTACAGATCGGTAGTCATTTAGGCAGGTTAGCTTAGTGTTCTTGGGCACAGGCACTATGGTGGCCTGCTTAAAACATGTTGGTATTACAGACTTGGACAGGGAGAGGTTGAAAATGTCAGTGAAGTCACCTGCCAGTTCGTCAGCGCATGTTCGCAGGACATGTCCTGGTAATCTGTCTGGCCCAGTGAATGTTGACCTGTTTAAAGGTCAAGAGAGCGTGATCACACTGTCTTCCGGAACAGCTGGTGCTCTCATGCATGTTTCAGTGTTATTTGCCTCGAAGCAAGCGTAGAAGTACTTTAGCTCGTCTGGTAGGCTCGTGTCACTGGGCAGCTCTCGGCTGTGCTTCCCTTTGTAGTCTGTAGTGGTTTGCAAGCCCTGCCACATCCGACAAGCGTCAGAGATGGTGTAGTCACTCCTGAGACCTTGCAGAAGGTGGGAGGGGGGGTCTGGATGTTATCTCTATGATCTCAGTATGTTGTGTTTAAATGAGGCCCTGTGTGGGTGATCTCTATTCTGTTTGGACCGGAGAGGTAGGAAGGAGGAATAGATATATCAGGAGGAAGTCAACAGGGAGGCGTTCAGGTGAAAAACCTATACTCAGACCCAGCTGGTACCCGATTTAACCTTTATTTAACTAGGCAAGTCAGTTATCAACACATTCTTATTTACACTGACGGCAGAACAGTGGATTAATTGCCTTGTTCAGGAGCAGAACGACAGCTTTTTAACTTTTTACCAGCTCAGGGATTTGATCTCGCAACCTTTCGGTTACTGGCCACTAGGCTAGTACCTCTAACCACTAGGATACCTGCCACCCTATAGTGTGCACTCCTTTTGACAAGAGCCCAATGGGCCTATGAACCCTGTCCTGGCCATAAGTAGTGCACTATAAAGGGAATAATAATAATAATAATAACAATAATAACAATAACAATAATAATGATGATAATAATAATAATAATAATAGTAATAATAAATTATGATTATGATCATGATAATAAGAATAAGAAGGACAATAATGATAGTGATAATGATATAATGATAATGAAAATAACAATGATGGTAATGGTAATAATGATAATGATAATTAATATTAATAGTGATCATGAGTATTATAAAAATATAGATTATAATAATAATGATAATAATAATAATATTAATAATAATGATAATAATAATGATAATAATAATAATGATAATGATAATGACGATGATGATAATGATACACTAATGACGGCAATGATAATGGTGACGATAACAATAATAATGATGATAATAGTAATAATATGAATAATGATTATTCTAATAATATAGATTATAATGATAATAATAATAATAAAAATGATAATAATAATAATGATGATAATGATATGAATAATGATAATACTAATAATGACAATAATAATAATGCTAATGTTAATGGTAATAATAATAATAAAGGTAATAATAATACTACTACTAATAATGATGATAATGATACAAATAATGATAATAATAATAGTAATAATGATGATAATGATATTAATAATGATAATAACAATAACAATAATAATAACAATAATAATAATAATGATGATAATAATGATGATAATGATATTAATAATGATAATAATAACAATAATAATAATACTGATAATAATAATAATGATAATAATGATGATAATGATAATAACAATAATAATAATGATAATGATAATGGTTGTGATAATAATAATACTATTAATGATAATGATGATAATGGTGATGATAATGTTGCTAATGATAATGGAAATAATAATATTGATATTAATAATAATAATACTAATAATAGTAGATTTATATAGCTCCTTTCTACCAATTGAGGTTCTCAAAGCTCTTTACGTAGTAGAGGAAACTCACCTCAACCACCACCAACGTGTTGCACCCACCTGGGAGATGCACCACAGCTATTTCTGTGCCAGAAAGCTCGCCACACATCACCTAGCATGGTGGAGAGGTGAGGAGTGATATATGCCCATTAGGAATAGGGGGGCCTGGTCAACAAACTGCTGAGGTTCAAGGACAAGCATCTAATACTCTCCAAGGCCAGAACTTTCCTGAAGAACAAATCTGTATGCAGTACCAGTCAAAAGTCTGGACACACCTACTCATTCAATGGTTTTCATCTTCATTTGGACTATTTTCTACAATGTAGAATTTTTTTGAGAGAATGCTAAGAGTGTGCAAAGCTGTCATCAAGGCAAATGGTGGTTACTTTGAAGAATCTCAAATCTCAAATATATTTTAATTTGTTTAACACTTTTATGGTTACTGCATGATTCCATATGTGGTATTTCATAGTTTTGATGTCTTCACTATATTTCTACAATGAAGAAAATAGTAAAAATAAAAACCCTGGAATGAGTAGGTGTGTCCAAACTTTTGACTGGTACTGTACATCAACGACTGCGTAAGAAAAGACTGGAACTGCTCCCTGCTACGAGTGAGGACAGAGTACAGGGTGAATACGCTGTCATCAGCTACGAGGGAGGCCAGGGAACGTGTCAACAAGAAAAATACATTTTGACATGCTGCCATATCTTTTTTGCATATAAAGACTATATATACCCACTATATTCAGTGATTATCATTATTATACAGACTATATATACACACTATATACAGTGAATATCAGACCCCTTGACTTTTTCCACATTTTGATACTTTACAACCTTATTCTAAAATGGATTGCACGTGGTCTGCGTTGCTAGGCAACAATGTTGGAGGCTTATGGTAGAGAAGTAACATTCAATTCTCTGGCAACAGCTCTGGTGGATTCCTGTAGTCAGCATGCCAATTTTTCCTGCTCCTCAAAACATGAGATATCTGTGGCATTGTGTGGTGTGACAAAACTGCTCATTTTAGACGGGCCTTTTATTGTCCCCAGTACAAGGTGCACCTGTGTAATGGTCATGTTATTTAATCAGTTTCAAGATATGCCACACCTGTCAGGTGGATGGATTATTTTGGCAAAGGTGAAATGTTCACTAACAGGAATCTAAACAAACTTGTGTACATAATTTTGAGCAAAATAAACTATTTGTGCATATAATTACAATATGGAATCTTTTGTTTCAGTTCATGTAAACATGGGACCAATGATTTACCTGTTGCGCGTATATTTTTTGTCCAGCATACTTAGAAGCATTCTTAGAAGATAGAATTCGCTCAAAGAAAGGATATTGAGGAAGTGGGGTGATTCCAGGTGATTCACATGTACTGTACCTTTAACTGTCTGTTGCTAGGGAGGACTACCAACAGTTACTTTGGCAGCTGAGTGATCTGTGGCATTACTATTGTTCCAATGATTCCTAATGACAGAAAGGTTTTTGTGTCTTTGGGCCGTCCTGAACAGAGACGAAACAAGCAACAAAAAAAAACACATTTGTCTCATTTCATTTTTCTGACTGATACAAAATATATGTTGGAAACGTTGCCTTAAGTTGAAAAACTCAAACCTCTACCGTGTGTGTGTGTGTGCGTGTGTGTGTGTGTGTGTGTGTGTGTGTGTGCGCGCGTGTGTGTGTGTGGTAAGAAAGTAAACTGGTCAGCCAGGCTGAGGCGAAGGACGGATAGATGGAGCACTGTAGTTAAACTCTGACAGCTGATAAATGGTTAGGCAATTAAAAGTGGGTTACTGGTTTACGCTGTGGGCTGCTGGGCTCGGCCACACCGGGCCTGGAGCTGGGTAGGAGGGCCTGTGCCTTTCTTCACAAACTAAAGCCATCAATCTTGAACACTGGCACTGAGAACAGAACATCAATAACAACAGACCCTGAGAGAGCGACACCTTTCTGAATCCAAGGCCTGTTTTCATAAAGGAACTCAGAGTAAGAATTATAATCTATGATTATTTTTCAGTTTACTACTTTAACGTAGTTAATTGATCCCCAAAGGTTTATGGGAAAAACATGGCACCCTTGTCCTTTTAATGAACCAGGTCAGGAGAGGATCGACCAACTTAATACATTTTTCCTTCTGTCCATTTCTCCAAGCAACACAACACCCAGACAAATCCCAAATGGCACCCTATTCCAAATAAAGTGCACTACTTTTGATCAGGGAGTACGTCCTCTAAAACACACAACTCCAGAAACAAACAATTAATTACCTATTGGTCCTGGCAAAAAATAGTGCACTACTATACAGGGAATAGGGTGCTATTTCTGAATAGCACCATGTAGACCTGTTACCGTAGGATATAAACAGTAGTGTTTTCGATGACAAGTATACCCATAACATGATGCAGCCACCACCATGTTTGAAAATATAAAGAGTGGTACTCAGTGATGTGTTGATGTGTTGGATTTGCCCCAAACTTAACGCTTTGTATTCAGGACATAAAGTTAATTTATTTATCACTATTTTATATTGGTGCCGTTTTGCAAACAGGATGAATGTTTTGGAGTATTCGTATTCTGTAAAGGCTTCCTTCTATTCACTCTGTCATTTGGGTTTGTATTGTGGAGTAACTTCAATGCTGTTGATCCATCCTCAGTTTCCTCCTGTCACATCCAGTCGTGATTGGGAGTCCCATAGGGCAGCGAACAATTGGCCCGGCGTCGTCCGGGTTTGGTCAGGGTTCTTAGGGGAAGCGTCGTCCAGGTTTGGTCAGGGTTCTTAGGGGAAGCGTCGTCCAGGTTTGGTCAGGGTTCTTAGGGGAAGCGTCGTCCAGGTTTGGTCAGGGTTCTTAGGGGAAGCGTCGTCCAGGTTTGGTCAGGGTTCTTAGGGGAAGCGTCGTCCAGGTTTGGCCAGGGTAGGCCATCAATGTAAATAAGAATTTGTTCTTAACTGACTTGCCTTGTTAAATAACGGTTAAATAAAAAATTAAATAAACATCTATTAAACTCTGCAACTGTTTTAAAGTCACCAGTGACCTCTTGGTGAAATCCCTGGACGGTGTCCTTCCTCTCCGGCAACTGAGTTAGGAAGGACACCTGCATCTTTGTAGTGACTGGGTGTATTGACAACATCTAAAGCGTGATTAATAACGTCACCAGGCTCAAAGGGATATTCAATGTTCTTTTAATTGTACTGAACTGAAACACACTGTCGTACAGGTCGATCCAGCGCATCCCAAACCTGCTCAAAGGGTGACATGTCTGGTGAGTATGCAGGCCATGGAAGAACTTGGACATTTTCAGCTTCCAGGAATTGGGGCTGTCCATTGTCATGGTTAAACATGAGGTGATGGCGGAGGATGAATGGCACGACAATGGGCCTCAGGATTTCGTCACGGTATCTCTGTGCATTCAAATTGCCATCGATACAATGCAATTGTGTTCGTTATCGGTAGTTTATGCCTGCCCATACCATAACCCCACTGCCACCATGGGGCACTCTGTTCACAACGTTGACATCAGCAAACCGTTCGTCCACACAGCACCATACACGTGGTCTGCAGTTGTGAGGCCGGTTGGACGTACTGCCAAATTCTCTAAAACAACTTTGGAGGCGGCTTATGGTGGAGAAATTAATATCAATTCTCTGGCAACAGCTTTGGTGGACATCCCTGCAGTCAGCGTGCAAATTGCACGCACCCTCAAAACTTGAGATATATGTGACATTGTGTTGTGTGACCAAACTGCACATTTTAGAGTGGCCTTTTATTGTTCCCAGCACAAAGTGCACCTGTGTAATGATCATGCTGTTTAATCAGCTTCTTGATATGCCACACCTGTCAGGTGGCGGGAGGAGAAATGCTTACTAACAGGGATGTAAACGAATGTGTGCACAAAATATGAGAGAGATAATCGTAATGTGTGTAAGGAACATTTCTGGGATCTTTTTATTTCAGATCATGAAACATGGGACCAACACTTTACATGTTGTGTTTATATCTTTGTTCAGTATGTTGTGTTAAGCAGATTTGCACTCTTTAAAAACCCGTTAATCATGTTAAACTCTATTATTGCACACAGAGTGAGTCCATGCAACTTATTAGGTGACTTGTTAGGTGACTTAAGCAATGTTTTATTTACTCCAAATCTTATTTCAGCTTGCAGTTACAAAGGGGTTGAATATTTTTTGACTCAAGACACTTCAGCTTTTCATTTTTTTATTAATTTGTCATAAAAAAAAAAGATAACTTCACATTGATATTATGGGGTATTGTGTGTAGGCCAGTGACTACACACAATTTAATCCATTTTAAAATCAGGCTGTACCACAACACATTTTGGATAAAGTTAAGGGGTGTGAATACTTTCTGTAAGTAGAATCTGACAGGGAGGCAGCAGCAACCTTTTTAACATCACAGATAAACAGCTTAACTCTACCTAATCCATAAACTAGCCTTAACATAAACATGGCTCCCAGCCACGTACAAGTTGAGGCCTCTGACACGACAGGACGCAGGGAGCATGCAGAGGCGTGGCTCGTTGGCCGATTCACAGGTTACCATGCAACTTTTGGTTGGTCTTAGTTGTCGTGGCAATCCAGACCAGACCGCATCAGACCGCTGACTAAGTGTGAATTCCAATTGGCACTCTATTCCTTATGGCCCAGGTTAAAAGCAGTGCACTATGAAGGGAACAGTGGTCTGTTTGGGACGGAGGACTGTAAGAGGGGTGATGAGGAGATAAGAAGGGGAAGGTGACAGCTGTCGTCCAGTCCCTAACACCTAGTAGTCATAACAACAGTCCAGTCCCTAACCTCTAGTAGTCAGAACAACAGTCCTGTTCCTAACCTCTAGTAGTCATAACAACAGTCCTGTCCCTAACCTCTAGTAGTCATAACAACAGTCCTGTCCCTAACACCTAGTAGTCATAACAACAGTCCAGTCCCTAACCTCTAGTAGTCAGAACAACAGTCCTGTTCCTAACCTCTAGTAGTCATAACAACAGTCCTGTCCCTAACCCCTAGTAGTCAGAACAACAGTCCGGTTCCTAACCCCTAGTAGTCATAACAACAGTCCAGTCCCTAACCCCTAGTATTCATAACAACAGTCCGGTTCCTAACCCCTAGTAGTCAGAACAACAGTCCAGTCCCTAACCCCTAGTATTCATAACAACAGTCCTGTCCCTAACCCCTAGTAGTCATAACAACAGTCCGGTCCCTAACCCCTAGTATTCATAACAACAGTCCGGTTCCTAACCCCTAGTAGTCAGAACAACAGTCCAGTCCCTAACCCCTAGTATTCATAACAACAGTCCTGTCCCTAACCCCTAGTATTCATAACAACAGTCTATAGTGAGACAGCTTGATGTACAGGACACCCCCTGGACAGGACACTAGTCTATCTCCTGTTTCTATAGTGAGGCAGCATGATGTACCAGGACACCCCTTGAACAGGACACTAGTCTATCTCCTGTTTCTATAGTGAGGCAGCTTGATGTACCAGGACACCCCTTGAACAGGACACTAGTCTATCTCCTGTTTCTGTAGTGAGGCAGCCTGATGTACCAGGACATCCCCTGAACAGGACACTAGTCTATTACAGGGCCTACCCCCTTTACAATGACTTTGATAAGCAGCCTAGTCTCTCTCTCTGTCTCTCTCTCGTGGTTGCTGCCCCACTTTCACCTCCCCACGGTGATCTGGCCTAACACTGTTGTGTCATCAGCAAACTTAATGATGGTGTTGGGGTCGTGTTTGGCCACACAGTCGTGGGTGATCAGAGAGTACAGGAGAGAACTAGGCACACACCCCTGGGGGGCCCCATTGTTGAGGATCAGCTTGGCAGATGTGTTGTTGCCTACCCTCACCACCTGGGGGCGGCCCGTCAGGAAGTCCAGGATCCAGTTGCAGAGGGAGGTGTTCAGTCCCAGGGTCCTTAGCTTAGCGATGAGCTTGGAGGGCACTATGGTGTTGAACGCTGAGCTGTAGTCAATGAGCAGCATTCTCACGTAAGTGTTCATTCTTGTCCAGGTGGCGAAGGGCCGTGTAGAGTGCGATTGAGATTGCATCGTCTGTCGATCTGTCGGGGCGGTATGTGAATTGGAATGGGTCTCGGGTTTCTGGCATGATGCGGTTGATGTGATCAACCCCAAGCAGGCAGGAACATTATGGACCTATCAAGTATCAGACATGGGTATGCTATTACGAGGAGCATGTTGTTGAACTAGTCCATCAGGCAACGAGCGACAGGAACGTCACTGAGGTGGCCATGGCAACTCACTCAGGTCAACAATCCTGCTGCTCATTCTCGCTGCTTTTATACTTAGGCTGTCCATCACAATGTGTGTGTGTGTGTGTGTGTGTGTGTGTGTGTGTGTGTGTGTGTGTGTGTGTGTGTGTGTGTGTGTGTGTGTGTGTGTGTGTGTGTGTGTGTGTGTGTGTGGCACTCAATGTATGAGCAAACTAGTAAAGGGAGTGTGGGGCAGAGTGAATCGTTACGGTTAGGTACTTAGGTAACATGGCCTCAATTCTTAATTACTTAAACAGTTCAATTAAATTACATTGTTAATGAAGTTGTTCCACACTTTGTTGTTCCACACTTTGCAAATGGCTCATCAGACAGACAGACAGACAGACAGACAGACAGACAGACAGACAGACAGACAGACAGACAGACAGACAGACAGACAGACAGACAGACAGACAGACAGAGTAATGTGAAGATAAGAAAGGTGAGGAAGAGGAGGAATAGAACATCTCTGACAGTTCATCTGGGGTCAATTAAGTTGTCCTGAGGATTGGATGGAAGGGCAACAACAAATCATGTTGTCCATTTGGAGGAGGAGGTAGAGGAGGAAGAGGGCGAGAAAAAGAGGAAGGGCAGGGAGAGGAAGTGGAGGAAGAGGGCGAGGGAGAAGAGGAAGGGGAGGGAGAGGAAGTGGAGGAAGAGGGCGAGGATGAAGAGGAAGGGGAGGGAGAGGAAGTGGAGGAAGAGGGCTAGGATGAAGAGGAAGGGGAGGGAGAGGAAGTGGAGGAAGAGGGCGAGGATGAAGAGGAAGGGGAGGGAGAGGAAGTGGAGGAAGAGTGCGAGGGAGAAGAGGAAGGGGAGGGAGAGGAAGAAGAAGGAGAGGAAGATGAGGAAGAGGGCAAGGAAGAAGAGGAATAGGAGAGAGAGAAAGAGGAAGGGGAGGGGAGGAAGATGATGAAGAGGAGGAAGAAAAGGAGGAATTCTGTGATAGTTCATCTCAGGTCTCTCCCGTGTCTGAGGGTCAATGAGATTGTTCCAAGTATCGGGGTGGTAACAACAACTAAAAGCTGTTAATAACCCACTACAGTCTGAGGGCCTGGGACTGGGTTGTTACTAAACTAACAGTCTGAGGGACTGGGACTGGGTTGTTACTAAACTAACAGTCTGAGGGCCTGGGACTGGGTTGTTACTAAACTAACAGGCTGAGGGCCTGGGACAGTCTGAGGGCCTGGGTTGTTACTAAACTAACAGTCTGAGGGACTTGGACTGGGTTGTTACTAAACTAACAGTCTGAGACCCTGGGACTGAGTTGTTACTAAACTAACAGTCTGAGGATCTTGGACTGGGTTGTTACTAAACTAACAGTCTGAGGGCCTGGGACTGGGTTGTTACTAAACTAACAGTCTGAGGACCTGAGACAGTCTGAGGGACTGGGACTGGGGTTGTTAATAAACTAACAGTCTGAGGGCCTGGGACAACAACTAATTTTAGAGCAAGATGAGCTAAACTCTAATGAGAGAACATTAGTTCTATTTGGATGTCAAATTTGCACCGATAAACGATGGGGAATATTCGCCTGGTCCTTCTGCAGCTTGCCTGCCAATGTATGCTTGTCCCAACCAAAGACATATTGTCAAGGCTGTTGAAGGATGAGGACCAAGGTGCAGCGTGGTGAGCGTACATTTTCTTTATTTTAAGCAAAATGACGCCAGACAAAACAATAAACACTGCAAAAACAAACCGTGAAGCTCACAAGCAAAGTGCTCTAAACAGAGACCACTTCCCACACACACAGGTGGGAAAAGGGCACCTAAGTATGGTTCCCAATGAGAGACAAAGATAGACAGCTGTCCCTGATTGAGAACCATACCCGGCCAAGCACAAAGAAATAGAAAACATAGAACACAAAACATAGAATTCCCACCCCAACTCACGCCCTGACCAAACCAAAACATAGAACACAAAACATAGAATTCCCACCCCAACTCACGCCCTGACCAAACCAAAACATAGAACACAAAACATAGAATTCCCACCCCAACTCACGCCCTGACCAAACCAAAACATAGAACACAAAACATAGAATTCCCACCCCAACTCACGCCCTGACCAAACCAAAACATAGAACACAAAACATAGAATTCCCATCCCAACTCACACCCTGACCAAACCAAAACATAGAACACAAAACATAGAATTCCCACCCCAACTCACACCCTGACCAAACCAAAACATAGAACACAAAACATAGAATTCCCACCCCAACTCACGCCCTGACCAAACCAAACAGAGACATAAAACATAGAATTCCCACCCCAACTCACACCCTGACCAAACCAAAACATAGAACACAAAACATAGAATTCCCACCCCAACTCACGCCCTGACCAAACCAAAACATAGAACACAAAACATAGAATTCCCACCCCAACTCACGCCCTGACCAAACCAAACAGAGACATAAAACGGATCTCTAAGGTCAGGGCGTGACACGTATATAACCATGGATTGCTGCGACTATGTATTGGCCATTGAAAGGCTTCGGAGTCTGGACAGTAACATTAGTACCCTCTAACAGTAATACTGAGGAAAATATATTTGTTAAGCTCACATAATTGAATTTAAAGGTATGCATGGTGTATGCAATGGAATATGCATGTAAATATATGCTATAGCTTCCAAAATGTTTTTTACAATTTAGAAGTAGTGCCATGATGGCTATGTGGTTGCTTCTATACAGTGCCCCCTGTCAGTCATCCAGGGTTTATATACATCCTGGAGGAGAGCCAAGATGTCTGCCTAGTGGCTTTAATGCAGTGCCCCCTGTCAGTTACCCAGGGTTCATATACATCCTGGAGGAGAGCCAAGATGTCTGCCTAGTGGCTTTAATACAGTGCCCCCTGTCAGTCATCCAGGGTTTATATACATCCTGGAGGAGAGCCAAGATGTCTGCCCAGTGGCTTTAATACAGTGCCCCCTGTCAGTCATCCAGGGTTTATATACATCCTGGAGGAGAGCCAAGATGTCTGCCCAGTGGCTTTAATGCAGTGCCCCCTGTCAGTCATCCAGCATGAATCGGTGTAGATAGCCAAAGTTAATTTACAAACACAAGAGATAAACTCAGAGAAAAAAGAAACGTCCCTTTTTCAGGACCCTGTCTTTCAAAGAGAATTAGAAAAAATCCAAATGACTTCACAGATCTTCATTGTAAAGGGTTTAAACACTGTTTTTCATGCTTGTTCAATGAACCATAAACAATTAATGAACATGCACCTGTGGAACGGTCATTAAGACACTAACAGCTTACAGACAGTAGGCAATTAAGGTCACAGTTATGAAAACCTAAGACACTAAAGAGGCCTTTCTACTGACTCTGAAAAACACTAAAAGAAAGATGCCCAGGATCCCTACTCATCTGCATGAATGTGCCTTAGGCATGCTGCAAGGAGGCATGAGGACTGCAGATGTGGCCAGGGCAATAAATTGCAATGTCCGTACTGTGAGATGCCTAAGACAGAGCTACAGGGAGACAGGACGGACAGCTGATCGTCCTCGCAGTGGCAGACCACGTGTAACAAAACCTGCACAGGATCGGTACATTCGAACATCACATCTGCGGGACAGGTACAGGATGGCAACAACAACTGCCCGAGTTACACCAGGAATGCACAATCCCTCCATCAGCGCTCAGACTGTCCACAATAGGCTGAGAGAGGCTGGACTGAGGGCTTGTAGGCCTGTTGTAAGGCAGGTCCTCACCAGACATCACTGGCAACAACTTCGCCTATGGGCATGTTCAATTTATGTCTCAGTTGTTGAATCTTGTTATGCTCATACAAATATTTACAGATGTTACATTTTCTGAAAATAAACGCAGTTGACAGTGAGAGGATGTTTTCTTTTTTTGCTGAGTTTATGGATAAAAGTCATTCAAGTTAGCTAGCTAGCTAGCAAAGTGATTACATTGCTTGCTAGCTAACCAACTGATGCCTGCATCTCTAGCTTTAGCCACCAAAAATGATATGAGGTCACTGACCTGAGATGGTTTCTGACACTGGCCACTGAAGGTGAGCATTTGCCCACTGAAGTAGGTTACGACGCCGAACTGCAGTCATATCAAGGATGACAAGCACGCAGATGAGCTTCCCTGAGACGGTTTCTGACAGTTTGTGCAGAAATTCTTCAGTTTTACAAACCCACAATTTCATCAGCTGTCCGTCCGATGGCTGGTCTCAGACGATCCCACTGGTGAAGAAGCTGGTTATGGAGGTCCTGGGCTGGCATGGTTACACGTGGTCTGAGGTTGTGAGGCCGGTTGGACGGACTGACAATTTCTCTAAAAAATGAACATTAAATTATCTGGCAAAAGCTCTGGTGGACATTGCTGCAGTCAGCATGCCAATTGCACGCTCCCTCAAAACTTAAGACATCAGTGGCATTGTGTTGTGACACAAAACAGCACATTTTAGAGTGGCCTTTTATTGTCCCCAGTACAAGGTGCACCTGTGTGATCATGCTGTTTAATCAATTTCTTGATTTGCCACACCTTTCAGGTCTTGGCAATGGAGAAATGCTCACTAACAGGGATGTTAACAAATTTGCCCACAAAAATTGAGAGAAATAAGCTTTTTATGCATGTGTAACATTTCTGGGATATTTTATTTCAGCTCATGAAATATTGGGACAACACTTTACATATTGTGTTTATATTTTTGTAGATTGTTCAAATGCAGGGAGACATTTTATAGTTACTTCGGAAAGTATTCAGACCCCTTAACATTTTGTTAAGTTACAGACTTATTCTAAAATGAATACCTTATTTACATAACTATTCAGACCCTTTGCTATGTAGCTCAGGTGCATCCTGTGTCCATTGATCATCTTTGAGATGTTTCTACAACTTGATTGGAGTCTACCTGTGTTAAATTCAAATTGAATGGACATGATCTGGAAAGGCACACACCTGTCTATATAAGATCCCACAGTTTTCGTGAGAAGACCGATTTGAAGGATATCTCCAGGCCTGGAGTCCAAATATCTGAAAAGCCTAAAGACAGCCAAGACTGGAAGGAACTCCCATCACTCAGAGTGACTGCTCTGTATGGTGGTTCCCAACCAGGGCGACTAGGATCTAACCACAGGGGGTACTTGGGAAGACTCAGGAGACCATGGGCCTACCGACAAAATGCACAAGTGGGGGTACTTCAGGGGTACTCCAGGCAAAGCAAAATTCCCTTGGTGGTACAAAAGGAGCCACTGGTCTAGAGAGGCCAGTCAACCATATGCTGGCTACTGCATGGTTCTTCATATCTCATCTCCACTGATCCTGAACTGTACCTTGTTCCCTTTTGACCAGGGCCAATACGGCACCATGTAGGGAACACATTGGGTGTTATTTGGGATGCATGTCTACTGATCCTGAACGGTACTGTGGGCAGTACCAGTCCTCCTTTCCCTCCTACTGCCAGCGTCCCATAAAGCACCCTGTTCCCTATATCGTACACTTAACGCGGGCCCTACCAAGGGAATAGGGTGCGATTGGGGAGGCACACCTGACTTTGACCTGATGGTTGCCTTGGGGCTCTCTGACTGACTGACAGACTGACTGACTGATTGGCTGGTTGGCTGGGTGACTGAGGAGTCATGGAAGTGGATGGCTGGTTTAGTAACAACCACCTCGCTCCCTCCCTCCCCTCTCTCACTCCCTCTCCATCACTCATCTCCTCTCCCTCCCTCCCTCCCTCACTCCCTCTCCATCCCTCCCCTCTCTCACTCCCTCTCCATCCCTCCCCTCTCTCACTCCCTCTCCATCCCTCACCTCCTCTCTCTCCTTACCTCCCTCCCCCTCTCTCACTCCCTCTCCATCCCTCACCTCTCTCACTCCCTCTCCATCCCTCCCCTCTCTCACTCCCTCTCCATCCCTCACCTCCTCTCTCTCCTTACCTCCCTCCCCCTCTCTCTCACTCCCTCTCCATCCCTCACCTCCTCTCTCTCTTTACCTCCCTCCCCTCTCTCACTCCCTCTCCATCCCTCACCTCCTCTCTCTCCTTACCTCCCTCCCCTCTCTCCTCAATTGCACCATCTCTTTCCTTTACCTTGTCACTCCGTCTCTCTCCCTACCTCCCTCTCTCTCTCTTTCCCCTCCCCTTCACCTCCCTTTCCCTCGCTCAGTGTCCAGCTGCTCTGGTTAAGTTGACCGGACCGATCCAACCAACCCAGCACTAGCTGATGGAGTGCTGCTCTGACCACAGTCACGTGTCTGCAGTCTAAACACAGCCAAGGTAGGGCTCAGGTCTTCTGAGCCACAGGACAGTCGACCGTAGGGCTCAGGTCTCCTGAGCCACAGGACAGTCGACCGTAGGGCTCAGGTCTCCTGAGCCACAGCACAGTCGACCGTAGGGCTCAGGTCTCCTGAGCCACAGGACAGTCGACCGTAGGGCTCAGGTCTCCTGAACCACAGGACAGTCAACCATAGGGCTCAGGTCTCATGAGCCACAGGACAGTCGGCCGTAGGGCTCAGGTCTCATGAGCCACAGGACAGTCGGCCGTAGGGCCAGGTCTCATGAGCCACAAGACAGTCGACCGTAGGGCTCAGGTCTCCTGAGTCACAGGACAGTCGACCGTAGGGCCAGGTCTCATGAGCCACAAGACAGTCGACCGTAGGGCTCAGGTCTCCTGAGTCACAGGACAGTCGACCGTAGGGCTCAAGTCAAAGGTAGTGTACTCTAAAAGGAATAGGGTCCATCTGGCAGGAAAACAATGGTGTCCGAAATGGCACCCTATTAGTTCACTGCAGGCTTGGGCGGTATCCACATTTCCATCTCATCCAGGGATTTACGGTATTTCTGGCATAACACACAACGGGGCGCTTCTGGTATTAAAGCCAATTTGGCCTCTATTACCAGAATGCTAACAAAAGTGGCACAAACGAAGAGCGAAATAACATAGACGTTGTTAGCTAAATGCTAACGAGCAAAAACTAACATAAACGAATTGCAAAGCCAGGAAATTACAGTTATACAAGTATAGCTAATTTTCAATGAGTGTGGACATTTAGAAGCAAAAGTGAATGAGAGAAAATTGTGCAAATGAAGTAAGTTGTGATGCATGCTTTTCTGAAAACTCAGAACTTCATGAACATCTTCTTGGACATCTTTGACTTCTTCTCCAGGCTGAAGGACTTCTCCTGCTGTTTCTCCACTGATGGGGCTTCCAAAACAAACACAAAAACTATCCAAACCATTATAGTAGCTTGTCGAACCAACTAGTGGAGCGACAGGTAGCCTCGTAGATAGAGCATTGGGCCAATAACTGAAAAGTTGCTAGATCGAATCCCCGAGCTGACAAGGTAAAAAATATGTTGTTCTGCCTCCAGAACAAGGTAGTTAACCCATTGTTCCCAGGCCGTCATTGTAAATAAGAATTTGTTCTTAACTGACTTGCATAGTTAAATAAAGTTTAAAAAAATAACTATACTCCTGTAAGTTGCTTTGGATAAACATGTCTGCTAAATGTGGATTACATTATTTATGTTATGACTGGTCTCAACATGTGCCAAGACATCTGAATCTCTCTTTTTCATCAAACTCTGCATAGATTGGATTTCTAATTTACTTCAATTTAAAGTGGATTGATAACCAATAACCATACTAGCTAATAACCACGTGTCACGGCCTGACCTTAGTTGCTTTTTTATGTCTCTATTTTGGTTTGGTCGGGGCGTGAGTCCATCAGCCTAAGATTCCTGCCTGTCTCAGTGGACTAATCCATTGTGGAGGCCACAGGGATGCCACAGTCCATCAGCCTAAGATTCCTGCCTGTCTCAGTGGACTAATCCATTGTGGAGGCCACAGGGATGCCACAGTCCATCAGCCTAAGATTCCCGCCTGTCTCAGTGGACTAATCCATTGTGGAGGCCACAGGGATGGCGCAGTCCATCAGCAACTTAAATCACACGTGACGTGAGAGTATGCCTAGTTAATTTAAATAAAGGTTCAATATATAAAATATACAAATAAAAAAAATGTTCCTTGGCACACCAAGCAATTAGATCCAATTGAGAAAATAAGGGGAATTACATTATTTTTCCCGAAAATGGCTACTGCTTGTAGAACCCTATCAGTCCCTAGAGCCCAGCAAAAAATCCGGCTTTTCATTTATCTGGCATGTCCAGCCATGACATTTAGCCTCACGATGAAGGGTTTTTACCATGTTCTGTTCAGGATAACCAGGACTACAGGTAGAAAACAAAACTATTTGACATAAACAGTTGCATTTAATTAGTAATTAGTTAAACAGTTGCATTTAAAAACCTGATTAAAAAAATCAATTTACAGTCATATTTATTTTAGCATTTATATAAATGCTGTAAGTACATAAATTGTTTGCACACAGGGAAATGAATATCCAACTAGTCAGTGACAACTGTGTGGAGTTTGTGACGGCAACTATGACATTATTACAGTATTATAGAGACTATGTCCTGGGATTTACTATGGTCTACTATGTAGAAGAATCCCTTACAGTATTATAGACACTATGACCTGGGATTTACTATGGTCTACTATGTAGAAGAACCCCTTACAGTATTATAGACACTATGTCCTGGGATTTACTATGGTCTACTATGTAGAAGAACCCCTTACAGTATTATAGAGACTATGTCCTGGGATTTACTATGGTCTACTATGTAGAAGAACCCCTTACAGTATTATAGACACTATGTCCTGGGATTTACTATGGTCTACTATGTAGAAGAACCCCTTACAGTATTATAGAGACTATGTCCTGGGATTTACTATGGTCTACTATGTAGAAGAATCCCTTACAGTATTATAGACACTATGACCTGGGATTTACTATGGTCTACTATGTAGAAGAACCCCTTACAGTATTATAGACACTATGTCCTGGGATTTACTATGGTCTACTATGTAGAAGAACCCCTTACAGTATTATAGACACTATGACCTGGGATTTACTATGGTCTACTATGTAGAAGAACCCCTTACAGTATTATAGACACTATGTCCTGGGATTTACTATGGTCTACTATGTAGAAGAACCCCTTACAGTATTATAGACACTATGACCTGGGATCTACTATGGTCTACTATGTAGAAGAACCCCTTACAGTATTATAGACATTATGACCTGGGATTTACTATGGTCTACTATGTAGAAGAACCCCTTACAGTATTATAGACACTATGTCCTGGGATTTACTATGATCTTCTAGATTAACCCCTTACAGTATTATAGAGTCTATGTATTAAGTATTTTATCTCCCTCACCAACTTCAAACATCTGCTGTCTGAGCAGTTAACCGATCGCTGCAGCTGTACATAGTCTATCGGTAAATAACCCACCCATTTTTACCTACCTCATCCCCATACTGTTTTTATTTATTTACTTATCTGCTCTTTTGCACACCAATATCTCTACCTGTACATGACCATCTGATCATTTATCACTCCAGTGTTATTAATCTGCAAAATTGTAATTATTTGCCTACCTCCTCATGCCTTTTGCACACAATGTCTATAGACTCCCCCTTTTTTTTCCTACTGTGTTATTGACTTGTTAATTGTTTTACTCCATGTGTAACTCTGTGTTGTCTGTTCACACTGCTATGCTTTATCTTGGCCAGGTCGCAGTTGTAAATGAGAACTTGTTCTCAACTAGCCTACCTGGTTAAATAAAGGTGAAATAAAAATTTTAATTAAAATTATAGACACTATGACCTGGGATTTACTATGGTCTTCTAGATTAACCCCTTACAGTATTATAGACACTATTTCCTGGGATTTACTATAATCTATGTAGAAGAACCCCTTACAGTATTATAGACACTATGACCTGGGATTTACTATGGTCTTCTAGGTAGAATAACCCTTACAGTATTATAGAGTCTATGTCCTGGGATTTACTATGGTCTTCTAGATTAACCCCTTACAGTATTATAGACACTATGTCCTGGGATTTACTATAATCTATGTAGAAGAACCCCTTACAGTATTATAGACACTATGTCCTGGGATTTACTATGATCTTCTATGTAGATATTCTATGATCTTCTATGTAGCTTCTAATGACTATTGTGTACCTTGTGACTATTCGGGGTCCTTGTGAGCATCATAGATCCAAAAACAGCTTTTCATAGACAGCTTTTAATAGTTTGTAGCTCAAACCATCCATCATTTGGATGATAGTCTGATAGTATTTCTGATTGTCTTAACTCACCACCACTAATGAAATGTGATATTTCTTCTATTTTTGTAAAAAATATATATATATATATATATACAAATATTGTTTTTGCTTTGGGGGAAAAAGTGATTTAATCCATTTTAGAATAAGGCTGTAACGTAAAACAAAATGTGGAAAAAGTAAATGGGTTTGAGTGCTTTCCGAATGCCCTGTATATCTGCCATGTCCATTACACATGTCATAATGCTTCATTAGTGACGTTGCTTAAACGGACCTGGGTCAATGGAAACCTTCCTATTGTTTAACAGTGGAATTTAGCCTTAACTGCCTTCCCCTGAATGTTACAATAGCACCCCCTAGTGGACCTTCCCCTGAATGTTACAATAGCACCCCCTAGTGGTGTTATACCTTCACCCTGAATGTTACAATAGCACCCCCTAGTGGACCTTCCCCTGAATGTTACAATAGCACCCCCTAGTGGTCTACTACCTTCCCTGAATGTTACAATAGCACCCCTAGTGGTCTACTACCTTCCCCTGAATGTTACAATTGCACCCCCTAGTGGTCTACTACATTCCCTGAATGTTACAATAGCACCCCTAGTGGTCTACTACCTTCCCTGAATGTTACAATAGCACCCCCTAGTGGACCTTCCCTGAATGTTACAATAGCACCCCTAGTGGTCTACTACCTTCCCCTGAATGTTACAATAGCACCCCCTAGTGGTCTACTACCTTCCCCTGAATGTTACAACAGCACCCACTATTGGTCTACTACCTTCCCTGAATGTTACAATAGCACCCCTAGTGGACCTTCCCTGAATGTTACAATAGCACCCCCTAGTGGTCTACTACCTTCCCTGAATGTTACAATAGCACCCCTAGTGGTCTACTACCTTCCCTGAATGTTACAACAGCACCCACTATTGGTCTACTACCTTCCCTGAATGTTACAATAGCACCCCTAGTGGACCTTCCCTGAATGTTACAATAGCACCCCTAGTGGTCTACTACTTTCCCCTGAATGTTACAATAGCACCCCTAGTGGTCTACTACCTTCCCCTGAATGTTACAATAGCACCCCCTAGTGGTCTACTACCTTCCCCCGAATGTTACAATAGCACTCCGTAGTGGTCTACTGCCTTCCCCTGAATGTTACAATAGCACCCCCTAGTGGTCTACTACCTTCCCCTGAATGTTACAATAGCACCCCCTAGTGGTCTACTACCTTCCCCTGAATGTTACAATAGCACCCCCTAGTGGTGTACTACCTTCCCCTGAATGTTACAATCGCACCCCCTAGTGGACCTTCCCTGAATGTTACAATAGCACCCGCTAGTGGTCTACTACCTTCCCTGAATGTTACAATAGCACCCCTAGTGGTCTACTACCTTCCCTGAATGTTACAATAGCACCCCTTAGTGGTTTACTACCTTCCCTGAATGTTACAATAGCACCCCCTAGTGGTCTACTACCTTCCCTGAATGTTACAATAGCACCCCCTAGTGGACCTTCCCCTGAATGTTACAATAGCACTCCCTAGTGGTCTACTACCTTCCCCTGAATGTTACAATAGCACCCCCTAGTGGTCTACTACCTTCCCCTGAATGTTACAATAGCACCCCCTAGTGGTCTACTACCTTCCCCTGAATGTTACAATAGCACCCCCTAGTGGTCTACTACCTTCCCCTGAATGTTACAATAGCACCCCCTAGTGGTCTACTACCTTCCCTGAATGTTACAATAGCACCCCCTAGTGGTCTACTACCTTCCCTGAATGTTACAATAGCACCCCTAGTGGACCTTCCCTGAATGTTACAATAGCACTCCCTAGAGGTCTACTACCTTCCCTGAATGTTACAATAGCACCCCTAGTGGTCTACTACCTTCCCCTGAATGTTACAATAGCACCCCTAGTGGTTTACTACCTTCCCCTGAATGTTACAATAGCACCCCCTAGTGGTCTACTACCTTCCCTGAATGTTACAATAGCACCCCCTAGTGGTGACCTTCACCCTGAATGTTACAATAGCACCCCTAGTGGTCTACTACCTTCCCTGAATGTTACAATAGCACCCCCTAGTGGTGTTATACCTTCCCCTGAATGTTACAATAGCACTCCCTAGTGGTCTACTGCCCTCCCTGAATGTTACAATAGCACCCCTAGTGGGTCAAGCGTGCATATCTGATGAGAGTGTTTATGCACAATCTATTGTGCATTGTATTTTATGCCCTCTGTGTGTGTGTGTGTGTGTGTGTGTGTGTGTGTGTGTGTGTGTGTGTGTGTGTGTGTGTGTGTGTGTGTGTGTGTGTGTGTGTTGTGTGTGTGTGTGTGTGTGTGTGTGTGTGTGTGTGTGTGTGTGTGTGTGTGTGTGTGTGTGTGTGTGTGTGTGTGTGTGTGTGTGTGTGTGTGTGTGTGTGTGTGTGTGTGTGTGTGTTTCCTGACAGAAGTGTTTTGACCATGGCAGTTATTGAGGTTATCTTGTTTGGCAATCTAGCTGCCCTGGAAACAGAACACTTGAACATCAAAACTAGGAAATAGCTTGTAAAGAAGGATAAATACCAGGCACCTCGTGATCTTATCATGATACTGAGGTAGTTGAAACAATATGTACTGTGATTCTATACTGTATGTATCACGATTCATCAGGATTCTTACTGCGATTTTATTGCAATTCAATTGTTACGTTACAGCCTTATTCTAAAATTGAATAAATAAATAACTAAAAATAATCAGCAATCTACACACAATACCTCATAAAGGCAAAGCAAAAAAATGTTTTTTTAGAGATTTTTGCAAATGTATTCAAACTAAAAAAACAGAAATAACTTATTTACATAAGTATTCAGACCCTTTGCTATGAGACTCAACATTGAGCTCACGTGCGTCCTGTTTCCATTGATCATCCATCAGAAGTTTCTACAATTTGATTGGAGTCCACCTGTGGTAAATTCAATTGATTGGACATGATTTGGAAAGGAACACATGTCTATATAAGGTCCCCCAGTCGACAGTGCATGTCAGAGCAAAAACCAAGCCATGATGAGGTCGAAGGGATTGTCTGTAGAGCTCAGAGACAGGATTGTGTCGAGGCACAGATCTGGGGAAGGGTACCAAAACAATTCTGCAGCATTGAATGTCCCCAAGAACACAGTGGCCTCCATCATTCTTAAATGGAAGATGTTTGGAACCACCAAGACCCTTCCTAGAGCTGGCGCTCCATCCAAACTGTCGGGGGAGGAAGCGACCAAGGACCTGATGGTCACTCTGACAGAGCTCTAGAGCTCCTCTGTGGAGATGGTAGAAACTTCCAGAATGACAACTATCTCTGCAGAACTGCACCAATCAGGCCTTTATGGTAGAATGGTCAGAATGACAACTATCTCTGCATAACCAATCAGGCCTTTATGATAGAGTGGCCAGAATGACAACTATCTCTGGAGAACTGCACCAATCAGGCCTTTATGGTAGAGTGGCCAGAAGGACAACTATCTCTGCAGAACTGCACCAATCAGGCCTTTATGGTAGAGTGGCCAGAAGGACAACTATCTCTGCAGAACTGCACCAATTAGGCCTTTATGGTAGAGTGGCCAGAATGACAACTATCTCTGCAGAACTGCACCAATCAGGCCTTTATGATAGAGTGGCCAGATGGAAATCACTCCTCAGTAAAAGGCACATGACAGCCCGCTTGGAGTTTGCCAAAAGGCACCCAAAGACTCTCAGATCAGGAGAAACAAAATATCTCTGGTCTGATGAAACCAAGATTGAACTATTTGACCTGGATGCCAAGCGACACGTCTGTAGGAAACCTGGCACCATCCCTACGGTGAAGCGTGGTGGTGTTAGCATCATGTTGTGGGGATGTTTTTCAGTGGCAGGGACTGAGAGACTAGTCAGGATTAAGGAAAGATTAACAGAGCAAAGTACAGAGAGATCCTGATGAAAACCTGCTCCAGTGCGCTCAGGACCTCAGTCTAGGGCGAAGGTTCACCTTCCAACAGGACAATGACTCTAAGCACACAGCCAAGACAATGCAGGATTGGCTTCTGGACAAGTCTCAGAATGTCCTTGAGTGGCCCAGCCAGAGCCTGGACTTGAACCTGATTGATCATCTCTGGAGAAACCTGAAAATAGCTGTGCAGCAACACTCCTCATCCAACCTGATAGAGCTTTGGAGGATCTGCAGAGAAGAATGGGAGAAACTCCCCAAATACAGGTGTGCCAAGCTGGTAGCGTCATACCCAAGAAGAATCGAGTCTGTAATCGCTGCCAAAGGTGCTTCAGCAAAGTACTGAGTAAAGGGTCTGACCACTTACGTGAATGTAATATTCATTTTTTCATTTCATAAATAAGCAAAAAAAATATTAATAATTGCTTTGTCATTATGGGGTATTGTGTGTAAATTGATGAGCAAATACAAATTATTTAATCAATTTTAGGTTAAGGCTGTAACGTAACAAAATGTGGAAAATGTTAAGGGGTCTGAAAACTTTCCGAAAGCCCTGTATGTTTCAGCTTCAGAGAGCCAAGAGGGAGCATGAGAATATTGGTTTTGATCAGTCATGGAAATAAAAGTGCTGAAAACATATTGGCTCACCATTTCAAAAGATGATTTGGGGGGCAGATAATGAAGAAATGGCAGAGTTTTGGCGCAGGTACAGCCGACTAGCGCTAGCTAACGTTAACTAGTACTCATACTGTAGAATCAACATAATATTGTGATAGTCACCGTAGCGATTCCATCCCTACTAGAGGAGACACTACTTGGCGAAACACTGTACGTCACACTTCCTCTAGTTCCCTGAACACCTACCTCTTCCCCTGTATACTCTGCTCTTGGGAAGAGACAGGCGGCAGATATCAGGTGATCAGATAACTGCATAATTAATACAACAGACCTTCACTGATTGACCATCAGTAATATCTAACTCACCTGGTGGCTGGCAGTGGTTACCAGCCCCAGTTGGTTGTTCTTCACTCCACTTTGATGTGTTCTGTTCTCCCTGATAGAGACAGATGAACATGTCATTCCTGCTGTCTCCAGAACAGACTGGGATAAGGTAAGATACAGGCTCTTTCCTGATTCTTCTCTCATACCTTCTTCTCTGAGGAATCACAGAAAGACTAGTTGACGTAGAGCTAGACTGTTAGTTTATCAGTGGTTTGGGCTGGCACAATTACTGTATAACCAGGTGTCATGTTAATGCAGACATGACACCTGGTTATATCAAATGCATAATAAATATCTTTTGAAAATGCTGAGCTGTTTCTAATGGTAATTTCTGTACTAATTTTGTCCTTCAGTTGCCCTCCTCCGCTCGGATGAGAAATCTTTGCTCTCACCAGACCAATCAAATTCCCGCATTTTACTAACGAGCGTTCTATCAGCAGACTGCGTTCTGATTTACGTGTAGCTACTTTTTCCGGTAGTTTCCGCTGCGTATTATTCTCCAGGACAATGAAAAATGAACTTCAAGCAAAAACATTAGGACATATAGCTGGCTACATTCTTTCTGTGTAACTCGGTGTTGTTATACTGCGCGCCTTGCACAGTCTGTTCTGGACTTGGGGACTGTGAAGAGACCTCTGGTGGCATGTCTTGTTGGGTATGTATGGGTGTCTGAGCTGTGTGCTAGTAGTTTAAACAGACAGCTCGGTGCATTCAATACCTCTCATAAATACAAGCAGTGATGAAGTCAATCTGTCCTCCACTTTCAGCCAGGAGAAATTGACATGCATATTATTAATATTACCTCTCTGTGTACATCCAAGGGCCAGCCTTGCTGCCCTGTTCTGAGCCAATTGCAGTTTTCCTAAGTTATTTTTTGTGGCACCTGACCACACGAACAGTAGTCCAGGTGCGACAAAACTAGGGCCTGAAGGACCTGCCTGTTAAGAAGGTAGAAACTAGGACCTGTAGGACCTGCCTTGTTGATAGTGCTTTTACGGAGGTAGAAACTAGGGCCTAGGGCCTGTAGGACCTGCCTTGTTGACAGTGCTGTTAAGAAGGTAGAAACTAGGGCCTGTAGGACCTGCCTTGTTGATAGTGTTGTTAAGAAGGAAGTAACTAGGGCCTGTAGGATCTGCCTTGTTGACAGTGCTGTTAAGAAGGTAGAAACTAGGGCCTGTAGGACCTGCCTTGTTGATAGTGCTGTTAGGAAGGTAGAAACTAGAGAGTGTAGGACCTGCCTTGTTGATAGTGCTTTTACGGAGGTAGAAACTAGGGCCTAGGGCCTGTGGACCTGCCTTGTTGACAGTGCTGTTAAGAAGGTAGAAACTAGGGCCTGTAGGACCTGCCTTGTTGATAGTGCTGTTAGGAAGGTAGAACCTAGGGCCTAGGGCCTGTAGGACCTGCCTTGTTGATAGTGCAGTTAAGAAGGTAGAAACTAGGGCCTGTAGGACCTGCCTTGTTGATAGTGTTCTTAAGAAGGTAGAAACTAGGGCCTGCAGGACCTGCCTTGTTGACAGTGCTGTTAAGAAGGTAGAAACTAGGGCCTGTAGGACCTGCCTTGTTGATAGTGCTGTTAGGAAGGTAGAACCTAGGGCCTAGGGCCTGCCTTGTTGATAGTGTTGATAAGAAGGTAGAAACTAGGGCCTGTAGGACCTGCCTTGTTGATAGTGCTGTTAAGAAGGTAGAAACTAGGGCGTGTAGGACCTGCCTTGTTGATAGTGCTTTTACGGAGGTAGAAACTAGGGCCTAGGGCCTGTAGGACCTGCCTTGTTGATAGTGCTGTTAAGAAGGTAGAAACTAGGGCCTAGGACCTGTAGGACCTGCCTTGTTGACAGTGCTGTTAAGAAGGTAGAAACTAGGGCCTGTAGGACCTGCCTTGTTGATAGTGCTGTTAAGAAGGAAGAAACTATGGCCTGTAGGACCTGCCTTGTTGGCAGTGCTGTTAAGAAGGTAGAAACTAGGGCCTGTAGGACCTGCCTTGTTGATAGTGCTGTTAAGAAGGTAGAAACTAGGGCCTGTAGGACCTGCCTTGTTGATAGTGTTGTTAAGAAGGTAGAAACTAGGGCCTGTAGGACCTGCCTTGTTGATAGTGCTGTTAAGAAGGTAGAAACTATGGCCTGTAGGACCTGCCTTGTTGGCAGTGCTGTTAAGAAGGTAGAAACTAGGGCCTGTAGGACCTGCCTTGTTGATAGTGCTGTTAAGAAGGTAGAAACTAGGGCCTGTAGGACCTGCCTTGTTGATAGTGTTGTTAAGAAGGTAGAAACTAGGGCCTGTAGGACCTGCCTTGTTGATAGTGCTGTTAAGAAGGTAGAAACTAGGGCCTGTAGGACCTGCCTTGTTGATAGTGCTGTGAGGAAGGTAGAACCTAGGGCCTAGGGCCTGTAGGACCTCCCTTGTTGATAGTGCTGTTAAGGTAGAAGGTAGAAACTAGGGCCTGTAGGACCTCCCTTGTTGATAGTGTTGTTAAGAAGGTAGAAACTAGGGCCTGTAGGACCTGCCTTGTTGACAGTGCGGTCTTGGAAGGTAGAGCAGCACCTTGTCATGGAGAGACTTGTCCCCATCTTAGCTACTGTTGTATCAGTATGTTTTGATCATGACAGTTTACAATTCAGGGTTACCCCAAGCAGTTTAGTCACCTCAACTTGCTCAATTATTTATTACAAGTTTTAGTTGAGGTTTAGGGTTTAGTGAGTGTTTTGTTCCAAATACAATGCTTTTAGTTTGAAATATTTAGGACTAACTTATTCCTTGCCACCCATTCTGAAACTAACTACTGGTCTTTGTTAAATGTTGCAGTCATCTGTGGCCTTCTTGGAAGGGCACTTGTAATATAACTCTATGGAAGGCCCCAAAGGGCTGACATTTTGGATGTCTACCCTTACTCAGAACTGAAGCTGAAGGTCCCCATGAGAGACAGAATACTGAGCCAATCACGGCGCAATGCTCCTATTATTTTCTGGCCCTCCCCACCACCACAGAAAGCACTGAGCACCTGCATTTTGGAGCTGCCTTACTCAAGAAAATAAAAAAAGAGACCATGTTTTTATGCAGCTTTATTAACTCAATTATATATTTATTTTTTTACATTGTTTGCAAACTGATATCTGACACGTATTAATGCCAAAATTACATGCAAGCCCCCCCCTAAGTTTTTTTTATATATATATTTTATTTTTTGCCAAAAATGTGGGTCTCAAAACTGATGTGGATACCTGCTTGTCGAACATCTCGTTCGAAAATCATGGACATTAATATGTAATTGGTTCCCCCCTTTGCTGCTTTAACAGCCTCCATGTATTCTGGGAAGGCTTTCTACTAGATGTTGGAACATTGCTGCTATAACAGCCTCCACTCTTCTGGGAAGGCTTTCCACTAGATGTTGGAACATTGCTGCTATAACAGCCTCCATGTATTCTGGGAAGGCTTTCCACTAGATGTTGGAACATTGCTGCTATAACAGCCTCCACTCTTCTGGGAAGGCTTTCCACTAGATGTAGGAACATTGCTGCTATAACAGCCTCCACTCTTCTGGGAAGGCTTTCCACTAGATGTTGGAACATTGCTGCTATAACAGCCTCCACTCTTCTGGGAAGGCTTTCCACTAGATGTTGGAACATTGCTGCTATAACAGCCTCCACTCTTCTGGGAAGGCTTTCCACTAGATGTTGGAACATTGATGCGGGGACTTGCTTCCATTCAGCCACAAGAGACTGTGTGCTCGATTTTATACACTTGTCAGCAACGGGTGTGGCTGAAATAGCCAAATCCACTCATTTGAAGTGGTGTCCACACACTTTTGGCCATGTAGCATATCACTTGCCGTGTTCATAACAACTTGGAACTGGGCACTCGGAAAACTCCGACCTCCAACTTCAGTCTATTCAAGATAACTGGGAATAACGTTTTAAACTGTCTTCCAACTTGGGAACTCGAGCCTCTTTCTAGAGCTCTGACTCTCTGACATGAAATTCACCGATGTTATGACCTCGGATATTTCTGAGTTTCCAGTTGTTTTTTGAACGAAGCAACTTTATCAGAAGTAGCCTACGTCATCAATGATTTCGACGTGATTGCGGGAGTTTTCTTCTATTCCAAGCTACTTTCAAACACTGCCATCTACTGGCCACTGTATTTATATAGTTCGGACGTTATCCTAAAAGTTTTACCTGACCGGCAGTTTAGCAGGTACTTTAGGGACGGATATAACATTCAGAGACGTGAGGGTGTGAAGTTCAAAGTAAAACTACTTTGAACATTGTTTTGTGAAACCAAACTTTCTGCACTGTTCAACTAATTCGTTTTATTTAGTGTAGTATGAGCTTCTGTCTGGTATCCTAAATAATACCATAGATTCCGTTTTTCCCCCCTAGTAAACTAGGCATAAGTGAGGCATGATGCAAGATGCGAACATTGTTGGTAATTACAACTGATTAATGGCTCAAATGATATCTTTTGTAATGACCACCCAGAAACAGTTTTGCATCTTTTTTTTTGCATTGTATTCATGTAAGGAAACTGTTGCAATACATCAGTAGATGTTTAATTGAACGCATTTATGAAGATCTTACACGATTGTGGAGAAATGTACTGCTTGAATTCTTTACCTACGATATAAGTTTAAACAATTTTATGTAATTCATTTCGTTATTCTTTTGGCCAAATTTCATATTCACAAATGTAAATTTACAAACAAAACACCACATGTCCTTACATTACAAAAAGAGATTGAACTATATTTAAAATATAATTAAATTAATTATAAATATAAATACAATTAAATCCTCTAATAACAAAAAAGCTGTTACAATTATTAAGTGTATGTATGTCCTTTAAGGTCCTTATGTAATGTGATATTGCCCCTGTCCCCCTAGCCCAATTGTCCTTTGTATATTATTCATATATACTTGTGTTCCCCCATGTACTTGATTTGTTAATTAACAACAACAACAACAAGATGAATGGCTACTTAAACCAACAATTTACCGCTGCGCACGAAAGTTTGACGAAAACAATGGAGAAAAACATCTCTACGTGATAATGACACGCTGCTGTTTCTTCTTCTCTGGTTCAGATATGATTCACGTGCGCTGTTGAACGGAAAATGAAGCTCCAATTAACCTTTTTTTTCCGGCACAATTTGGTGAAAACGCCGAAGCCTGCACTCGAGCCATTTTTTAAAGACACGAGTTAAACTAAATCGATGTTGACTTGTTCAGACAGCACGACATAACACGCACCATTATTTATGTAATGTACGAACCACAAAATATTACTAAAAACATTAGAAGAAGCCCTTTCTGCACGAACGGACATCCTTCGGTCTTTAAATACGTTGACGGAAGCCCGTGTGTGTGTGCCCTAAAAAGTGCCTGTAAAAAATGTGACTTACGTTTTGTCAATTTCGATAACTAGATGCAAAAACTCTTGATTCCTTTCATTTTAATGTAATTTAGTTATCTCCTTAACTAAAAATCGATTGTTAATTTCTCTTCTACTGACATATTTCTATGTTTCCTACCCGAGTGAAGTGTAGGTTATGTTTTTTAACACGAGGGGGTGCCAATTCACCGTCATACAAATAAAGGTAGACGTCACGTTTATCAAGACTGTCATAACGTGCTTGAGACTGGCATCATTTTCTATCTAAAATGTAACATAGACAACGGCAGCGAAAGCTACGAACAAGCGCACCGATACATACATTAAATGATACAAAATGTTCAGTAACAGCATTGAACAACTGCCACATGTACCGTGAATCATTCAAGTCTCTGAAGTTTAAAACTGCTGCAAACGTTGTAGGCTAGGAGGCCACATTCAACATGGGTTCAATGGGTTGATTCAACCCACAACAATAGTTTACAGTGACTGGTTGTAGTCTACTGTAATATATGTGCTGCAGGATTGAGCGTTTAGCTCAGTGTGCCTTATGGGAAGGAAGTGACTATTGGCTACCATGTGAATGAATATGAATGTTCCGTTATGTTAAGTGTGCCAGCAGATGTCATCAAAATACTATCACATTTACCACCAGTGCCCTTGAAGGCAGCTCAGCCAGGGGCGGGGAGTAATAGAATACATTGTAATCTCATAACAAAATAACTGTAATCACTTACATTACCAGCCAAAAAATATATATATATATATATTGTAATCAGATTAATTTCAGTTACTTTTGGATTACTATCCCTATCTAAGAAGACAACATGGAACGGTCAAAGGCATTTGGTGATTTAGTGGTCTCTGACATCATAGTGGTCTCTGACATCATAGTGGTCTCTGACATCATAGTGGTCTCTGACATCATAGCGGTGTCTGACATCATAGTGGTGTCTGACATCATAGTGGTCTTTAACATCACAGTGGTCTCTGACATCAAAGTGGTCTCTGACATCATAGTGGTCTCTGACATCATAGTGGTCAGACTCGCTCAGCTGGAACAAACTTAATCTTGTGCCTTTTTTCAATGCTGTATTGAATGTCATTGAGAAAACAGAAAGGAGTCATAATATATTTTATTTTGCAAAAATCCTTTCTGAATTTTAAAGTAACCCAATAAATTGTCATCTAGTTTTTCCAAAAAAAGATACCGATTTTGGGTAATCCAAAAGAACCGTTACTGATTACAATGTTGGACCGGTAACTAGTAACTAACGGAACACATTTAGAAATGGACCTAGCCAATCGGACCGGTAACTAGTAACTAACGGAACACATTTAGAAATGGACCTAGCCAATCGGACCGGTAACTAGTAACTAACGGAACACATTTAGAAATGGACCTAGCCAATCGGACCGGAAACTAGTAACTAACGGAACACATTTAGAAATGGACCTAGCCAATCGGACCGGTAACTAGTAACTAAAGGAACACATTTAGAAATGGACCTAGCCAATCGGACCGGTAACTAGTAACTAACGGAACACATTTAGAAATGGACCTAGCCAATCGGACCGGTAACTAGTAACTAACGGAACACATTTAGAAATGGACCTAGCCAATCGTGAGCTCTATTCAGTCTATTAGCTGAGTCCCAAATAGCACCATATATCCTATATTGTATAGTGTAGTGAGCTCTATTCAGTCTATTGACTAGTGTACAGCCCTAGTCTGTAGTGTGCAGCCCTAGTCTGTAGTGTGCAGCCCTAGTTTTGTAGTGTGTAGCCCTAGTTTTGTAGTGTGTAGCCCTAGTTTTGTAGTGTGTAGCCCTAGTTTTGTAGTGTTTAGCCCTAGTTTTGTAGTGTGTAGCCCTAGTCTGTAGTGTACAGCCCTAGTTTGTAGTGTGCAGCCCTAGTCTGTAGTGTAAAACCCTAGTTTGTAGTCTGTAGTGTGTAGCCCTAGTTTTGTAGTGTGTAGCCCTAGTTTTGTAGTGTGCAGCCCTAGTCTGTAGTGTACAGCCCTAGTGTGTAGTGTACAGCCCTAGTGTGTAGTGTACAGCCCTAGTGTGTAGTGTGCAGCCCTAGTCTATAGTGTACAGCCCTAGTCTGTAGTGTACAGCCCTAGTCTATAGTGTACAGCCCTAGTGTGTAGTGTGCAGCCCTAGTCTGTAGTGTACAGCCCTAGTTTGTAGTCTGTAGTGTGTAGCCCTAGTTTGGTAGTGTGCAGCCCTAGTCTATAGTGTACAGCCCGAGTCTATAGTGTACAGCCCTAGTCTATAGTGTACAGCACTAGTGTGTAGTGTACAGCCCTAGTCTATAGTGTACAGCCCTAGTCTATAGTGTACAGCCCGAGTCTATAGTGTACAGCCCTAGTCTATAGTGTACAGCACTAGTGTGTAGTGTACAGCCCTAGTCTATAGTGTACAGCCCGAGTCTATAGTGTACAGCCCTAGTCTATAGTGTACAGCACTAGTGTGTAGTGTACAGCCCTAGTCTATAGTGTACAGCCCTAGTCTATAGTGTACAGTCCTAGTCTGTAGTGTACAGTCCTAGTCTGTAGTGTACAGCCCTAGTCTGTAGTGTACAGTCCTAGTCTGTAGTGTACAGTCCTAGTCTGTAGTGTACAGCCCTAGTCTGTAGTGTACAGCACTAGTCTGTAGTGTACAGCACTAGTCTGTAGTGTACAGCTCCTCTCTGTCTGTGGTCCAGCAGGAAAGAGTTTATTGATGTTTCCCAGAAGCCTATTATTCAATGAATTAGCCTAATCCAGTGGTGAGTGATGGGAAAAGGTAGTGTGGAGAAAAGCTGCCAGGCAGTAGTGTGGAGAAAAGCTGCCAGGCAGTAGTGTGGAGAAAAGCTGTCAGGCAGTAGTGTGGAGAAAAGCTGTCAGGCAGTAGTGTGGAGAAAAGCTGTCAGGCAGTAGTGTGGAGAAAAGCTGTCAGGCAGTAGTGTGGAGAAAAGCTGTCAGGCAGTAGTGTGGAGAAAAGCTGTCAGGCAGTAGTGTGGAGAAAAGCTGTCAGGCAGTAGTGTGGAGAAAAGCTGTCAGGCAGTAGTGTGGAGAAAAGCTGTCAGGCAGTAGTGTGGAGAAAAGCTGTCAGGCAGTAGTGTGGAGAAAAGCTGTCAGGCAGTAGTGTGGAGAAAAGCTGTCAGGCAGTAGTGTGGAGAAAAGCTGTCAGGCAGTAGTGTGGAGAAAAGCTGTCAGGCAGTAGTGTGGAGAAAAGCTGTCAGGCAGTAGTGTGGAGAAAAGCTGTCAGGCAGTAGTGTGGAGAAAAGCTGTCAGGCAGTAGTGTGGAGAAAAGCTGTCAGGCAGTAGTGTGGAGAAAAGCTGTCAGGCAGTAGTGTGGAGAAAAGCTGTCAGGCAGCCTATGTGCTGGTTGATGCTCAGAATGCTGAACAATGAACAGTTGACCCTGGGCCAGGTAGGGTTTTATGCAAGCTTTAGGAAAAGGAAAATGTGCCTGTCAACTAGATATCTGTATCAAGACAAAATGTGCCTGTCAACTAGATATGATCTGTATTAAAACAAGGTGCCCTCTGTGTAGAAGAAAGGACTATAAACGTCTCTATCAGCTCACTAAGCGGGACGCGAATGCTTCCGGAATGGCACCCTATTGGCTCTGGTCCAAATGAGTGCACTATAGAGAGGATACCCACTGGGTACAGACGTCATTTCAACGTCTATTCCACGTTGGTTCGACGTAATTTCCTTGAAATTATATGGAAACAACATCGATTCAACCAGTGTGTGCCCAGAGGGCCGGGTTTAAAGGACCCTACCATCTCTATCACAGGGCACATTGTTCTTGATACAGTACGGACCTTACCATCTCTATCACAGGGCACATTGTTCTTGATACAGTACGGACCTTACCATCTCTATCACAGGGCACATTGTTCTTGATACAGTACGGACCTTACCATCTCTATCACAGGGCACATTGTTCTTGATACAGTACGGGCCTTACCATCTCTATCACAGGGCACATTGTTCTTGATACAGTACGGGCCTTACCATCTCTATCACAAGGCACATTGTTTTTGATAGAGTACGGACCTTACCATCTCTATCACAGGGCACATTGTTCTTGATACAGTACGGGCCTTACCATCTCTATCACAGGGCACATTGTTCTTGATACAGTACGGACCTTACCATCTCTATCACAGGGCACATTGTTCTTGATACAGTACGGGCCTTACCATCTCTATCACAGGGCACATTGTTCTTGATACAGTACGGACCTTACCATCTCTATCACAGGGCACATTGTTCTTGATACAGTACGGACCTTACCATCTCTATCACAGGGCACATTGTTTTTGATAGAGTACGGACCTTACCATCTCTATCACAGGGCACATTGTTCTTGATACAGTACGGACCTTACCATCTCTATCACAGGGCACATTGTTTTTGATAGAGTACGGACCTTACCATCTCTATCACAGGGCACATTGTTTTTGATACAGTACGGACCTTACCATCTCTATCACAGGGCACATTGTTTTTGATAGAGTACGGACCTTACCATCTCTATCACAGGGCACATTGTTTTTGATACAGTACGGACCTTACCATCTCTATCACAGGGCACATTGTTCTTGATACAGTACGGACCTTATCTATCTCACACTCACTGTTTACACTTCTCTCTCCACCATGTGTGTTAAAGGAGCAGGTATTTGCTTGCCTGGCCTGTCTGATTACTAGTTATCTAGAGGCTGGAGCTCTTGAAAGGTTTGGGTCTTTATTAAACAAATCTGTCCCCTGGTCTGGCATGGTTGGTTGGTTGGGTAAGAAAACATGTGCCTCAGTCTCCCAAGTGTATTGTGTTTTAATCTCAGAGAGAGTAATCTTCTTGGGGAAATGCAGCCTGACTCGGTGTAACCTTGAAGAGTGCTACGTAATGTACACACTGTGGTTCACCTTCTAACGAGCTGCCTCTTGTCTGCCAGGGGTTCTGTGTTAGAGGGAAATGTTTGGAGTGTTTCCGGGAGCATTCTAATTCTCTATAGAGTACAATACTTTGGATCAGGGCTCTGGTAGTGCACTATGGGTAATATGTTGGACATGTTTCTGTTTCCAGATTCCAGTTCCCATAATGACAAAGCAAAAACAGATTTTTATTATTTTTTACAAATGTATTAAATGTATTAAAACGTAAAACAGAAATACCTTATTTACATAAGCATTCAAATAATTTGTTATGAGACTCGAAATTGAGCTCAGGTGCATCCTGTTTCCATTGATCATCCTTGAGATGTTTCCAAAACTTGATTTGAGTCCACCTGTGGTAAATTATTTTGATTGGACATACCTGTCTATATAAGGTCCCACAGTTGACAGTGCATGTCAGAGCAAAAACCAAGCCATGAGGTGGAAGGAATTGTCTGTAGAACTCAGAGACAGGATTGTGTCAAGGAACAGATCTAGGGAAAGGTACCAAAACATTTCTCCAGCCTTGAAGGTCCCCAAGAACACAGTGGCCTCCATCATTCTAAAATGGAAGAAGTTTAGAACCACAAACTCTTCCTAGAGCTGGCCGCCCGGCGAAACTGAGCAATCTGGGGAGAAGGGCCTTGGTCAGGGAGGTGAACAAGAATTCGATGGTCACTCTGACAGAGCTCTAAAGTTCATCTGTGGTGATGGGAAAACCTTCCAGAAGGACAAGCATCTCTGCAGCATTCTACCAATCAGGCCTTTATGGTAGAGTGGCAAGACCGAAGCCTCTTCAGTAAAAGGCACATGATGGGCCGCTTGGACTCTCAGACCATGAGAAACAAGATTCTCTGGTCTGATGAAACCAATATTGAACTCTTTGGCCTGAATGCCAAGCGTCATGTCTGGGGGAAACCTGGCACCATCCGTAAAATGAAGTATGGGGGTGACAGCATCATTCTGTGGGGATTCTTTTCAGCAGCAAGGACTGGGAGACTAGTCATGATTGAGGAAAAGATGAACGAAGCAAAGTGAAGAGAGATCCTTGATGAATACCTGCTTCAGTGCACTCAGGACCTCAGACTGTGGCGAATGTTTACCTTCCAACATGACAATGACTCTAAGCACACAGCCAAGACAATGCAGGAGTGGCTTTCGAGACAAGTCTCTGAATGTCCTTGAGTGGCCCAGCCAGAGACCAGACTTGAACCCGATCTCACAACTCTGGAGAGACCTGAAAATAGCTGTGCAGCGACGCTCCCCATCCAACCTGACAGAGCTTGATAGGATCTGCAGAGAAGAATGGGAGAAACTCCCCAAATACAGGTGTGCCAAACTTATAGCTGTCACGCCCCGACCTTAGAGAGCCTTTAATTCTCTAATTTGGTTAGGTCGGGGTGTGACTAGGGTGGGTACTCTAGTTTTTGTATTTCTATGTTGGCCTGGTTTGGTTCCCAATCAGAGGCAGCTGTTTATCGTTGTCTCTAATTGGGGATCATATTTAGGCCGCCTTTTTTCCACTGGGTTTTTGTGGGATTTTGTTTGTGTATAGTTGCCTTGAGCACTGCATAGCTTCACGTTCATTTTGCTACTCTTTAGTGTTTTTGTTTTAATAAACATGAGGAACTCTACGTACGCTGCACCTTATTAATTCTACAAACAATCGTGACAATAGTATCATACTCATAATCTATTTAAAACATGTTAGAAAAATACTGTAACGTAACAAAATGTGGAAAAAGTCAAGGGGACTGACTACTTTCCGAATACACCGTATCCCCATCTTCATAATAACTTTGTCAATGTGATTTTACAAGACTGACCACCCAATGTTATACCTAGGAGTTTAGCTTCATCAACATTCTCATTGGTCACACACTTTACACACAACTCCAGTTGAGGTTTAGGTCTTAGAGAACGTTTTGAACGAAAATATAATGTTTTAGATGTATTTAGGACCCGTTTATGAATCACCTATTCAGGTACTGATTGGAACTCGCTATTTAGAATTTCCGTGAGTTCACTGGCAGTAGTGTGTAAGGATGTATAGGTCTAATTGCCTTGTTTAGAGTTTGTAATGTTTCATGGTTCTATTTCCATATATCTCTTTCCTCCGAGAAAATACACATCCTGTTTTCTCGGTACCCACGGTGATCCGGAGTGCGTTGCCGTGACAAGAGACAAAGAGAACCTCTTTGCCCTGTTATCTTTTGGCTTTGTTCTTGCCAGACATCCCTGTGGTCCTTCACCCATCTCTGAGTCAGTAGTTGCCTTGACGACAGCTTTGAACACTCTCTGCATTCTCTCAACCAGCTTCATGAGAATGCATTTCAATTGGCCTTGTTAAAAGTTCATTTGTGGAATTTCTTTCTTAAAAATATTTTAAATATAAACACAACATGTAAAGTTTTAGTCCCATGTTTCATGAGCTGAAATAGAATATCCCAGAAATGTTCCATTTGCACAAAAAGCTTATTTCTCAAATTTTGTGCACACATTTGTTACATCCCTGTTAGTGAGCATTTCTCTTTTGCCAAAATAATCCATCCACCTGGCAGGTGTGGCATATCAAGAAGCTGATTAAACGGCATGATCATTACACAGGTGGACCTTGTGCTGGGGACAATAAAAGGCTACCCTAAAATATGCAGTTTTGTCACACAACACAATGCCACAGATGTCACAAGTTCTCATAGAAATGAATGTTAATTTCTGTACCATAAGTCGCCCTCTAACGTAGTTTTAGAGAAGTTGGCAGTACGTCCAACTGGCCTCACAACTGTAGACCAAGTGTAACCATACCGGTCCAGGACCTCCACATCCAGCTTCTTCACCTGCGGGATCGTCTGAGGGGGGGGGCTCTTTTGTGGGAAAACAATATTTCTGATTGGCTGGGCCTGGCTCCCCAATGTGTGGACCTGGCTCCCAATTGGGTGGGCCTATGCCATCCCATGCCAGGCTGCGCCCCTGCCCAGTCCATAGTGAAATCCTAATTAATGTATTTCTATGGACTGATTTCCATATATGAACTATAACTCAGTAAAATCTTAGATATTGTTGCATCTTGCGTTTATATTTTTGTTCAGTGTATATTTAGATGATTTCAATAGGTTTCCTATTGGAGGATTGACAGCGTAATTTAAAACAACAGATTTTCCCATTCAAGGCAACATTCTCAAATATAAGGACCTCCAACCATCTTTGTGGTACCATTTGAAAGTATACATTTCTATTTTATTCACATTTTACTACATTTATCAGCCAAAACATGACACCTTGTATTAAAGAGTTTATGGATTTTTAGATAATTGACAACCAAAACAATGCATATAGTATATTAAATTGTTTGTAAGCTTTTAAATGATATCAAGCTCAAGCGTTTCTATTTCCCAGTGAATGAAGACATGGATGTCTCATGGTAGGGTGGGGGTGTGCAATATTGGTCAACTCTGAGCACCTTTATCTCCTGAAATGTTTCGACATTCAGATCCAAAAAGAAGTCACTTTCTGACCACTTCATCCATGGGAAAACATGTCTGGAAAATGTTGTTCGAATCAAAAGGAGTCAAAAAGTGATCAAAAAATCTGACCCTCAAGTAAGTCTGTATAAGTCTGAACTGGAGAACTGGGCCAGAGGAAAACGGGACAGTCACGAGGCAATGAGCTGCCTAAATTCTTTTTAAAAATAGCAATGAACACAGCCGTTCAGATGAATGATTTTTGATTGACTGCCAGCCTTTGAGAGAGAGAGAGAGAGAGAGAGAGAGAGAGAGAGAGAGAGAGAGAGAGAGAGAGAGAGAGAGAGAGAGAGAGAGAGAGAGAGAGAGAGAGAGAGAGAGAGAGAGAGAGAGAGAGAGAGAGAGAGAGAGAGAGAGAGAGAGAGAGAGAGAGAGAGAGAGAGAGAGAGAGAGAGAGAGAGAGAGAGAGAGAGAGAGAGAGAGAGAGAGAGAGAGAGAGAGAGAGAGAGAGAGAGAGAGAGAGAGAGAGAATCACTGTAGCATAATAGCAAAGGCCTGTAAGGACACTCCTAACGTGTAAAACTATGCTAACCCTAACGTAGCAGGCATAAAAGAAATGCCTGAGTGCTTTCTGGTCCTGATGAAAAAAGGAGGTTCTCTTCTGCACTGTTGAAGCAGTCCAGTCAATGTGGAGTAGGAGTTAAGATGGAGGGCTCTATTTGAACTCATTGGTAGATGTAAGTGCAGGCGGTAGCGTTCAGGGGTGTGTCAGAAATATTTTTGCTGTTTTCACTGTCACAATTATTAGCGCACTTGCTGTCGTTAGCGCGAAAGGGATGGTTTCTATGAAAATAAATGAGTTGTGGGCGTGTCGAAGGCTTGGCCCCTCACTGGCCAATCAGAACGTGCTCCATGGTTAAATATGTGGTTGCTTCAAGTTGTGTATTTAGAGTCTTTACAGTGTATTTACAGGAAAGCATTTGAAAGAGGACATTGTCAGATACTGGAGAAAGAAGTATTTTGGGAGGTTAAAATCCTATATTTAAATAGTGTAGGCTGAATCAAACAGAAGGGAAAGGTTAAAGGTTACATTATTGTTAATCCTTTCTGAAATTAAATATAGTTTTGTGGATCAGTGGAAGAATTCAGTTTGAGTCGTCAGGCAACGCCCTCGTACCCCCTCCTTGACATCCATCTTGTTACCGGAAGAGAAGAAGGAACAAAAACAAGTTCCAGGGCTCTCAGGCCCTCCCATTGGCTCAGGCCCTCACAATGGCTCAGGCCCTCCCAATGGATCAGGCCCTCCCAATGGATCAGGCCTTCCCATTGGTTCAGCCCAGTGTGCATGTGCATGTGAACGTGCACACTGAGAGACATTACAAAACCAAGCTCTGCTATCCAGGAAGACTAACAGTGAGAGACATTACAAAACCAAAACCTCCAATCCTCCTTTACCCCCACCCCCCCTCTTTCAAGGCTTTGGTTCTAAGAAAAGAGAACCAACCGGCTCTAATTTCTACGCCACAGTAACACCAGCCACATACAGACGTGACAGTAATTTGACACCCCCCCCCCAGAATTCTTAGAACCAGTAGAGGTGTTCTATGAATGTGATGGAACCTGCTTCTATCTGCCTCTAGATGTAATCAGTACACATTTAGCTGACAACCACAATGTGTTGGTCTAACATCACAAGACATGAAGATCCCTCCATTAGGAGTTGTGTGGAGGCATTTGGAATACGTTGTTAAGGTTGTCATTTGTTATGGAGATGTTAAAAATAGGATGCATGTGTTGAATCTTTATGTGACGTGTGAGTGGGAAATGATGTAAAATATATCACTAGCCACTTTAAACAATGCTACCTAATATAATGTTTACATACCCTACATTATTCATCTCATATGCATACGTATATACTGTACTCTATATCATCTACTGCATCCTTATGTAATACATGTATCACTAGCCACTTTAAACAATGCTACCTAATATAATGTTACATACCCTACATTATTCATCTCATATGCATACGTATATACTGTACTCTATATCATCTACTGCATCCTTATGTAATACATGTATCACTAGCCACTTTAAACAATGCTACCTTATATAATGTTACTTACCCTACATTATTCATCTCATATGCATACGTTGATACTGTACTCTATATCATCTACTGCATCCTTATGTAATACATGTATCACTAGCCACTTTAACTATGCCACTTTGTTTACATACTCATCTCATATGTATATACTGCACTCAATACCATCTACTGTATCTTGCCTATGCCGCTCTGTACCATCACTCATTCATATATCTTTATGTACATATTCTTTATCCCCTTACACTGTGTATAAGACAGTAGTTTTGGAATTGTTAGTTAGATTACTTGTTGGTTATTACTGCATTGTCGGAACTAGAGGCACAAGCATTTCGCTACACTCACATTAACATCTGCTAACCATGTGTATGTGACCAATAAAATTTGATTTGATTTGATTTGATTTGAGTGATGTTGACTATTCTGCTTACATCCTCAGATGTACAGAACAGTGTTCAGCAACATTGTTATAACACAGTTATATGTTGTTCGTTGGGAAAACAAATCATTTAAACCAGTTACCTGAAAAGGAGTACATCGCACCTTTATGACTTAAAGCTGGGAACCTCACTAAAGTTAGAGATTGCAAGGAATGCAGAGGAGCTTCTTCAAACCCATGTATCGTAAAAAAAAATCCTCATTCCAGGTGTCAAACATTTCAACAAGATGCAATCTTAACGTTTTAGAAAGGAAGGACAAGGGAGAGAATATCTATGGGAACTGAAACCGCTGCAGAGAGGAGAGAGAGAGGAGAGAGAGGAGAGAAAGAGGAGAGAGAGGGGAGAGGAGAGAGAGCGAGAGAGAGAGCGAGGAGAGAGAGCAAGGATAGAGAGAGAGAGAGAGAGAGAGGAGAAAGTGAGAGAGAGAGGAGAGGGAGAGATTAGAGAGACAGGAGAGGGAGAGAGAGAGAGAGAGAGGAGAGGGAGAGATTAGAGAGACAGGAGAGAGAGAGAGAGAGGGGAGAGAGAGAGAGCAGAAAGAGAGGAGAGAGAGTAGAAAGAGAGGAGAAAGAGAGGAGAGAGAGGAGAGAAAGAGGAGAGAGAGGGGAGAGGAGAGAGAGAAGAGAGCGAAAGAGAGAGAGAGCGAGGAGAGAGAGCAAGGAGAGAGAGCGAGGAGAGAGAGAGAGAGAGAGAGGAGAAAGTGAGAGAGAGGAGAGGGAGAGATTAGAGAGAGGAGAGGGAGAGAGAGAGGAGAGAGAGAGGAGAGAGAGAGAGCAGAAAGAGAGGAGAGAGAGTAGAAAGAGAGGAGAAAGTGAGGAGAGAGAGGAGAGAGAGAGGATAGTGACCAGTGATTATGCAGAGCAGGTTTCACTGCTATCACCCAAACATCACTCCCCCTCTCCCTCCCTCTCTCCCCTGTCCTCCCCGTCCTCCTCCTCCGTCCCTCCCTCCCCCTCTGTCTCCCTCCTCTCATCCACTCCCTCCCTTCTGGGCCTCACCCTCTCCATCCTTGACCTCTGTCTCCCCCTCTGTCTCCCTCCCTCTCTCACCCCTCCCTCCCGGTCCTCTCCCCTCTCCCTCCCTCCCGGCCCTCCCCCTCCCCTCTCCCCTACTCTGTCCTGCTCCTCTTCCTCCTTTGCAGCAGAACAAAACCCTCCAAGGTCACTCAAGCCAGAAGACCATTATTACTGACGTGCTGAAATTGAAGAAAGGTGCCAGCATGTGGAGACAGAACTGCTACTCTCCGGTTTGTTGTACAGTGTCAGTCAATCACTCAGAGAGAGAGAGAGAGACACACACACAACCACACACACACACACACACACACATACACAACCACATACACACACACACACACAACCACATACACACACACACACACACACATACACACAACCACATACACACACACACACACACAACCACATACACACACAAAACATACACACACACACACACAACCACATACACACACAAAACATACACACACACACACACACACAACCACACACACACAAAACACAGAGCCACAAACACACAAAACACAGAGCCACAAACACTAGGAGACTCAGACAGATGCTCGTCCCATTATTTGCTCTATATTGTTGTTGCGTCCTATTCATCCCCTGAGCTAACAGTAGAATGCTATTGGTTTAATATTCTTCCCCTGAGCTAACAGTAGAATGCTATTGGTTTAATATTCTTCCCCTGAGCTAACAGTAGAATGCTATTGGTTTCCTATTCATCCCCTGAGCTAACAGTAGAATGCTATTGGTTTCCTATTCATCCCCTGAGCTAACAGTAGCATGCTATTGGTTTATATTCATCCCCTGAGCTAACAGTAGAATGCTATTGGTTTAATATTCTTCCCCTGAGCTAACAGTAGAATGCTATTGGTTTCCTATTCATCCCCTGAGCTAACAGTAGAATGCTATTGGTTTCCTATTCATCCCCTGAGCTAACAGTAGCATGCTATTGGTTTAATATTCATCCCCTGAGCTAACAGTAGAATGCTATTGGTTTAATATTCTTCCCCTGAGCTAACAGTAGCATGCTATTGGTTTAATATTCATCCCCTGAGCTAACAGTAGAATGCTATTGGTTTCCTATTCATCCCCTGAGCTAACAGTAGCATGCTATTGGTTTAATATTCATCCCCTGAGCTAACAGTAGAATGCTATTGGTTTCCTATTCATCCCCTGAGCTAACAGTAGAATGCTATTGGTTTCCTATTCATCCCCTGAGCTAACAGTAGCATGCTATTGGTTTAATATTCATCCCCTGAGCTAACAGTAGAATGCTATTGGTTTCCTATTCATCCCCTGAGCTAACAGTAGAATGCTATTGGTTTCCTATTCATCCCCTGAGCTAACAGTAGAATGCTATTGGTTTAATATTCTTCCCCTGAGCTAACAGTAGAATGCTATTGGCCAAGACATGCATGTCACACTGAAATGGCACCCTATTCCCTGTTGGACCTTGGTCAAAATAAGTGGACTATATAGGGAATAGGTTTCCATTTGGGATGCCGCTGAGCAGCTGTCTGGGTCTACCGTGTAAAAGGTTGTGGCAGGATGCGTTTGGCCCAGTGGCCCCATAGTTTTATGTAACTCCACATACCTCAGGAAGGTTATATGAGGTGGCTGATATTAATCTGGCTCTGAGAATTGAGACCTTCATACTGTAAGAACATATATTAATTAATGGTATCTAACTTCTTGACCAGTGTGTTTGTGTCACTGTTCACTTTAGTTCACACATGACATCCAGACATCCTCAACATGCCATGTGACGTGTGATATGGTTCACTGATAGGCTGATAGAGACTGATGTTTGTGCAATGGTTCACTGATAGGCTGATAGAGACTGATGTTTGTGCTATGGTTCACTGTTCACGGGGCGGCAGGGTAGCCTAGTGGTTAGAGTGTTGGACTAGCAACCAGAAGGTTGCAAGTTCAAACCCCCGAGCTGACAAGGTACAAATCTGTCGTTCTGCCCCTGAACAGGCAGTTAACCCACTGTTCCTAGGCCGTCATTGAAAATAAGAATTTGTTCTTAACTGACTTGCCTGGTTAAATAAAGGTAAATTTAAATAGGCTGATAGAGACTGATGTTTGTGCTATGGTTCACTGATAGGCTGATAGAGACTGATGTTTGTGCTATGGTTCACTGATAGGCTGATAGAGACTCATGTTTGTGATATGGTTCACTGATAGGCTGATAGACATGAATCATACCCTGGAGGCAGCTCTGCAGAGTGGTCACTAGCTGGCACAGCCACAAAGACAAAAAAAACAGATTTGAAACCCAAATCTTAACCGTAACCGATTTGTTTTTCACTATAGTCAATTTTAACTTTGCAGCTGGTCTATCTAAGGGGAAATCTCTCAGTTCTGTCTCCATGACAAGAACCATGACAATAAACGTCAACCTGCTCAATATGTAGGGAATACGGTGCCAGGGGACCCAATTGAAGACTGGCTGATTTGGTTCTGGGTTTCGAGATTAGACGGTGATAGTACTTTGAAATGCACACGACCAAGTAAACAAACTGTCCCACCCTGTTCTGCTTCACCTGTCCACTTATCCCCTGGGTATTTATCCCTGTGTTTCCTGTCTCTCTGTCCCAGTGTATTTATCCCTGTGTTTCCTGTCTCTCTGTCCCAGTGTATTTATCCCTGTGTTTCCTGTCTCTCTGTACCAGTGTATTTATCCCTGTGTTTCCTGTCTCTCTATACCAGTGTATTTATCCCTGTGTTTCCTGTCTCTCTGTACCAGTGTATTTAAACCTGTGTTTCCTGTCTCTCTGTACCAGTGTATTTATCCCTGTGTTTCCTGTCTCTCTGTCCCAGTGTATTTATCCCTGTGTTTCCTGTCTCTCTGTACCAGTGTATTTATCCCTGTGTTTCCTGTCTCTCTGTACCAGTGTATTTATCCCTGTGTTTCCTGTCTCTCTGTACCAGTGTATTTATCCCTGTGTTTCCTGTCTCTCTGTACCAGTGTATTTATCCCTGTGTTTCCTGTCTCTCTGTCCCAGTGTATTTATCCCTGTGTTTCCTGTCTCTCTGTACCAGTGTATTTATCCCTGTGTTTCCTGTCTCTCTATACCAGTGTATTTAAACCTGTGTTTCCTGTCTCTCTGTACCAGTGTATTTATCCCTGTGTTTCCTGTCTCTCTGTACCAGTGTATTTATCCCTGTGTTTCCTGTCTCTCTGTACCAGTGTATTTATCCCTGTGTTTCCTGTCTCTCTGTACCAGTGTATTTATCCCTGTGTTTCCTGTCTCTCTGTCCCAGTGTATTTATCCCTGTGTTTCCTGTCTCTCTGTGCCAGTGTATTTATCCCTGTGTTTCCTGTCTCTCTGTGTCAGTGTATTTATCCCTGTGTTTCCTGTCTCTCTGTGTCAGTGTATTTATCCCTGTGTTTCCTGTCTCTCTGTACCAGTGTATTTATCCCTGTGTTTCCTGTCTCTCTGTGTCAGTGTATTTATCCCTGTGTTTCCTGTCTCTCTGTGTCAGTGTATTTATCCCTGTGTTTCCTGTCTCTCTGTCTCAGTGTATTTATCCCTGTGTTTCCTGTCTCTCTGTCCCAGTGTATTTATCCCTGTGTTTCCTGTCTCTCTGTGTCAGTGTATTTATCCCTGTGTTTCCTGTCTCTCTGTACCAGTGTATTTATCCCTGTGTTTCCTGTCTCTCTGTCTCAGTGTATTTATCCCTGTGTTTCCTGTCTCTCTGTGTCAGTGTATTTATCCCTGTGTTTCCTGTCTCTCTGTGTCAGTGTATTTATCCCTGTGTTTCCTGTCTCTCTGTATCAGTGTATTTATCCCTGTGTTTCCTGTCTCTCTGTACCAGTGTATTTATCCCTGTGTTTCCTGTCTCTCTGTCTCAGTGTATTTATCCCTGTGTTTCCTGTCTCTCTGTGTCAGTTCTTCTTGTATGTTCCAAGTCAACCAGCGTGTTTCTCCCGTTCTCCTGCCTTTTCTATTCTCTTTTTGCTAGTTCTCCTGCCTTTTCTATTCTCTTTTTGCTAGTTCTCCTGCCTTTTCTATTCTCTTTTTGCTAGTTCTCCTGGTTTTGACCCTTGCCTGTTTCTGGACTCTGTACCCGCCTGCCTGACTTTTCTGCCTGCCCTGACCACAAGCCTGCCTGACCATTCTGCCTGCCCTGACCACAAGCCTGCCTGACCATTCTGCCTGCCTTGACCACGAGTTTGTACCTCCTGTCTGCCACTCTGTACCCCCTGGACTCTGATCTGGTTTTGACTTTTTACCTGTCCACCACCGTTCTCTTGCCTCCCCATTTTGGATTATTAATAAATATCAAAGACTCAAACCATCTGCCTCCCGTGTCTGCATCTGAGTCTCGCCTTGTGTCGTTATACAAACTATATAGGGCCTATATGATCATTGGCAGTTGGGATTCAACCAAATATTTACGGTAGAGGTGTGGTTTAAAACATCTGGGATGCACTCTTTTCATGCTATACGCGAGGTCAACTGCCAATGATCATAGAATTACAGTAAACTTCAAATATTATCAAATCATTAAATTACAGTTGATAATGGTTTTATACACATTTTCTCTTTAAATATCCTCTAAAATATATGTAAACAGACCATAAATGTCTGAGATCTTGGAATCTTGGAAAGATGTGATTCCTATTATAAGATACAGTATCAGTACTTGTTACACTTTACAACTTGTCTAAGTCGTACTGTCACTGATTTCCGCATTACTGTGGATTGACGCATTGCTTGAATGGAATGTTAACCTATCGGGAAAGAGAGGAGAACCAAAAAGCAGCGTGGTTGAAATTCATGTTTGTTTTTAATAAGAAGACTATACATGAATAAACTACAAAAACAACAAACATGAATAAACTACAAAAACAACAAACATGTAAACGCAAAAACAGTCCCGTGTGGCACAAACACTGACACAGGAGACAATCACCCACAAAACCCAACACCAAACAGGCTACCTAAATATGGTTCCCAATCAGAGACAATGACTAACACCTGCCTCTGATTGAGAACCATATCAGGCCAAAAAACAGAAACAGACAAACTAGACACACAACATAGAATGCCCACTCAGATCACACCCTGACCAAACAAAACATAGAAACATACAAAGCAAACTATGGTCAGGGTGTGACAGATCGTTTGAAAAATTGATTCCTCTAAACCTGTCTGACTACACAGCTAACAAATATGCAGTGCAGATAAACTGTTCACATTCATTGTTTAACACTATCTTTGTTTTTCGATGTGGGACACGCATATATATATATATATGCGTGTCCCACATCGAAAAACAAAGATAGTGTTAAACAATGAATGTGAACAGTTTATCTGTCCTGTTGTAAAACAAATGATAGTTCCACTAAGTGCAAACCAGATTGGTTGGCGTATCGCTGCAGAATGCTGGGGTAGCCATGCTGGTTAAGTGTGCCTTGAATTCTAAATAAATCACAGACAGTGTCACCAGCAAAGCATATCCACACCATTACACCTCCTCCACCATGCTTCACGGTGGGAACCACACATGCGGTGATAATCCATTCACCTACTCTTTATCTCACAATGACACGGCGGTTGGAACCAAAAATCTCACATTTGGATTTAGCAGACCAAAGGACAGATTTCCACTGGTCTAATGTCCTTTGTTTCTTGGCCCAATCAAGTCTCTTCTTCTTATTGCTGTCCTTTAGTAGTGTTTTTTTGCAGCAATTTGACCTTGAATGCCTGATTCACGCAGTGTCCTCTGAACAGTTGATGTTGAGACGTGTCTGTTACTTGAACTCTGTGAAGCATTTATTTTGGGCTGCAATCTGAGGCTGGAAACTCTAATAAATGTATCCTCTGCAGCAGAGGAAACTCTGGTTCTTCCTTTCCTGTGGCGGTCCTCATGAGAGACAGTTTCATCATAGCACTTGATTGTTTGATTGTTTTTGCGACTGCACTTGAAGACTTGAAGTCTTTGACCATTTCCAGATTGACTGACCTTCATGTCTAAACGTAATGATGGACTGTCACTTCTCTTCGCTTATTTGAGCTGATCTGTATCTTGCCATAATATGGACTTGGTCTTTTACCAAACAGGGCTATCTTCTGTATACCACCCCTACCTTGTCACAACATAACTGATTGGCTCAAATGCATTAAGAAGAAAATTAATTCCACAAATGAACTTTTAACAAGTCACAACTATTAAAACTTGTTATGGCTGCAATCCCACTAGCAGGATCGATATGACAACTACCAGTGAAAATAGAGGGCGCCAAATTCAAACCACAGACATCTCATAATTACAATTCCTAAAACATACATGTGTCTTATATCATTTTAAAGGTAATCTTGTTGTTAATCCCACCAAAGTGTCCAATTTTTCAAATAGGCTTTTCAGCGAAAGCACTACAAACGTTATGTTAGGTCTCCACCAAACCACAATAAGCACATCCATTTTCCAGCTAAATATAGCATTCACAAAAAGCAGAAATAAAGATACAATTCATCACTAACCTTGAATTATCTTCATCAAATGACACTCATAGGACTTCATGTTACACAATACATGCATGTTTTGTTTGATAAAGTTCATATTTATATAAAACAATCTGAGTTTACATTGATTTATTAGATTCACTAGTTCCAAAAACATCAAGTGATTTTGCATAGCCACATCGTTTCAACAGAAATACTCATCATAAATGTAGATGATAATACAAGTTATGCACATCGAATTATAGATATACCTCTCCTTAATGCAACCGCTGTGTCAGATTTCAAAAAAAGTTTACGGAAAAAGCAACACATGCAATAATCTGAGACGGCGCTCAGAACAGTAGCCAAATTAGCAGCCATGATGGAGTCAACAGAAACCAGAAAATACATGATAAATGTTTCCTTACCTTTGATGAACTTCATCAGAATGCACTCCTAGGAATCCCAGGTCCACAATAAATGCTTGATTTGTTCGAAAATGTCCGTTATTTATGTCCAATTAGCTACTTTGGTTAGTGCGTTTGGTAAACAATTCCAAAGTCACAAAGCCCGTCCACTATAACGTGACGAAATGTCCAAAGGTTCCGTAGCAGTCAGTAGAAACATGTCAAACGATGTACTGAATCATTCTTTAGAATGTTGTTTGGATATATCTTGAATAACATTCCAACCGGAGAATTAGAATGACTTCAGATGACCGGTGGAATGTAGGTCCTTCCCCTGTGAGCGCGCATAGTGAATGCATGGTCAACTCGTGGCAGTGTCATTCCTGTGTCATTCGACCCCCCTTCACATTAGAGTCATCAGACAAAGTTCTATTGACTGTTGACATCTAGTGGAAGGCGTAGGAAGTGAAAACTCCTGCATATCCCACTGTAATTTCAATGAGAGCTTGGTTGAAAATCTGCCACCCCCACAAAAAAAAACAGGAAGTGGAATTTCTCAGGTTTTTGCCTGCTATATGAGTTCTGTTATACTCACAGACATAATTCAAACAGTTTTAGAAACTTCAGTTTTTTCTATCCAATACTGATAATAATATGCAAATATTAGTAACTATGACTGAGGAGCAGGCCGTTGAATATGGGCACCTCTGTGCACCTTTCATCCAAGCTACTCAATACTGCTCCTGCAGCCAAAAGAAGTTAATTGAAATGCATTCCAGGTGACTACCTCATGAATCTGGTTGAGGGAATGCCATGAGATTGCAAAGCTGTTATCAAGGAAAAAAGGATGGCTAGTTTGAATCATATCAAATATTAAATATATTTAGATTTGTTTAACACTCTTTGGTTACTACACGATTCCATATGTGTTATTTCATAGTTTTTATTCTACAAGAAATTTGTAAAAATAAAAACAAACCCTGGAATGAGTGGGTGTGTCCAAACTTTTGACTGGTACTGCATATATGCTGTTATCCATTCGGATAAACACTCAGGAGTTGTTTTGTGTCATTACATACAGAACTATTAGATATTAGAGCGTCGGTAACTCACCAGAACTTCCTGAATTACGACCAGGATTATGACTTCTCTGGAATGGATCATTTGTTTGCTCTCTCCCCAGAGCAATTTAATTTATTCCAGAAGCTGACCCAAAACAATGCCGGCGAAGGAGAGGTACTCGAGGGAATCTTCTGGTCCGACTTAGGAAGCTTGCAAACCACCCACCGCTCCCGAGTATTTTACTCGCTAATGTCCAAACTCTGGATAATAAAATTGATGAGCTCAAGGCGAGAGTTGCTTTTCAGAAAGACACCAGGGATTGTAACATACTATGTTTCACAGAAACATGGCTCTCTTGAGATATACTGTCTGACTCTCTAAAGCCAGGTGGGTTCTCAGTACATCTCTCTCAGTACAGGAACAAACATCTCTCCGGGAAGCAGAAGCGTGGAGGTTGTTTTATGTTTTATGATTAACGACTTATGGTGGTGTAACTGTGATAACATACAGGAACTCAAGTCCTTCTGTTCACCCAACCTAGAATATCTCACAATCAGATGCAGAGAGAGAATATTCGTCAATAATAGCCACAGTGGTCTATATCCCTCCAAGCGGATACCACGATGGCCCTCAAAGAACTTCCCTGGACTTTATGCAAACTGGAAACCAGATATCCTGAGGCTGCATTTATTGTAGCTGGGGATTTTAACAAGGCAAATTTGAGGAAAGGGCTCCTGAAATTCTATCAACATATTGATTGTTGTACTAGCGCTGCTAAAACCCTCAACCATTGCTATACTACCTTCCAGAATGCATATAAGGCCCTCCCCCGCTCTCCATTTGGGAAAACGGACCACGATTCCATCTTGCTCCTCCCTTCCTATAGGCTGAAACCTATAGGAAGCAACAGTGGTGAGGACTATTCAACGCTGGTCTGACCAATCGGAATCCGCACTTCAAGATTGTTTTGATCACGCAGATCAGGGATATGTTCAGAGTAGCTTCAGAAAATAATATCAACACATAAACCGATACGGTGAATGAGTTTATCAGGAAGTGCATAGGAGATGTTGTACCCACTGTACAATTATTAAAAGTATTAAAACCTACCCCAACCAGAAAACGTGGATAGATGAGAGAATTTGCACAAAACTGAAAGCGCGAACCACCGCATTTAACCAGGGCAAGAAGACTGGGAAAATACAAACAGTGTAGTTATTCCCTCCACAAAGCAATCAAGCAGGCTAAACGTCGGTATAGGGACAAAGTTGAGTCCCGGGTCAACGGCTTAGACATTAGACGTATGTGGCAGGGTCTACAGACAATCATGGATTATAAAAGGAAAACCAGCCACGTCTTGGACATCGCGTCTTGCTTTTGGACAAGCTAACACCTTCTTTTCCCACTTTGAGTATAACACAGTGCCACCGACGCGGCCCATTCCCAAGGACTGTGGGCTCTCCTTCTCCATGGCTGACGTGACATTTAAGCGTGTTAACCCTCACAAGGCTGCCGGCCCAGACGGCATCCCTAGCCACATCCTCAGAGCATGCGCAGACCTGGTGTGTTAACAGATATATTCAATCTCTCCAAATCCCCATATGCTTTTTTATTTTTTTATTTTACCTTTATTTAAGATAATCATAATAATATTTATGCAAAAGCTCATTCTCACTCAGAAAATCAAATATTATGGTAAATGCTCAAGAGACCACAGGTGGCTGCTGAATGGAGGACGATAGGATGGTCAGTTTTACGAGGGTCTGTTTGGCAGCATGAGTGAAGGAGGCTTTGTTGCGAAATAGGAAGCCGATTCTAGGTTTAATTTGGATTGGAGATGATTGATATGAGTCTGAAAGGAGAGTTTACATTCTAACCAGCCACCTAGGTATTTGTAGTTGTCCACATATTCAGAACCGTCCAGAGTAGTGATGCTAGTCGTGCGGTCGGGTGCAGGCAACAATCGGTTGAAGAGCATGCACTTAGTTTTACTAGCATTTAAAAGCAGTTGGAGGCCACGGAAGGAGTGTTGTAAGGCATTGAAGCTTGTTAGGAGGTTTGTTAACACAGTGTCCAAAGAAGGGCCAGAAGTATACAGAATAGTGTCGTCTGCATAGAGGTGGATCAGAGATTCACTAGCTGCAAGAGCAACATCATTGATGTATACAGAGAAGAGAGTCGGCCCGCGAATTGAACCCTGTGGCATCCCCATAGAGACTGCCAGAGGTCCGGACAACATGCCCTCCACACTGAACTCTATCTGAGAAGATGTTCGTGAACCAGGCGAGGCAGTCATTTGAGAAACCAAGGCTATTGATTCTGCCGATAAGAATGCAGTGATTGACAGAGTCGAAAGCCTTGGCCAGGTTGATGTAGACGGTTGCACAGTACTATCTTCTATCGATGGTGGTTATGATATCATTTAGGACCTTGAGCTTGGCAGAGGTGCACCCATGACCAGCTCGGAAACCAGATTGCACAGTGGAGAAGGTACGTTGGGATTCGAAAATGGTTGGTGATCTGTTTGTTAACTTGGCTTTCAAAGATTTTAGAAAAGACAGGGCAGGATGCATATAGATATCTATAGCAGTTTGGGTCTAGAGTGTCTCCACCTTTGAAGAGGGGGATGACTGTGGCAGCTTTCCAATCTTTGGGGATCTCAGACGATATGAAAGAGAGGTTGAACAGGCTAGTAATAGGGATAAAACAAGATAATTTTAGATAGAGATCCAGATTGTTTAGCCCAGCTGATTTGTAGTGATCCAGATTTTGCATCTCTTTCAGATCATCAGCTGTCTGGATTTGGGTGAAGGAGAAGCGGGGGGGCTTGGGCAAGTTGCTGCAGCGGGTGCTGAGATGTTGGCCGGGGTAGGGGATGCCAGGTGGAAAGCATGGCCAGCTGTAGAAAAATGCTTATTGAAATGATAGATTATCGTAGATTTATCGGTGGTAATTGTATTTCCTAGACTCAGTGCAGTGGGAAGTTGGGAGGAGGTGCTCTTATTCTCCATAGACTTTACAGTGTCCCAAAGCTTTTTGGAATTAGTGCTACAGGATGCAAACTTCTGTTAGAAAAATTATTGCCTTAGCTTTCCTAACTGACTGTGTATATTGGTTCATGACTTCCCTGAAAAGTTGCATATCGCGGGAGCTATTCGATGCTGATGCAGAACGCCACGGGATGTTTTGTGCTGGTCAATGGGAGTCAAGTCTGGGGTGAATCAAGGGCTATATCTGTTCTTAGTTCTACATTTTTTGAATGGGGCATGCTTATTTAAGATGGCAAGGAAAGCACTTTTAAAGAACAACCAGGCATCATCTACTGACAGGATGAGGTCAATATCCTTCCAGGATACCCTGGCCAGGTCGATTAGAAAGGCCTGCTCGCTGAAGTGTTTTAGGGAGCGTTTGACAGTGATGAGGGGTGGTCGTTTGACCCTGGACCCATTACGCACGCAGGCAATGAGGCAATGATCGCTGAGATCCTGGTTGAAGACAGCAGAGGTGTATATAGAGGGCAAGTTGGTCAGGATGATATCTAAGAGGGTGCCCATGGTTACAGATTTATGTTTGTACTTGGTAGGTTCCTTTATAATTTGTGTGAGATTGAGGGCATCTAGCTTAGATTTTAGGACAGTAAGGGTGTTAAGCATATCCCAGTTTAGGTCACAATAACAGTACTAACTCTGAAGATAGATGGGGGGCAATCAGTTCACATATGGTGTCCAGGGCACAGCTGGGGGCTGAAGGGGGTCTATAACAAGCGGAAACATTGAGAGACTTGTTTCTGGAAAGGTGGATTTTTAAAAAGTAGAAGCTCAAACTGGTGAGGCAGTGAAAAGGAAGAGTCTGTTTACATTGTAACAGTGAGGAGGAAAACAGTGCGTTATACTGTAGGATTGTATTGATGTTTTAATGTTGACTGTTTTCTGCCCAGGGACTACAGATGAAAATGAACTATCTATATAAAGATGGTGCAATGGCATGTTGAACACGGTCCCTGACAAATACATGTCATATTAAGAGGATACAGAAAAGAGATACTGTAATGCAAAGCAGATTTGTGATTGAAAGAACACACATTTGTTTCCAGACTTACACACAGAAAGCATTGAATTCATTTACAACGATAGCGTCCGAAAAGAAAAACATACAACCACCACATGGACCCCTTTTGACAAACAGACGGAGTGAAAACGGACATCCCTGACAGGTCACTTACGAACTAACAGAAACAGTCAAATAGGATGCATCCCAAATGGGAAATCCCTTTTATAGTGTATAGGGAATATTTAAGGAATATGGTGGACACTATCCAGGGAGTCGTTTGAGAGTCATTTGTGGAACATTCACACTTTACATACAAGCAGTGCAAGGAGCACATTGATTCAACATCATTCCCAGTCAGTTATCACCAGCAGACAGAATACATACAAGAATGAAATCAGTGGGAGAAAAAAAAACCAGCTGAAAGAACATAAAATAATAGAAAAATGTGAGCTGGTGCTTCCACACATTGATATTAAAACACACACGCAGAATTATAACTGTTCAATGATAAAAAAAATAATACAAGATTTAAAAGGGTTGCAATCATTCTCTCTTTACTCTAAACTGCATCAAATTACAATGCTTATATGCTAGTAAAACTTAATGTGATTATGGCCATACATTTAGGCCCTCTGATACCTGAATTCTCTTATCAAAAACATTTATACAATCGTTAACCCCTTTACAATAGCCTTACATAGCTCACCACAGAGAGAAGAAGTGTTCAAGCACTTAAGACCAATGCTACATTCTTTGATTGTTTGCCTTGAAAATGTCACAATGGTACAATAGAGTGAACAATTCATAGCCGTGCAAGTCAACCTCTCTGAGATGTTTCATCTAAACATGTTCTCACAGACCCTCTGTTCTAACCTCTTTTCCCAGAAGGGGAAAGTCAAACGTCTATTTCTCAAGCGACCAACCTTTACATTGTAGTAGCTTGTTCTGCCACACAGACTGAGACAGACGGAAACAGACAGAGAAAGACAGAGAAAGACAAAGAGAGGAGAGAGAGAAAACAGTGACTATTTCCAGACCACGTTTCTCCCTCCTCTATAACAACAGTCTTTTTTTCGACCACGTGTCTCCCTCCTCTCTAACAAATCTTCATAGACCACGTGTCTCCCTCCTCTATAACAAAGTTTTTTTACAGTATGTACAAAGAAACAACACTAATCCAGCATGACACCGAGAAGCACGTCACCGCTGGCCCCTCAGTTGGTCTGTGCGATGCGCGAGTCTGAGCCGATGTAGTTGAGCATGGTCTGGACGAGCTCCGGGAGGTCGTAGTCGTGTTTCCAGCCCCAGTCGTTCCGCGCGTTAGAGTCGTCAAAGTTCATTGGCCAGCTGTCAGCTGAAAAGGGAGAGAAGAGAAGAGGATTTGTTTTGTTGGGGGCATGTTCATAATGTTGGGGGCGTGCCCATAATGTTGGGGGCGTGTTCATATTGTTGGGGGCATGTTCATAATGTTGGGGGCGTGTTCATAATGTTGGGGGCGTGTTCATAATGTTGGGGGCGTGTTCATAATGTTGGGGGCGTGTTCATAATGTGAATGTCTTATTACTGGCACTGACTTCGCTGACAGCTAGTTATTGAGGAAACATTTGCTTACTATATGTGGTTGTCCGTCTAACTTAGCTTCCTTAAGAATGCACTGACTGTAAGTCTCTCTGTGTAAGAGCTTCTGCTAAATGACTCACTGACTGTAAGTCTCTCTGGATAACAGTGTCTGCTAAATGACTCACTGACTAAGTCTCTCTGGGTAAGAGCGTCTGCTAGTCTCTCTGGGTAAGAGCGTCTGCTAGTCTCTCTGGGTAAGAGCGTCTGCTAGTCTCTCTGGGTAAGAGCGTCTGCTAGTCTCTCTGGGTAAGAGCGTCTGCTAGTCTCTCTGGGTAAGAGCGTCTGCTAAAAGTAGTTAGTAAAATTGTCACATGAGACTTTTGTTGCTAGTTTCTACATTTAACTCAAATATAAATGCTTGGAAGTTCAAGAGAATCTCGAAAGACCCTTCAGTGGCGCATTTAGACAAGGCTCCCTCGTTCATCGATCTTCGATCTCAATGGTATCACCCACCAGTATCAGGATAACTTTTCCCAAAATTCCCAGAAATCCCCAGTTGGATGATTGCCAGAATCAGGAAGGAATCCCCCCACTAGGTTTTCAGGAAATAGGAATTTTGCAACCCACCCAACCAACCAGTCTGAATAAAGGATCAATTAAATGTATTGATCTTACCGATGGCCTGTCTGACTTGATCAATGTCGTAGGTGACCTCCAGGTCCGGCAGCTGTTTCTGGACCTCCTGAGCCAGCTCTTCAGGGGTAAAGCTCATGGCGTTGATGTTATAGGTCCTCATGGAGAGGGTGTCTGCGGGCGCTTCCATCATCTCCACGGTGGCACGCAGACAGTCTTCGATGTACATCATGGGCAGCCGCGTGTCTGGCTTCAGGTTGCACTCAAACTTCCCCGTTTTGACAGCATCATGGAATATGGCTACCGCGTAGTCTGAAGAAAGGGAGGAGGGGAGGAGAGGTTTAGATAGGTTTGGTCTGATCATAGTAATTGATGACTTTCAATCTATTTAGAGTATACACACTAAGATAGGGCTGTTGACCACCACAGTCACAAGTCAAATTCCACGTGACTGTAGAGTCAAGGTAACTAGGTGTCTCCAAAACTCTATGGTACTCAGGGCTCTATTGTCCATCCATCAGGTCACTAATGGCCTGGTACTCAGGGCTCTATTGTCCATCCATCAGGTCACCAATGGCCTGGTACTCAGGGCTCTATTGTCCATCCATCAGGTCACCAATGGCCTGGTACTCAGGGCTCTATTGTCCATCCATCAGGTCACCAATGGCCTGGTACTCAGGGCTCTATTGTCCATCCATCAGGTCACCAATGGCCTGGTACTCAGGGCTCTATTGTCCCTCCATCAGGTCACCAATGGCCTGGTACTCAGGGCTCTATTGTTCCTCTAACCACTCTGACATCAATGCAAATGTGATGGAAAATCAAATCGAACACATTCATAAGAGCCAGTGAATAGTATCAGCTGATGTGCAGTGAGATTCGGCTCCTCGTAGCTGGTTGATGCAGGGGAATGATATAACTGCTCCTATTAGTCATGTTGCGCAACACTTCAATAGGTTACGCAATTACGAGAGCAAACAGAGGAGGGTCCCATCGGCTTTCTCTAGGCTAGGCCTACTATATTTATTTCTCAACTTTACTAATAGTAAGCACATTGCTTCTCTTTACAACAGGAGTATAGCCTACCTGGCTGGCATGAAAATGAACCAGGGGGAAAAGTGTCCTCCGTTTGCTATTCAAGTGCTTATGGTTGACGTGTATTTTCTTTGCCTTGGCCCTGTTCTGACAGATGCATAATGGTCCAATCTAAATCAAAACTAATTTCACACATTATTTATTACATGTAAAGACCAGATTAAATTGAGAATAGTCAGTCTGATGCGTGACAATATTATCACTTGTGAATGATGTGTGCAGTCTGAGGCAGTCAACTTTTTCAAATCATAGTTGCATGCATCATGTAGCCTCGCCCATAGACAATCAATTCATAACTCAAATTAATGTTGATGCCCAGTGTTTGAAGTCTATATGTTTTGATAAGGTTGGTATCACAGCATCATGTAGCCTCGCCCATAGACCAATATGTTTCGATAAGGTTGGTATCACAGCATCATGTAGTCTAGTCTATAGACATATATGTTTTGATAAGGTTGCCAAATAACTCCAAACGTTGCCAATAGGCCTCGGACCCCTGGAACTTCACAATTGCTCCTGGTGTTCCCCCTACGATCTGGAACGACACCATGTCTTCCCCCTACAAGAAGGAGGAGATCCTTCTGACTTAGATAACTAACATCCAATTTCCAAACAATCTCGATTATTCAAAGTTTTAGACTCTCTGGCCAATCAAAGAACATGTTTAAATTCTCACTCTATTATACATTTGGACCAATCAGGTTTTAGACCAGGACAAAGCACGGTTTCAGCTGCTACTCTTGTTCTAGATGATGTGTTAATTAAGCTGCATAGATTATACAAATAATTGTGCAGCCTTATTTATAGACCAAGGCCTTTGATACTGTTGACCATCACACTCTGATTCAAAGGTTGAAATAGGCCTGGATCAGGTATCTTGCAAGTGGTTTGCAAATTATTTCTCAGACAGGATTCAATAGGTAGCTGGTGGCAGATAGCCTAGTGGTTAGAGCGTTGGGCCAGTAACCAAAAGGTTGCTGGATCAAATCCCCGAGCTGACAAGGTAAAAAAAAAAATCTGTTGTTTTGCCCCTTGAACAAGGCAGTTAACTCACTGTTTCTCGGTAGGCCGTCATTGTAAGTAAGAATTTGTTCATAACCGATTTAAATAACGGTAAACAAATGTTTTAAAAAGTGTGATCTTCGATGGTGTTATGTCTAGTTTTCCGGATATTACAAATAGCGTACCATAAAGGTCTAGATAATCCACCAGGTCTAGATAATCTACCAGGTCTAGATAATCCACCAGGTCTAGATAATCCACCAGGTCTAGATAATCCACCAGGTCTAGATAATCCTAGGTTCTCTTGACTACTTCTATAAATAATATTGGTCTTTCTGTTAACTTGTAACAGTCATCTGTTTGCAGATGCTGTTATGTATTCCCATTGTCCCAACTGTTCACATGGCTAAATTAGAGCTGCAATCTGACCTTGTTACCTTACAGAAAGCGTACAATGTGTTACACATTTGTGAAACGCATGATATGTTACGTAATCTAGCTAGGTGGCTAATGTTAGCTAGGTGGCTAATGTCAGCTAGGTGGCTAATGTTAGCTAGGTGGCTAATGTTAGCTAGGTGGCTAATGTTAGCTAGGTGGCTAATGTTAGCTAGGTGGCTAATGTTAGCTAGCTGGCTAATGTTAGCTAGCTGGCTAATGTTAGCTAGGCTAGGGGTTTGTGTTAAGGTTAGGTTTAGGTTAAAGGGTTAGGGTTAGCTAGAAGGGTTAAATTTAGGAGTTACGTTAAAGGGATAAGGTTAGGGATAGGGGAAGAGTTAGCTAACATGCTAAGTAGTTGCAAAGTAGAAAGTAGGTGAAAAAATGCTAATTAGCTAAAATTGTCTGATGAGATTTGAACTTGCAACCTTCGGGTTGCTAAACGATCGCATTATACGCCCACCCATACCAACCACCCTACTTTCGTTTTTGCAACAACCACAACCCCGTCCCAAAGTGAGGTTACCAGGCATGGTGGGAGGGGTGTGTCGAGGAGGGCAGGGGTTGAGACATGGGTTACATACTGCATCACGTTCTCACATCATCACCCTGGCTAAAATTGCTGAAGGCCATAACCATAATGTTCTAGAACATGTCCCCATTACATAAACCCCAAAGACACGTTGAAGTCAGGAGGCAGACGTTCTATAACATGTCCCTGTTAGATAACCCCCAACGACACGTTGAAGTCAGGAGGCAGACGTTCTACAACATGTCCCTGTTAGATAACCCCCAACGACACATTGAAGTTGGGAGGGGTGGACTCAAATAGAGTTATGACAGTGAGGAGCCTGGTGTTCCGCTTTGGTGTGTGTGTGGGGAGGGGGTGTGTGTCTCTCTAACTCACCTGTCGTTCCTCCTCCAGGCTGTGAGTCAGCAGATATGATTCCTGGGTAGCGCAGACAGCGGAAGTCAAGGCCGTAGCGGTGGTGGTAGTACTGTTGGAGGGATGACAGGCAATAAGAGTTAGGATGTTTCACTTATAGTGACATTACAGACCAATGATTTAAGATGATTTGAAGGGGTCAAATTCACCAGGTCAAATTCTTGGTACATGTAAATGGGGAATTAAGGTGATTCTGGTTCTGGACTGAGGTTGAATGGCTTGAGGCTGAATGCTGATTGGTAATTTCTTCTGTATTCATGTGTTTTTATCTCACCTCTCCCATGAGCTCTGCGTGAACCTTGGAGACTCCATAGATGGTCCTGGGTCTCTGGACACAGAGGTCAGGGGTCGGGTTCCGGGGTGAGGTGGGCCCAAAGGCTCCGATGGTGCTGGGGACGAACAGACGCAGGCCGTGCTCCGCTGCAATGTCCAGGATGTTGTGGAGCCCTGAGGAACAGGAAGTTCACAGTTACTCTCTTTGGGCACCTCCCAGGCCAGGTTAAAAGGAAGCTTTGGTGTGGCAAGGATCTAGGCTGAGCCAAGATGACAGTTTCTCCATTGCTCACCAGTGATGTTGACGTCGCGAGCCAGAGATACGTTGGCCTCTCCCACGGCGCTGAGCAGGGCACTGTAATGGACCAACCACGTGATGCGGTTGTTCACCACAATCTCACGCAGGTTCTTATAGTCCAGGATGTCAGAGTAGATGAAGGGGCCTGAGGAGAAACAGGAAGCACCATAGAAACAACAAGCATCAATATAAAACAGTGGTCTCACTTAAAGCCCCAAGTATAATTGTAATGTCTTCTGGATTTTGGATGAGAATTACTAATAGTACTCATGATAACGGTTGGTTAAGCAGTGCCCTGGACAATTCCTATAGACTTACTTAGTAGTAGCTGGCCCTGCATCAGTCAATGTAGCAGACAGTTCATTACAGGTTATTGACTAACCAATCACCATTCATCAAGCATTGTAGTAGACAGTTTTGACCAATCAATCACCATTCATCAACTGTTCAAAACACATTCACTTCCTGGTGACGTTCTGTACAAGAAGCTTTTCACAAGGATCAATATCACAACTAACCAAATCATTCCCTAATTTAACTACGGAACCCTCCAGATGTCTTTTCAATTTACATTTCAGAAATGTTAAAGCAAACTACGGACAAGTTTACATTCTCCTGAATTAATGAATTAATAAATGTAACGTTAGCCAAACGGGAATCAGGTTAATGCTTCCTTCCTGGTTGTAACGACTAGGGCTGTGGCGGTCACAAAATTTATTCAGCCGGTGATTGTCAAGCAAATATAACTAATCGGTCTCACAGTAGTTGACCGTTAATTAACATAAACACACTTAGCATCTCCTGGCTTCCACGCACAGCCTACAAGCCACTGATGCAGACCTTTGGAACATCTACATTTTAAAAAGTCTAATAAATCCATGTAATATAATCTACCTACACCATCACAATAAATCCATGTAATATAGTCTACACCAACACAATACATCCATTATTTATTTTAGTCAGGTCTAATTAAGCATGATGTAACATGTAACATTAATTAATGTAACATTAATATCAGGAAAGTTGAGAAATACATAATAATATAGGCCTAGCCTATAGAAAGCTGATGGGATCCTCCTCTTTTTAATAGAGGCCATCATACTATTTTATCACGCAATTGCATAGCCTATTGAAATCTTAGCCAACATGAGCTCATGGGCTCATTTTCAAATTCATTTCCATTGATGTCAGAGTGATTAGAGGGACAATAGAGTGGTGAGCACCAGGCAATTAGCAAGTTTAGTAGGCTACTAATGACCATCAGCAGCATCAGAGCTTGGAGAAGCCTAATTATTGAATAAATGGTCACGTGGAATTTGACTGCCTTTATGACTCGTGACCGCCTGTGTGGTGGAAATACGGTCACCGAAACAGCCCTAGTAACGCCGTAATTTAGCCCGTTAGCTGGTGAGCTGATCAGACACCAACAGAATATTTACACAGTCTGGTGAATGAACAACCTAGTCTGACGTCAACCCAGTGTGATGCAAATACAGCCAGACCGGTAGATAGACAGACCGGTCGACTTCAGTAGCACAGTAAATCACCATCCAACCACCATGCCATTGTGTGCCTGTAGTCTCACCTCACAGACGTCACGCTGTATTCACAACAGACCAATTGAGTAATACTCTTAAGTGTCTCAGAGTAGGAGTGCTGATCTAGGATCAGGTCCCCTCTGTCCATGAAATCTTGGTTATTCACTGTGATCTAAAGGGCAAAACTGATCCTAGATCAGCAGATGCTTGAAACTGTGTATAACGTCTGAGAGGTTATATTGTGTTGACATGTTGTGTATCACTCACCGCTGTAGAAAACGTGGCTTGGAGGCTTCCTGATATCTGACAGGATTACATTCTTGTTTCCAAACCGCTTCCTGTGAAACAGGAAGTTACATTTAAAAACACAAGAAGAAGAAGAACTAAAACATTCCCTCCTAAAGACTACGTTCAGTGGTTGGTTCTTGATCACTGGGTTACCACAGTGCTTTGAAAGCTTTATGTATGCTATACAAAGGCTTTATAAATTGTAGTTTGTTTTAAGTGGGACCTAGACTAAGTACTAATAATAAGCATCCAAATATGACCCTAAATTAATGTATACCATATGTATATACTGTTAATAAACAGCAACACTTGTAGAAGGGCAAGCATACGCTATTACAGAACACTGTAATGGTCTTACCTCAACCTTTTAGCCAGCCCTACCCCCAACTGTCCAAGGCCGCCTGAGGGAGGGAGGGAGGGAGGGAGATATAGACAGAGACAAAAGACAAAACATATTACTATTAGAGGAAATTAGAGACCTTATCGTTACAGATCAGCAACATGACGACAGGGTTGCCGTGGAGATCAGGATACGTCAGGTTAAGTTAAGTTAGGCGTAGAGAATCTACATCGGAGAAGGAGAGGCCCTAGCTTCACACCTACAGCTGTTCAGTTCACACAACAAACAGCTATCTGTTGCTTGGGAGTCTCGTTTAGGTTAAGTTAGACAACGTGTCTTTACTTAGATAAACCATAGATAGAGGTCCTATTGTGTTAGGTTGTAAGGTTGTGTAATTAAGGTTCGCTTCCCACAAATAGAGCTAAGCCTGTCTGTTGCTTGAGAATCCTTGTTAATGTTCAGTTAGATGAAGCTCATCTTATTCAGAGAGAAATTGTGTTATTGAGGTTCGTCCCACAGACTACAGCTAGCTTGAGAGTCGTTAGAGGAAGATGCTTCTTCAAATCATTAATAAGAGATTCTATTGTGTTATGTTTCTTCCTTTAGGTCATCTCTAGGGGGGTCTTAACTGAGTGATTCATTGATTGGTCTTACCTGTGATGAGCACCTTGGGGTGGTCCGTCTCGGAGAAGGACACGGAATGGAAGCTGGCGTCCGAGGTGACCTGGCGGGGCGAGAAGCTGATGGTCCGTACGGCCACTGTGATTGGCTGACAGCCACATCCTGGGTTCAGGAGGGCCTGCTTAGCCACCTTGCTGAGAGTTCTAATAACAGGCATCTTGACAGTCACCTAAAGGAGGAGGATGGGGGGGCATTGTAAGGACCCCACTCACCTGAATACTTTACAAATAGGTAGAATGCTTTTATTGTCAAGGACTCAAACTCATGGTTCAGAATACATTACCTATAATAAATGTTTTTATTTGCTAGCTACAGATACAATTAAAACATATTGGATCATCAATCAGATGCATTGATCCACCATCAATCTTTTGCTAATTTGCAGCATCAGACCTTAGATGGGCATTGGGCTGAATAAATAAAAGTTAAATTAAAAAATATAAACAGAAGGGGGGGCAGAAAGAAGAAATCTGAATACTTTACACTAGAGGAATGTCTGTCATAAAATCCTACAGCAAAACAATTGACATGTGTGTGTTCCTGAGAGTCTCACCTTTGCACATATTAAGATGTTGGGACAGAAGTTGTCAGATCGGCTGTACCGACTTCAGATGCTTGTGGGGGTCTTAGAGCAAAATAAGGAATCGTGTTTGTGAGAGTCTCATCTTTCCATAGATGAGACCCTGTAGGCCAAACCGTTCGAATGCCACAGACGATTTTGTGAGAAGGCAAATTTTCGGAGTGTCTCAAGGTCTGACCAACACTGCTCTAGCTTTGTCACAGCAGATGCGGAAGTGCAACAAAGGCTTGTGGTGGATTGAGACGCAAAAAAAAACAGATATCTAGCTTAAACTGATGGATTTTGCTGGGGATATTATTTATTTATTTATTTGCGGACATCGACCTTAGGGGGTTAACTTATTGTCCTGCTGAAAGGTGAATTCATCTCCCAGTGTCTGGTGGAAAGCAGACTGAACCAGGTTTTCCTCTAGGACTTTGCATGTTTCTGTTTCTTTTTTTGTCCTGAAAAACTCCCCAGTCCTTAACAATCACAAGCATACCCATGACATGATGCAGCCACAACTGTGCTTGAATATACAGAGAGTGCTACTCAGTAATGTGTTTTATTGGATTTGACCCAAACATAACACTTTTAATTCAGGACAAAAAGTTAATTGCCTCACCATATTTTGAGATGCATTTTCTGTACAGGCCTCATTCTTTTCACTTTGTCAATTAGAGTACTGTAACTACAATATTGTTGATCCGTCCTCAGTTTTCTCCTATCAGCGTCAGATCGTTTAATAGTCACATGTACAGGGTTGCAGGTGAGATTACAGGGTACAGTGAAATCTCAGCCTCCCCCACTCCAACATGCAGGATTAGTGAAATAATACAATGAAAATGGTAATAAAACAATATAAATAGAATCACAAACATTAAACTCTAACTGTTTTTTAGTCACCATTGACAACATGGGGAAATCCCTGAGTGGTGTCCTTCTTCTCCGGCTACTGAGTTAGGAAGGATGCCTGTATCTTTGTAGTGTCTGGGTCTATTGATACACCGATAACATATTGCAGCCTGAATTTAAATACATTTAGTTAATTACATGCCTCAAATGGTGATGTTCACTGACCATTCAATATCTTTTTTCCAGGCTCAGTGTTTTCACATGCCTACAATCATAAGGGCAAATAATAGTAGCAGGCGTGCAAAACCACTCAAGGTGCAAATATGGTGCAGCTATGACTCGCTCTCGTCCCGCTATGACTCGCTCTCGTCCCGCTATGACTCGCTCTCGTCCCGCTATGACTCGCTCTCGTCCCGCTATGACTCGCTCTCGTCCCCCTATGACTCGCTCTCGTCCCGCTATGACTCGCTCTCGTCCCGCTATGACTCGCTCTCGTCCCGCTATGACTCGCTCTCGTCCCCCTATGACTCGCTCTCGTCCCCCTATGACTCGCTCTCGTCCCCCTATGACTCGCTCTCGTCCCTCTATGACTCGTAATGTATCTAACTCTAGCCTAGTCTAATTTGTCTCATTCAATAAACACTGTTCATTTGGTCTGCGTCTGTCAAGAACATTCAAACATATAGTGTAGTGTAGCCATGTAGTGATTGGCCTCATTTTCCCCACAGTTGCAAGTGCAACATAATAAATTGTCCTTGATACTCATTTTACTCACTGAATGAATTCCTCTTTCAAGGTAAATTAGCGCCCTCATGCATCTCCATCTGTTGAGCCAAGCCTAGCACATTGAGCCAATGAGAACCTGTAGCAACCCAAAAGGTTGTGTGTTCAAAGCTCATCACGGACAACTTCAGCATTTTAGATATTTAACTACTTACCATGTTGGCTTCCCCTAACCTAAACCCTAACATTAACCCCTAATGCTAGCTAACGTTAGCTTAAGTCATCTAACATTAGCCAGAACAAATTGGATTTCATAACATATTATACGTTTTGCAATTCGTACCATTTGTACATTGAGAAAATTCGTAAACATACTGTACAAATTGCAATTTGTAACATATCATACGGAAAGGATGACAGACATTCACTAATTAATACAAAGCCTACCATACAAAATGTAATGTATACTAAAGATATACGTACAGAATAATACGAAATGCCCTGAGAACACGATGAGCCAAGGATTGGCTATGTAAACGCATCATTCCTATAGCCTAAGGCTTTAGTTAAAGTCGAAAGTTTACATACACTTAGGTTGGAGTCATTAAAACTTGTTTTTCAACCACTCCACAAATTTCTTGTTAACAATCTAGTTTTGGCAAGTCGGTTAGGACATCTACTTTGTGCATGACACAAGTACTTTTTCCAACAATTGTTTACAAACAGATTATTTCCCTTAAAATGCACTGTATTCCAGTGGGTCAGAAGTTCACATACACTAAGTTGACTGTGCCTTCAAACAGATTGGAAAATTCCAGAAAATGATGTCATGGCTTTAGAAGCTACTTATAGGCTAATTGACATAATTTGAGTCAATTGGAGGTGTACCTGTGGATGTATTTCAAGGCCTACCTTCAAACTCAGTGCCTCTTTGCGTGACATCATGGGAAAATCAAAGGAAATCAGCCAAGACCTCAGAAAACATTGTAGACCTCCACAAGTCTGGTTCATCCTTGGGAGCAATTTCCAAACGCCTGAAAGTACCATATTCATCTGGACAAGGACTAGCACGCAAGTATAAACACCATGGGACCACACAGCTGTCATACCGCTCAGGAAGGAGATGCGTTCTGTCTCCTAGAAATGAAGGTACTTTGGTGCGAAAAGTGCAAATCAATCCCAGAACAACAGCAAAGGACCTTGTGAAGATGCTGGAGGAAACAGGTACAAAAGTATCTATATCCACAGTAAAACGAGTCCTACATAACCTGAAAGGCCACTCAGCAAGGAAGAAGCCACTGCTCCAAAACCCTCGTAAAAAAGCCAGACTATGGCTTGCAAACTGCACATGGGGACAAAGATCATAGCTTTTGGGGAAATGTCCTCTGGTCTGATGAAACAAAAATAGAACTGTTTAGCCATAATGACAATCGTTATGTTTGGAGGAAAAAGGGGGAGGCTTGCAAGCCAAAGAACACCATCCCAAGCGTGAAGCACGGGGGTGGCAGCATCATGTTGTGGGGGTGCTTTGCTGCAGGAGGGACTGGTGCACTTCACAAAATAGATGGAATCATGAGGAGGAGAATTATTTGGATATACTGAAGCAACATCTCAAGACATCAGCCAGGAAGTAAAAGCTTGGTCGCAAATGGGTCTTCCAAATGGACAATGACCCCAAGCATACTTCCAAAGATGTGGCAAACTGGCTTAAGGACGATAAAGTCAAGGTATTGGAGTGGCCATCACAAAGCCCTGATCTCAATCCTATAGAAAATTTGGGGCACAACTGAAAAAGAGGGGAGAGGCCTACAAACCTGACTCAGTTACACCAGCTCTGTCAGGAGGAATAGGCCAAAATTCATCCAACTTATTGTGGGTATCTTGTGGAAGGCTACCCGAAACATTTGACCCAAGTTAAACAATTTAAAGGCAATGCTACCAAATACTAATTGAGTGTATGTAAACTTCTGACCCACTGGGAATGTGATGAAAGAAATAAAAGCTGAAATAATTCATTCTCTCTACTATTATTCTGACATTTCACATTCTTAAAATAAAGTGGTGATTTTAACTGATCTAAAGACAGGGAATTTGTACGAGGATTAAATGTCAGGAATTGTGAAGAACTGAAAAACTTTAAATGTATTTGGCTAAGGTGTATATAGAATTCCGACTTCAACTGTATTTAAACACAGCATACCTGTAGGCTAAGGCTCAGCCCCGCCAATGTTTTTGTTGTTGTTCAGAATCACTATGACGTAGGCTATAGCTTCTAGAACACAGACGGATGTGTTTAATTTCTGTCTCTTACTTAACCAAGGTTGCACCGGGCCCTGAGTGCCGTTACGTTTCCATAGATCGTGAGTTTCAAATAAATGTTTATTTGTCACATGCTTCGTAAACAACAGGTGTAGACTAACAGTGTAATGCTGACTTACGGGCCCTTCCCAACAACGCAGAGAGAAAGAAAATAGAGAAATAATAGAAAAGGAATAACACGTAATAATAAATACACAATGTGTAACGATAACTTGGCTATAGACACTGGGTACCTGTAATAATAAATACACAATGAGTAACGATAACTTGGCTATAGACACTGGGTACCTGTAATAATAAATACACAATGAGTAACGATAACTTGGCTATAGACACTGGGTACCTGTAATAATAAATACACAATGAGTAACGATAACTTGGCTATAGACACTGGGTACCTGTAATAATAAATACACAATGAGTAACGATAACTTGGCTATAGACACTGGGTACCTGTAATAATAAATACACAATGTGTAACGATAACTTGGCTATAGACACTGGGTACCTGTAATAATAAATACACAATGTGTAATAATAAATACACAATGAGTGATAACGATTGGCTATAGACACTGGGTACCTGTAATAATAAATACACAATGTGTAACGATAACTTGGCTATAGACACTGGGTACCTGTAATAATAAATACACAATGAGTAACGATAACTTGGCTATAGACACTGGGTACCTGTAATAATAAATACACAATGAGTAACGATAACTTGGCTATAGACACTGGGTACCTGTAATAATAAATACACAATGAGTAACGATAACTTGGCTATAGACACTGGGTACCTGTAATAATAAATACACAATGAGTAACGATAACTTGGCTATAGACACTGGGTACCTGTAATAATAAATACACAATGAGTAACGATAACTTGGCTATAGACACTGGGTACCTGTAATAATAAATACACAATGAGTAACGATAACTTGGCTATAGACACTGGGTACCTGTAATAATAAATACACAATGAGTAACGATAACTTGGCTATAGACACTGGGTACCTGTAATAATAAATACACAATGAGTAACGATAACTTGGCTATAGACACTGGGTACCTGTAATAATAAATACACAATGAGTAACGATAACTTGGCTATAGACACTGGGTACCTGTAATAATAAATACACAATGAGTAACGATAACTTGGCTATAGACACTGGGTACCTGTAATAATAAATACACAATGAGTAACGATAACTTGGCTATAGACACTGGGTACCTGTAATAATAAATACACAATGATTAACGATAACTTGGCTATAGACACTGGGTACCTGTAATAATAAATACACAATGTGTAACGATAACTTGGCTATAGACACTGGGTACCTGTATTGAGGGGATGTGCAGGAGTACGAGGTCGTTGAGGTAGATATGTACACGTAACATATTGATATGCACTATTGAGTCGTTTCATCTTACTGTGCAAAGGGAATGCATGCAGGCGGCTATACAAGCTGCAAATGCGTCAATTTCCTCTTTTACTCTATTTAATAGAGAGAAGGCAACAACAACAAAAAACAGGGAAAATGTGTACTTTGTACATGAAACACCATTTACCACCACCATGCTAGAGTAGGTAATGCTAGTCCCGGTTGTTGCATGTCACTTTCAGCCAATCAATTATTTTTCCCGCCTTCTCACCATTAAATTGAGTTGAGGAAATTGATGCCTTTGCAGTTGAATGGAGAATGTGTAATGTAAGGAATTGGTCCACGGGGAATAAATTAATACATTCCCTTTGGAAGGTAAGATGAAACTGCTCAATATCGCCATCTACCGGGCTTTGGTCCAACTCCTCATACTGGTTCATATGAACGGTGTCCAGGGATTGATTGAAAAAGCCTACACCGAACAAAGGCCGGGTATCGGCCACGTAACGGAAATGCTATAAACCACATTGGCAGGTTTTAATTTCAAGTGTTAGTGTTATATCTTCTTCTCTATGTCGTCTTATTAGCTTAGGATACTTTTTTTTGGAGCGAAGGTTAGATGTGCCAACAGTTGAATCGATCGAGTTGTTTTAATTCTACTAGATTGCTGATTTCAAGATATATTAACAATAAGCGACAGTCTCTATAAAAATAGTTATTTATATTACGTCCTTAAAATAAAAGTTCTAATTTGCGCAAGCATAAAAAAACTCAATGTTGTCCCATATAATTGTCCATTTTGCTTCAAGAAATTTGAATAAAACCCCAATTCAGTTTACACAACATATCTGCTTTAACTTAATACGTTAAAATGAATAATTACTCACCAAATAAATAGTCTGGATATTTATGCAATTCGAAGAGTGTTCCTTGTTTCTTTGCGCCTTGGTTAGGTATGCTTCTCCCCAAGTTTGTCTGGTCCGTCCTATTCGCTGTCAGCTAGACAAGCTATACGACGCTCGTAAGTTTTCATAACTTATGTCTCAGCACCAGGCGTTATATATCAGCAGAAGCCATCTGGGTTCAAGAGAAGCCGGTTTCCCCTCGGATTGGCGGAGCCTCGGAGGTGCGGTCCCACTGCCGCGTCGAGTCCACACCCACATGACGTCAATGAGTGGAGTGTTCTGTCAGGATATTGACTGAGCCTGCACACCAACTCAACGACTATATGTGAAAATCTGAGGCCCCACTCAAACCTAACCCGTAAATATAGAAAATGCACTATAGGCTACAGTCAAATACGGCAGAACGATTTTTTGACAGGGGGTGCAGGATTTTTTGTTGTTGCCTGATTTAGTTTCTGCTGATAATTTCCGTCATTTTGTAAGGCTTTTTGTTAGTCAACTTGTCTATAATTGGATACATACAGCTTATCCTTTGTCATTATATTTTGCCCTAGAAGACTAAATCAACCATTGTTCAACAGAATAATGTAATAGATCGATAGAATAAATGCTTAAATCTAGTTGACATCGGTAAAGTTCTCGGTCATCTTTCGCGGTGCAAATACGTTTAGGGGAGGAAAATACAATAACGCAAAAAAAATAAACGGGAAAGATTATATATATATTTTTTAAGTACTATCTGCTTTTATGATGAAGACGGCACCTCTACAGATTCTAACTAACTGACTATTGCGTTCTCTCACGATGAAGAAATAAATTCAGCATATTTTTCCGCTCCTGTTCCCAGGTCCAAATTTAGCCTACATTTGGAGTATCATTTTACTGCAAGAAACGTTTAATTCTGCAGAAGTTATTAAGGTCATGTGAGAAGTTCTAGACCTACAGTCAGTGTCCAGATTTCAGTTTCCATTTAAACCCATCTAAACAGCAGGCTACAGTTCCCTTGACGTGCCACAAGGCCTATTTTGAAATCCCATCTTGTGACTGTTGAATTTGTATAGCGCCTCACAATAACCACACAACACAGCCGGCACTCACAATCACCACACAACACAGCCGGCACTGCTGATCCCAAAAGCATCATTTAGCGATTGGCTGTGTTGGCTATTTGGCGCGAGTACAGTTAAACCCTAACATTTAGGTTTATGCACTAAGATCGAAAAACCCTCAATGTAGCCTATAGATATAAATTGCACAATAATTCTACATTTATAAGACATGTTAAGGTATTGTTTCTCTTTATTCAACCCACCCGCCCTTCAGCCAGGCAATATTGAATGACCCTTAACCCGTCCGGACTGCGGGTTATGAGTCAAGCCGTTCATCACTATTGTGTGTAAAGGGACATGAGGGAGAGGTGACGAAACTGAAAAAAATGCCACTAAAAAACCTCCTCCTCTAATGTCTGGAAGTCAAATTTCTTGCACAGTCTATTTGCATATTTTTTTTTACAAAAATGATACTGAGTCAACCAGTGATTTCTGTAATTGTGGTAAGAAACGTTATTCCGGTATACTGTGTAATGTATTACCTCAGAGCTGGTATTTGGCAACTGACCTCAAGTGGGAGTATGGAGCAGCATTATGATAAAATACTACAGCATATGACACTAAGGTGCTGTAAAACTGTTACCAGAGAAATGTTCTGGCAAGTATCTTAAATTATATATATATATATTTTTGACAATCCCATAACATTGTAACAAAGCAACAGTTCACTGAAAATACATTTGTGTTGCTGTCAATTGGTACAAAATATAGACGTAGCATTCTTTTCTTTTTTTCATGTTTATTATGATTTAGTCAATTATACATAGGAAATGTCCCAAGGGGAAAACTGTCTTAAACACAGGTACTGCTGTATAGAAAATAGACCCTGTACATTACACACTCAGCATCAATACATACAATACACCCTTATTATCATACACTTCTCATATAGCCACTTACATAATACTTACGAAGAGCACCATCGAATGCGTGACGCTATTGTGAGAAGACTGATTTTGGGGATGTCACCTGGTCTGACAAACACCACTGTAGCTCTGCCACTTCCCACCACAGACAGGGGGTCTGCATTCCAAACACGTCAAAGACATATGCTTGTCCACTTACCCTCACCATATGCCCTTGGGGGGATCCCAGTGGCCATCTTTGCTGTCGGTCCAAACAATTAGCCATGCAAGGAAAGTTGGCAACCTAAGTCCCTTAGCCTTCGTTTGTGGTCCAAGTGTGAGTGATTGAATTCTGTTCACTCCAGGGCCTGAAACATCCCATAATTTAATTCTGGATGATTGTACATCTCAATGAAAATTTGACCAAAACTTAAAACTAACATCCATATGGAGTCAACTTACAAGTATAAGTAAAAATGAATGTAAATAAGTTAGAAATTGTGCTACTAATGCACATAATGGCACAAACACGTCTCTCTTTTGGAAACGATAGCCAGCGCATAACTTTCCCTGACATCACATTATAATTTCAATTTACCTGATATCGTCAGATGGCTAGTATTCGATGTCCGCGGATGCATTGTCTTTTGGCCAAGATATGAAATGAAATCATAATTGACTGTAGCGCATATAAAGCACACACAACAGACACCGGTGGTTCCGTGATGACTGAAAACACTACGTTGGGACAAACTAATGACGAATTTCCATGCAAAGGCGATTCATTTAAAATTAATTCATTCCTCCCTCGCCCTGCAAGTGTTAACTCATGATAGATCATCAGAGGTGTCCACTTAATTTGAGGGCTGAGGGGAGAGTGTGTCTTTTACATTTACGTTTGGAATGCAGCCATAGACGGATGTGGCGGACTGAGACACAGCCCATACAAAAAAAAATATATCTTTAGTTTAAATAGACAGATTCTGATGGGGATTTTATATTATGTTAATACTCTAGGGGATTAGGCCTACAGATCATGTGACTAGGACTACAGATCATGTGATTAAGGCCTACAGATCACGTGATTAAGGCCTACAGATCATGTGACTCGACCTACAGATCATGTGATTAAGGACTACAGATCACGTGATTAAGGCCTAAAGATCATGTGACTCGACCTACAGTGTGAACATGTTGGTTTTTCCACACCCTTCGTTTGACTTTGAGGTTTGTTTGTATCTAAGGAGAGGCAGGGCAGGGCCGACCACAGACTGACCCGAGTAACCAGAGAGCAGGCTCATAACTCAGATGACTTGTGATTGGTCGATAGGTGCACACCCCCTTTCCGTCATCAGGGGTATGGGAATTAGGAAACAAGACACTAAGTGCGTCCCAAATAGCCCCCTAATATAGTGCACTACTGTTGACCAGAGCCCTATTCCCTATATAGTGCACTACTTTAGACCAGGGCCCTATTCCCTATATAGTGCATTATGTTAGACCAGAGCCCTATGGCACCTTATTCCCTACATAGTGCACTACTTTAGGCCCCTGACTCCAAAGCAACAGGTTAATCAGTGATTTAGAGCGACACACTTTTTAAAGTACACAAAGTTCAGTGACCTCAAGGAAATTACTCTGGGTTATGTCCCAAATCTAGCCACCTGGACCCTGATACCTGGAATTGAACAGGTATTTTTGATTACAAACTAGTTGGATGAGCTGTATTAACTAGTTGGATAAGCTGTATTAAACTAGTTGGATGAGCTGTGTTAAACTAGTTGGATAAGCTGTATTAAACTAGTTGGATTAGCTGTATTAAACTAGTTGGATTAGCTGTATTAAACTAGTTGGATAAGCTGTATTAAACTAGTTGGATGAGCTGTATTAACTAGTTGGATTAGCTGTGTTAAACTAGTTGGATGAGCTGTATTAAACGGAGCCCCAGATCATCAGCTAGGACAGCAGGGCTTCTAAAGAGTGTAGGGCACCTGCTGTGTACTGCTAAGGTATATATATATAGAAATATATATAGATAGAGATATATAGAGATAGAGATATATATAGAGATATAGAGATAGAAATATATATAGATAGAGATATATATAGAGATAGAGATATATATAGAGATATAGAGATAGAGATATATATAGAGATAGAGAGATATATAGAGATAGAGATATATAGAGATAGAGAGAGAGAGAGAGAGAAGGACCTCAACATGACAGCAGGATATATGCCCATGCCGTGAGTAGAGCAGCAGGCCCAACCCCCACTATTACAGCCGAGCCACATCCTGCGACCTAAGAGGTATGTATATCAGATGTTCAACATGCTCTGCTCACACCTACTGTGATGGCCCGGGCCTAAATCACACGAAAAACAACACTTGACACTATGGAACACAACAAAGCTTTTACTATCTCATCCAGGAATATACAAGGAGATGGACCCACTGGTAGCCCTCTAGGTTACAGAGAGCTGGTAGTCCCATCAACCAAACTACCAGGTGGGTGGTATAGAGGAGATGGGCCCACTGGTTGCCCTCTAGGTTACAGAGTGCTGGTAGTCCCATCAACCAAACTACCAGGTGGGTGGTATAGAGGAGATGGGCCCACTGGTTGTCCTCTAGGTTACAGAGAGCTGGTAGTCACATCAACCACACTACCAGGTGGGTGGTATAGAGGAGATGGACCCACTGGTAGCCCTCTAGGTTACAGAGAGCTGGTAGTCCCATCAACCAAACTACCAGGTGGGTGGTATAGAGGAGATGGGCCCACTGGTTGCCCTCTAGGTTACAGAGAGCTGGTAGTCCCATCAACCAAACTACCAGGTGTGAAACAGGGTATAGAGGAGATGGGCCCACTGGTTGCCCTCTAGGTTACAGAGTGCTGGTAGTCCCATCAACCAAACTACCAGGTGGGTGGTATAGAGGAGATGGGCCCACTGGTTGCCCTCTAGGTTACAGAGAGCTGGTAGTCCCATCAACCAAACTACCAGGTGTGAAACAGGGTATAGAGGAGATGGGCCCACTGGTTGCCCTCTAGGTTACAGAGAGCTGGAAGTCCCATCCACCACACTACCAGGTGTGAAACAGGGTATAGAGGAGATGGGCCCACTGGTTGTCCTCTAGGTTACAGAGAGCTGGTAGTCCCATCAACCACACTACCAGGTGGGTGGTATAGAGGAGACAGACCCACTGGTTGCCCTCTAGGTTACAGAGAGCTGGTAGACCCATAGACTCCGGTTATATGCTAATTTGGTATAGAGCAGACCTAACCCACTCTATTAAATTAGTTAAAACAGGAACATTCTACATCTGGCTAGAAATTGATAAGGAAATATCTCAACAGAGAAAAATGTCCTCCTGTGTGCTACCTATATCACCCCTAATAGAATTCCCATACTTCAACGATGACAGCTTCTCCATCCTACAGGGGCAGATCAACCATTTAAAGGCCTAGGGACATGTACAAGTATGTGGCGACCTAAATGCCAGAACTGGACAAGAACCTGACACCCTCAGCACACAGGGGGACAAACACCTACCTGGAGGTGACAGCATTCCCTCCCCCATATGCCCCCCTAGGCACAACTACGACAATGTAACCAACAAAACCGGGTCACAACTCTTGCAGCTCTGTCAGACGCTGGGTTTGTACATAGTCAATGGTAGGCTCTGATGGGAATCCTATGGTAGGTACACCTATAGCTCATCTCTTGACGGTAGCATTGTAGACTACTCTATCACTGACCTCAACCCAGAAACTCCCAGAGCGTTCACAGTCAGCACACTGACACCCCTATCAGACCACAGCAAAATCACACTTTACTTGAACAGAGCTATGATCAATCATGAGGCATCAAAGCCAAAGGAACTGAGTAATATTAAGAAATGCTATAGATGGAAGGGAAGTAGTGTGGATATTTACCATAAAACAATTAGGCAACAACACATGCAATCCCTTCTAGACAAAAGATTTCACTGTAATAGTGAAGGTGTAAACTTCGCAGTAGAAAACCTAAACAGTATATTTGACCTCTTAGCTTCCCTATCAAATCAAAAAATGCCAAGCAGACAACCTAAGAAACTGAACAGCAATGACAAATTGTTTGATGAAGAATGCAAAACCTCAGAAAGAAATTGAGAAACCTCTCCAATGAAAAACATAGACCCAGAAAACCCGAGTCTACGCCTTCACTATGGCGATTTACTAAAACAATACAGAAATACACTACGGAAAAACAAGGAACAGCACGTCAGAAATCAGCTCAATGTAATTGAAGAATCCATTAACTAACCACTTCTGGAAAAATTGGAAAACTTTAAACAAACAGCAACACGAAGAGTTATCTAAAAACAGAGATACAGGGTGGGCTAATTGACATAATTTGAGTAAATTGGAGGTGTACCTGTGGATACATTTCAAAGCCTACCTTCAAACTCAGTGCCTCTTTGCTTGACATCATGGGGAAATCAAAAGAAATCAGCCAAACATTGGAGACCTCCACAAGTCTGGTTCATACTTGGGAGCAGTTTCCAAATGCCTGAAGGTACCACATTCATATGTATAAACAATAGTACGCAAGTATAAACACCATGGGACCACGCAGCCGTCATACTGCTCAGGAAGGAGATGCGTTCTGTCTCCTAGAGATGAACGTACTTTGGTGTGAAATGTGCAAATCAATCCCAGAACAGCAAAGGACCTTGTGAAGATGCTGGAGGAAACAGGTACAAAAGTATCTATATCCACAGTAAAACGAGTCCTATATCAACATAACCTGAAAGGCCGCTCAGCAAGGAAGAAGCCACTGCTCTAAACTGCCATAAAAAAGCCAGACTACGGTTTGCAACTGCACATGGGGACAAAGATTGTACTTTTTGGAGAAATGAATTTTGAGAATTCACAAAATGGGATAAACACTAAATTGAGACTATGCATGCAGAATTCTGCAAAAATATCCTCCATGTACAACGTAAAACAGCAAAAAATGCAGAGCAGAATTAGGCCAATACCAAATAATTATCCAAATATAGAAAAGAGACGTTAAATTCTACCACATAAAAGGAAGCAATTCTGGGCCTCCCGAGTGGCACAATGCACTGCATTGCAGTACTAGCTGTGCCACTAGAGATCCTGGTTCGAGTCCAGGCTCTGTCACAGCTGGGTGCGACTGGGAGACCCATGGGGCAGTGCACAATTGGCCCAGCGTCGTCCGAGATAGGGGAGGGATTGACCGACAGGAATATTCTTGTCCCATCGCGCATTAGCGACTCCTGTGGCGAGCTGGGTGCAATGCACGCTGACATGGTCACCAGATGTACGATGTTTCCTCCGACACATTGGTGTGGTTGGCTTCCAGGTTAAGCGGGAGGTGTTATTAGAGAGATATTTCTCCCTGAATCACGCTGTGTACAGAGTCAATAAAAACATGAATTGAAACAGACTGCAGAGCCAGGGCTAATCGCCCAACATCAGTGCCCGACCTCACCAACGCTCGTGGCTGAATGAAAACAAGCAGTGTTCCAACATCTAGTGGAAAGCCTTCCCAGAAGAGTGGAGGCTGTTATAGCAGCAGTGTTCCAACATCTAGTGGAAAGCCTTCCCAGAAGAGTGGAGGCTGTTATAGCAGCAATGTTCCAACATCTAGTGGAAAGCCTTCCCAGAAGAGTAGAGGCTGTTATAGCAGCAGTGTTCCAACATCTAGTGGAAAGCCTTCCCAGAAGAGTGGAGGCTGTTATAGCAGCAATGTTCCAACATCTAGTGGAAAGCCTTCCCAGAAGAGTAGAGGCTGTTATAGCAGCAGTGTTCCAACATCTAGTGGAAAGCCTTCCCAGAAGAGTGGAGGCTGTTATAGCAGCAATGTTCCTACATCTAGTGGAAAGCCTTCCCAGAAGAGTGGAGGCTGTTATAGCAGCAACGGGGGGACCAAACTCCATATTAAACGCCCATGATTTTAGAATGAGATGTTGGATGAGCAGGTCATGTAGTGTATGCCTGTCCGGTGTGAAGCTGAAACACAACCAGTCTGAAATAAGTCTTGAGACAGGGACACAGGCACAATAAACACACGTCAATGCCTTCAGCACAATCCTCTTTTAATGCCCTCGAAAACATATTTAATTTAAATCACTCAATAAAAAGGTTTATTTCATAAAGACAGAAGAAATCAAAAATGGGAGACGAGAGAAAAAAACTAAAATATTTAACTTAGATTATACAGAATATATATATATATTTTTCCCCCCAGAAGGAATTGCACTGATCAGAGGTGTGAATGTCAATCAGAACGTGAGAAGGCTAAAACAGAACAACTTGTGTCAGCGATAACAGCAATGTATTAGTATAGATAGCATAGCATGAGCCTAATTATAACCCACGTGATAACAGTGGACACCGATATAAGGCTAATATGTACAGCTCTTTCCTGTCATTCTGAAGCTGTAACTAGTTTGACATCTAAAAGCCATTCATACACGCAAATCATGATGTGGTTTACAAGATAAGTATAGGTATTTAAAACATCGAACATGAAACCCTTTTCAGAAACTCTTTCAATATACAGATCCAAATAGTCGCCTCGGTCTCTTAAGTCGCTCAGCTTTTCACCCAAATGACAGTGTAATTTTCAGAGGCCAACTCTTGTAAAGTTGTTGGCTAGCCAACCCTGCAACATGACTTAGCAGAAAGCAGGCAGCCCCCCTACAAGTAGACAGTCAGTCCCATTATTAAGACAGAGTATTCATAGATTTAAGGACTTCCTGTGTTCTAAATAGTCCACTACATTAAGCTAGGGGGACTAGGTATCGCCCTTTGACCTCTACATTAGGCTAAGGGGACTAGGTATCGCCCTTTGACCTCTACATTAGGCTAGGGGGACTAGGTATCGCCCTTTGACCTCTACATTAGGCTAAGGGGACTAGGTATCGCCCTTTGACCTCTACATTAGGCTAAGGGGACTAGGTATCGCCCTTTGACCTCTACATTAGGCTAAGGGGACTAGGTATCGCCCTTTCAGGATGCAGGCGTGGAGAGCGCTTGGAAGGTTGCTATAGGCAACACCGCCACCACATCGCACCCGATAGAAACATGTACGACACAGGACAAGAGAGTCATAAAAAGAGGTTTCCGAACGTTTAATGCCGCTTTGCGTCACGTCATAAGATGAAGCAAGATGACTTGATCGCTCAACCCTCAGCGTCAGTAGCTTTTTGCCGAGTGTCTTCTTCTAACCGAAACACAGCAGGAAGAGAAAACCTTTAAAAGCAGCAGGACAGTGGAGTCGACGACGTGTAGAATCATCAGGAAACTATCAGAAAATGACGGTCGATGTTCTGGTCTGAGGCGATAAGACGGCCCACCGAGGTTTCGGGGGCAATTTCCGTTCCCAATTCTCTGCAACGTATTTTAACTAGGAACATTTTCTAAATTTGGTTAACTTTCTGAATCGGAATGGACCCGAACCCCGATGAACACCCTATACTGTTATCTTAAGACATTTTGACCAATGAAGACAGCAAGTCAATGAAACGCAGAAAACAGGTTCATCGTAGTGTTAAACATACAACATAATCACATTTCCATCTACTGCAGTTAGCTAGTATAATGACAATATTACACATGAAATACCTCTCCCAAAAAGCTATTTTAGAGCAGAACAGCAATGGCAGTAGTAACGTCTGCCAAGACAATGGTTAAACTAATTTTTTTTCAATTTATTTAAACGTTTTCATTTTGGATATATTGGGTTTTATTTCGACAGCGATGATCTTGTTTAATTCTTTCAACATTTGCTTTTCAATCATTGTGATTTTTTTGGGTCTGTGTGCCCTAAAGTAGCCCGTGTGTGTGTGGGTCTGTGTGCCCTAAAGTAGCCAGTGTGTGTGTGGGTCTGTGTGCCCTAAAGTAGCCAGTGTGTGTGTGGGTCTGTGTGCCCTAAAGTAGCCAGTGTGTGTGTGGGTCTGTGTGTTCTAAAGTAGCCCGTGTGTGTGTGGGTCTGTGTGCCCTAAAGTAGCCCGTGTGTGTGTGGGTCTGTGTGCCCTAAAGTAGCCAGTGTGTGTGTGGGTCTGTGTGCCCTAAAGTAGCCAGTGTGTGTGGGTCTGTGTGCCCTAAAGTAGCCCGTGTGTGTGTGGGTCTGTGTGTTCTAAAGTAGCCCGTGTGTGTGTGGTTCTGTGTGTTCTAAAGTAGCCAGTGTGTGTGTGGTTCTGTGTGTTCTAAAGTAGCCCGTGTGTGTGTGGTTCTGTGTGTTCTAAAGTAGCCAGTGTGTATGTGGTTCTGTGTGTTCTAAAGTAGCCAGTGTGTATGTGGTTCTGTGTGTTCTAAAGTAGCCAGTGTGTATGTGGTTCTGTGTGTTCTAAAGTAGCCAGTGTGTGTACACAGTGCAGCTACTGGCACGTGTTGCCGTGGTTACTCAGAGTAGTGCTTCAAAGTCTCCTCATATCCAGCAATAAGAGCCCCTTTCATAATCTGGACGAGGTGCCTGGGTGTGTGGATCTATTTATGTAGAACGTGAGCTGGTGGGGGGTTACTAAAGTCAGGCAGCTGCTGGCTGGTGACCAGGGGTAGCATGAAGAACATATCTATACATGTCTGTAATATAGATAGATATATTATAGATATATATATATATATATATACACACACACACTTGGGCTTTAGTGCTGCTCTAGAGAACTCTCTCACCTTTCCAGCAGTCACTGACCGAACACCAGCAGATTGGTGTAAAGGAATCTACCGCATTACTTAAAGACGAGGAAGCATTTTTAAAGTACTCAAAAATCTCTCGTCCCCGTCCCTCCGTCCCCGTCCCAGTCCCTCCTTCCCAGTCCCTTCGTCCCAGTCCCTTCGTCCCAGTCCCTTCGTCCCAGTCCCTTCGTCCCCGTCCCTCTGTCCCCGTCCCTCCGTCCCAGTCCCTCCGTCCCAGTCCCTCCGTCCCCGTCCCTCTGTCCCAGTCCCTCCGTCCCCGTCCCTCCGTCCCCGTCCCCTCCGTCCCAGTCCCTCCGTCCCCGTCCCTCTGTCCCAGTCCCTCCGTCCCCGTCCCTCCGTCCCAGTCCCTCCGTCCCCGTCCCTCCGTCCCCGTCCCAGTTCATATCGTACTCTTCTTTTGGGACCGTATGCGTCAAGCAGTTCAGAGTAGGAGCATCAATAAGGCCTTTTATATAATAATGCTGAATAACATTAGATGGAGTAGGAGTGCTGATCTAGGATCAGGTCAATCCTGTCCAAGATGTTTAATACATACAGCCTCAGGTTGCTTGAGTAGTAACCTACAGTGTTGTTATCTCTCCTTTAATCTTCCTCCTCTCTCTCCCTGCTCGCTTTCCTCCTTCACGTCTCCTTCTCCCACTCCTCTTCTCCACCACCTCTCCTCCCTCCCTCCCTCCCTCCCTCCCTCCTCCTCTATGGTGTTTGCAGCAGAGGCTCCTCAGTCTCCAGTTGGGCCAGCTGTCTCCTGAGGTTGTTGACTTTATTCTGCAGTTCTTTGTTGTTGTACTGTATGATATGAACCATCTCGTCGTACGCCTCATCCAGACACCTGGAGCTGCGCTTCCAACGCAGGAACACACCTTGGGGGGGGAGGGAAAGAGAGAGGGAGAGAGAGAAAATGAGTGAGAGAGAGAGACATTGATCTGGTACTCCCTGTATATAGCTCCACATTGATCTGGTAATGGTACTTCCTCTATATAGCTCCACATTGATCTAGTACTTCCTGTATATAGCTCCACATTGATCTGGTACTTCCTGTATGTAGCTCCAGATTGATCTAGTACTTCCTGTATATAGCTCCAGATTGATCTGGTACTTCCTGTATGTAGCTCCAGATTGATCTGGTACTTCCTGTATGTAGCTCCAGATTGATCTGGTACTTCCTGTATGTAGCTCCAGATTGATCTGGTACTTCCTGTATGTAGCTCCAGATTGATCTGGTACTTCCTGTATGTAGCTCCAGATTGATCTGGTACTTCCTGTATGTAGCTCCAGATTGATCTGGTACTTCCTGTATTTAGCTCCAGATTGATCTGGTACTTCCTGTATGTAGCGCCACATTGATCTGGTACTTCCTGTATGTAGCTCCAGATTGATATGGTACTTCCTGTATGTAGCTCCACATTGATCTGGTACTTCCTGTATGTAGCGCCACATTGATCTGGTACTTCCTGTATGTAGCTCCACATTGATCTGGTACTTCCTGTATGTAGCTCCAGATTGATCTGGTACTTCCTGTATGTAGCTCCAGATTGATCTGGTACTTCCTGTATGTAGCTCCAGATTGATCTGGTACTTCCTGTATGTAGCTCCAGATTGATCTGGTACTTCCTGTATGTAGCTCCAGATTGATCTGGTACTTCCTGTATGTAGCTCCAGATTGATCTGGTACTTCCTGTATGTAGCTCCAGATTGATCTGGTACTTCCTGTATGTAGCTCCAGATTGATCTGGTACTTCCTGTATGTAGCTTCATATTTTATTCCTTGTGTTACTATAATTTTTTTTTTTTAAAACATGTTTTAATCGTTGGGAAAGCATTTCACTGTAAAGTCTGTACAGCGAATGTGACATTTTATTCTCTCTGAACTGCCAGAGTGAATTTATGAACACATCCTTAGTCATGCATAGGAGTCAATGGGAGTGAAAGTGGTGTAAACCGGGAAAGGTTATGATTCAACCTTTAGAGTTAGAGGTCAGGGAACTTAAGTGGCATCCGACCCGTCTTGTATGAATCTAAAACGGCATCAGAATAACTAGGGACTAATGCCTCATGGCCACCAGATGAGTCAAACTCCGGAGGAAGTCATTGATTGAGCAGTCCAGGAAAAATACATTGGGGATGTCACACAAGGCTGCGGTGCGTTCTGGGTACCGCATATGCGTTCAACCGTGCTGTGGTAAAAACAGAAGTTCATAACCAGACTCCAAATAGCTTGCTTTTAGATTTTAGCTATTTGAAAAAGCGAAGCACTTGGGCGTCAAGTACGTTAAAACGCGGGCTAGACATCCGGGCAAAACAAAACGCATCTGCTGGACATCGGGCATAAGGGTAGCGTCTGCTCGCGGCTGGCTTGTCCATCGATGTTCATGTAATAGTAATTAGCATGCAAGCATCCCGTCCGGCCTTTGACCTTCTGTGGAGGCGTCACTGCTACTCAAGTGACCCTAAAGTCAGTAAGGACGCCCTATAATAAGCAGACCACGCAGGGCACTTTGGAGGGGGCAGAGAGAGTCAGTCCACGTGCCACAGATAGCAAACCATTCCCAGCGAGGGAGAGAATGCCAGGGTGGAATTCAGTGACGTCTGGTAACCCACATGAAGCATTGGAAGACAGTCATATGATCATGTGAGCTTCGTAAGCCAGTCATGAGTTCGTAAGGCTGTCCAGGAATTGACATTATAGTCTGAAAGGCACTTGCCTATTAGGCAAGTTAGGTGTATTTTTGGTTTGCCTCCTGGTTCAGTGGTTGAAAAACACCAAGCAGCATACTGCCCCCTCCTGGTTCAGTAGTTTTAAAACACCAAGCAGCATACTGCCCCCTCCTGGTTCAGTAGTGTTAAAACACCAAGCAGCATACTGCCCCCTCCTGGTTCAGTAGTGTTAAAACACCAAGCAGCATACTGCCCCCTCCTGGTTCAGTAGTGTTAAAACACCAAGCAGCATACTGCCCCCTCCTGGTTCAGTAGTGTTAAAACACCAAGCAGCATACTGCCCCCTCCTGGTTCATTGGTGTTAAAACGATAACATACGCACTACACACAGACACACACACTACACACAGACACACACGATAACATACGCACTACACACAGACACATGATAACATATGAACTACACACAGACACACACAATAACATATGCACTATACACAGACAATACAGTAGGGGGAGGTGTAGCGTGAGGTAATACAGTAGGGGGAGTGCTGAGGTAATACAGTAGAGGGAGTGGGAGGTAATACAGTAGGGGGAGTGCTGCTCAGTGTGAGGTAATACAGTAGGGGAGTGCTGCTCAGTGTGAGGTAATACAGTAGAGGGAGTGCTGCTCAGTGTGAGGTAATACAGTAGGGGAGTGCTGCTCAGCGTGAGGTAATACAGTAGGGGAGTGCTGCTCAGTGTGAGGTAATACAGTAGAGGGAGTGCTGCTCAGTGTGAGGTAATACAGTAGGGGAGTGCTGCTCAGCGTGAGGTAATACAGTAGGGGAGTGCTGCTCAGCGTGAGGTAATACAGTAGGGGAGTGCTGCTCAGCGTGAGGTAATACAGTAGGGGAGTGATGCTCAGTGTGAGGTAATACAGTAGGGGAGTGCTGCTCAGCGTGAGGTAATACAGTAGGGGGAGTGTGAGGTAATACAGTAGGGGAGTGCTGCTCAGCGTGAGGTAATACAGTAGGGGAGTGCTGCTCAGCGTGAGGTAATACAGTAGAGGGAGTGCTGCTCAGTGTGAGGTAATACAGTAGGGGAGTGCTGCTCAGTGTGAGGTAATACAGTAGGGGAGTGCTGCTCAGTGTGAGGTAATACAGTAGGGGAGTGCTGCTCAGTGTGAGGTAATACAGTAGGGGGAGTGCTGCTCAGTGTGAGGTAATACAGTAGAGGGAGTGCTGCTCAGTGTGAGGTAATACAGTAGAGGGAGTGCTGCTCAGCGTGAGGTAATACAGTAGGGGGAGTGCTGCTCAGTGTGAGGTAATACAGTAGGGGAGTGCTGCTCAGTGTGAGGTAATACAGTAGAGGGAGTGCTGCTCAGCGTGAGGTAATACAGTAGGGGAGTGCTGCTCAGTGTGAGGTAATACAGTAGGGGAGTGCTGCTCAGTGTGAGGTAATACAGTAGGGGAGTGCTGAGGTAATACAGTAGAGGGAGTGCTGCTCAGTGTGAGGTAATACAGTAGGGGGAGTGCTGAGGTAATACAGTAGAGGAGTGCTGCTCAGTGTGAGGTAATACAGTAGGGAGTGCTGAGGTAATACAGTAGAGGGAGTGCTGCTCAGTGTGAGGTAATACAGTAGGGGAGTGCTGAGGTAATACAGTAGAGGGAGTGCTGCTCAGTGTGAGGTAATACAGTAGGGGTGCTGCTGCTGAGGTAATACAGTAGAGGGAGTGCTGCTCAGTGTGAGGTAATACAGTAGGGGGAGTGCTGAGGTAATACAGTAGAGGGAGTGCTGCTCAGTGTGAGGTAATACAGTAGGGGAGTGCTGAGGTAATACAGTAGGGAGTGCTGCTCAGTGTGAGGTAATACAGTAGGGGAGTGCTGAGGTAATACAGTAGAGGGAGTGCTGCTCAGTGTGAGGTAATACAGTAGGGGGAGTGCTGAGGTAATACAGTAGAGGGAGTGCTGCTCAGTGTGAGGTAATACAGTAGGGGAGTGCTGAGGTAATACAGTAGAGGGAGTGCTGCTCAGTGTGAGGTAATACAGTAGGGGGAGTGCTGCTCAGTGTGAGGTAATACAGTAGGGGAGTGCTGCTCAGTGTGAGGTAATACAGTAGGGGAGTGCTGCTCAGCGTGAGGTAATACAGTAGGGGAGTGCTGCTCAGCGTGAGGTAATACAGTAGAGGGAGTGCTGCTCAGTGTGAGGTAATACAGTAGTAATACAGGGGAGTGCTGCTCAGTGTGAGGTAATACAGTAGGGGAGTGCTGCTCAGTGTGAGGTAATACAGTAGGGGAGTGCTGAGGTAATACAGTAGGGGAGTGCTGCTCAGCGTGAGGTAATACAGTAGGGGAGTGCTGCTCAGCGTGAGGTAATACAGTAGAGGGAGTGCTGCTCAGTGTGAGGTAATACAGTAGAGGGAGTGCTGAGGTAATACAGTAGGGGAGTGCTGCTCAGTGTGAGGTAATACAGTAGAGGGAGTGCTGCTCAGCGTGAGGTAATACAGTAGAGGGAGTGCTGCTCAGCGTGAGGTAATACAGTAGAGGGAGTGCTGCTCAGCGTGAGGTAATACAGTAGAGGGAGTGCTGCTCAGCGTGAGGTAATACAGTAGGGGAGTGCTGAGGTAATACAGTAGAGGGAGTGCTGCTCAGCGTGAGGTAATACAGTAGGGGAGTGCTGAGGTAATACAGTAGAGGGAGTGCTGCTCAGTGTGAGGTAATACAGTAGGGGAGTGCTGAGGTAATACAGTAGAGGGAGTGCTGCTCAGTGTGAGGTAATACAGTAGGGGGAGTGCTGAGGTAATACAGTAGAGGGAGTGCTGCTCAGTGTGAGGTAATACAGTAGAGGGAGTGCTGCTCAGTGTGAGGTAATACAGTAGGGGAGTGCTGAGGTAATACAGTAGAGGAGTGCTGCTCAGTGTGAGGTAATACAGTAGGGGAGTGCTGAGGTAATACAGTAGAGGGAGTGCTGCTCAGTGTGAGGTAATACAGTAGGGGAGTGCTGAGGTAATACAGTAGAGGGAGTGCTGCTCAGTGTGAGGTAATACAGTAGGGGAGTGCTGAGGTAATACAGTAGAGGAGTGCTGCTCAGTGTGAGGTAATACAGTAGGGGAGTGCTGAGGTAATACAGTAGAGGAGTGCTGCTCAGTGTGAGGTAATACAGTAGGGGAGTGCTGCTCAGTGTGAGGTAATACAGTAGGGGAGTGCTGCTCAGTGTGAGGTAATACAGTAGGGGGAGTGCTGCTCAGCGTGAGGTAATACAGTAGGGGAGTGCTGCTCAGCGTGAGGTAATACAGTAGAGGGAGTGCTGCTCAGTGTGAGGTAATACAGTAGGGGAGTGCTGCTCAGTGTGAGGTAATACAGTAGGGGGAGTGCTGCTCAGTGTGAGGTAATACAGTAGGGGAGTGCTGAGGTAATACAGTAGGGGAGTGCTGCTCAGCGTGAGGTAATACAGTAGGGGAGTGCTGCTCAGCGTGAGGTAATACAGTAGGGGAGTGCTGCTCAGTGTGAGGTAATACAGTAGAGGGAGTGCTGAGGTAATACAGTAGGGGAGTGCTGCTCAGCGTGAGGTAATACAGTAGAGGAGTGCTGCTCAGCGTGAGGTAATACAGTAGGGGAGTGCTGCTCAGTGTGAGGTAATACAGTAGAGGGAGTGCTGCTCAGCGTGAGGTAATACAGTAGAGGGAGTGCTGCTCAGCGTGAGGTAATACAGTAGAGGGAGTGCTGCTCAGCGTGAGGTAATACAGTAGAGGAGTGCTGCTCAGCGTGAGGTAATACAGTAGGGGAGTGCTGCTCAGTGTGAGGTAATACAGTAGGGGAGTGCTGCTCAGCGTGAGGTAATACAGTAGGGGAGTGCTGGAGGTAATACAGTAGGGGAGTGCTGCTCAGCGTGAGGTAATACAGTAGGGGAGTGGGAGGTAATACAGTAGGGGAGTGGGAGGTAATACAGTAGGGGGAGTGCTGCTCAGCGTGAGGTAATACAGTAGGGGAGTGGGAGGTAATACAGTAGGGGAGTGGGAGGTAATACAGTAGGGGAGTGCTGCTCAGCGTGAGGTAATACAGTAGGGGAGTGGGAGGTAATACAGTAGGAGTGTGGGAGGTAATACAGTAGGGGAGTGCTGCTCAGCGTGAGGTAATACAGTAGGGGCTGTGGGAGGTAATACAGTAGGGGAGTACTGCTCAGTGTGAGGTAATACAGTAGGGGGAGTGCTGCTCAGCGTGAGGTAATACAGTAGGGGGAGTGCTGCTCAGCGTGAGGTAATACAGTAGGGGAGTGCTGCTCAGCGTGAGGTAATACAGTAGGGGAGTGCTGCTCAGCGTGAGGTAATACAGTAGGGGAGTGCTGCTCAGCGTGAGGTAATACAGTAGGGGAGTGCTGCTCAGCGTGAGGTAATACAGTAGGGGAGTGCTGCTCAGCGTGAGGTAATACAGTAGGGGAGTGCTGCTCAGCGTGAGGTAATACAGTAGAGGGAGTGCTGAGGTAATACAGTAGGGGGAGTGCTGCTCAGCGTGAGGTAATACAGTAGGGGAGTGCTGCTCAGTGTGAGGTAATACAGTAGGGGAGTGCTGCTCAGCGTGAGGTAATACAGTAGGGGAGTGCTGCTCAGCGTGAGGTAATACAGTAGGGGAGTGCTGCTCAGCGTGAGGTAATACAGTAGGGGAGTGCTGCTCAGCGTGAGGTAATACAGTAGGGGGAGTGCTGCTCAGCGTGAGGTAATACAGTAGGGGAGTGCTGCTCAGCGTGAGGTAATACAGTAGGGGAGTGCTGCTCAGCGTGAGGTAATACAGTAGGGGAGTGCTGCTCAGCGTGAGGTAATACAGTAGAGGGAGTGCTGAGGTAATACAGTAGGGGGAGTGCTGCTCAGCGTGAGGTAATACAGTAGGGGGAGTGCTGCTCAGCGTGAGGTAATACAGTAGGGGGAGTGCTGCTCAGCGTGAGGTAATACAGTAGGGGAGTGCTGCTCAGCGTGAGGTAATACAGTAGGGGAGTGCTGCTCAGCGTGAGGTAATACAGTACAGGGGAGTGCTGCTCAGCGTGAGGTAATACAGTAGAGGGAGTGCTGCTCAGCGTGAGGTAATACAGTAGGGGAGTGCTGCTCAGTGTGAGGTAATACAGTAGGGGAGTGCTGCTCAGCGTGAGGTAATACAGTAGGGGGAGTGGGAGGTAATACAGTAGGGGAGTGCTGCTCAGCGTGAGGTAATACAGTAGGGGAGTGGGAGGTAATACAGTAGGGGAGTGGGAGGTAATACAGTAGGGGGGGAGTGCTGCTCAGCGTGAGGTAATACAGTAGGGGGAGTGGGAGGTAATACAGTAGGGGAGTGGGAGGTAATACAGTAGGGGGGAGTGCTGCTCAGCGTGAGGTAATACAGTAGGAAGGGGAGTGGGAGGTAATACAGTAGGGGAGTGGGAGGTAATACAGTAGGGGAGTGCTGCTCAGCGTGAGGTAATACAGTAGGGGGAGTGGGAGGTAATACAGTAGGGGAGTACTGCTCAGTGTGAGGTAATACAGTAGGGGGGGAGTGCTGCTCAGCGTGAGGTAATACAGTAGGGGAGTGCTGCTCAGCGTGAGGTAATACAGTAGGGGAGTGCTGCTCAGCGTGAGGTAATACAGTAGGGGAGTGCTGCTCAGCGTGAGGTAATACAGTAGGGGGAGTGCTGCTCAGCGTGAGGTAACACAGGGGAGTGCTGCTCAGCGTGAGGTAATACAGTAGGGGAGTGCTGCTCAGCGTGAGGTAATACAGTAGGGGAGTGCTGCTCAGCGTGAGGTAATACAGTAGGGGGAGTGCTGCTCAGCGTGAGGTAATACAGTAGAGGGAGTGCTGAGGTAATACAGTAGGGGAGTGCTGCTCAGCGTGAGGTAATACAGTAGGGGAGTGCTGCTCAGCGTGAGGTAATACAGTAGGGGAGTGCTGCTCAGCGTGAGGTAATACAGTAGGGGGAGTGCTGCTCAGCGTGAGGTAATACAGTAGGGGAGTGCTGCTCAGCGTGAGGTAATACAGTAGGGGAGTGCTGCTCAGCGTGAGGTAATACAGTAGGGGAGTGCTGCTCAGCGTGAGGTAATACAGTAGGGGAGTGCTGCTCAGCGTGAGGTAATACAGTAGGGGAGTGCTGCTCAGCGTGAGGTAATACAGTAGGGGAGTGCTGCTCAGCGTGAGGTAATACAGTAGAGGGAGTGCTGAGGTAATACAGTAGGGGAGTGCTGCTCAGCGTGAGGTAATACAGTAGGGGAGTGCTGCTCAGCGTGAGGTAATACAGTAGGGGAGTGCTGCTCAGCGTGAGGTAATACAGTAGGGGAGTGCTGCTCAGCGTGAGGTAATACAGTAGGGGAGTGCTGCTCAGCGTGAGGTAATACAGTAGGGGAGTGCTGCTCAGCGTGAGGTAATACAGTAGGGGAGTGCTGCTCAGCGTGAGGTAATACAGTAGGGGAGTGCTGAGGTAATACAGTAGGGGAGTGCTGCTCAGCGTGAGGTAATACAGTAGGGGAGTGCTGCTCAGTGTGAGGTAATACAGTAGGGGAGTGCTGAGGTAATACAGTAGGGGAGTGCTGCTCAGCGTGAGGTAATACAGTAGGGGAGTGCTGCTCAGTGTGAGGTAATACAGTAGGGGAGTGCTGGGAGGTAATACAGTAGGGGAGTGCTGCTCAGCGTGAGGTAATACAGTAGGGGAGTGCTGCTCAGCGTGAGGTAATACAGTAGGGGAGTGCTGCTCAGCGTGAGGTAATACAGTAGAGGGAGTGCTGCTCAGCGTGAGGTAATACAGTAGGGGAGTGCTGCTCAGTGTGAGGTAATACAGTAGAGGGAGTGCTGCTCAGCGTGAGGTAATACAGTAGAGGGAGTGCTGCTCAGCGTGAGGTAATACAGTAGGGGAGTGCTGCTCAGCGTGAGGTAATACAGTAGGGGAGTGCTGCTCAGTGTGAGGTAATACAGTAGGGGAGTGCTGCTCAGCGTGAGGTAATACAGTAGGGGAGTGGGAGGTAATACAGTAGGGGAGTGCTGCTCAGCGTGAGGTAATACAGTAGGGGGAGTGCTGCTCAGCGTGAGGTAATACAGTAGGGGAGTGCTGCTCAGCGTGAGGTAATACAGTAGGGGAGTGCTGCTCAGCGTGAGGTAATACAGTAGGGGAGTGCTGCTCAGCGTGAGGTAATACAGTAGGGGAGTGCTGCTCAGCGTGAGGTAATACAGTAGGGGAGTGCTGCTCAGCGTGAGGTAATACAGTAGGGGAGTGCTGCTCAGCGTGAGGTAATACAGTAGGGGAGTGCTGCTCAGCGTGAGGTAATACAGTAGGGGAGTGCTGCTCAGCGTGAGGTAATACAGTAGAGGAGTGCTGAGGTAATACAGTAGGGGAGTGCTGCTCAGCGTGAGGTAATACAGTAGGGGAGTGCTGCTCAGTGTGAGGTAATACAGTAGGGGAGTGCTGAGGTAATACAGTAGGGGGAGTGCTGCTCAGCGTGAGGTAATACAGTAGGGGAGTGCTGCTCAGTGTGAGGTAATACAGTAGGGGGAGTGGGAGGTAATACAGCAGGGGTGCTGCTCAGCGTGAGGTAATACAGTAGGGGAGTGCTGCTCAGCGTGAGGTAATACAGTAGGGGAGTGCTGCTCAGCGTGAGGTAATACAGTAGGGGAGTGCTGCTCAGCGTGAGGTAATACAGTAGGGGGAGTGCTGAGGTAATACAGTAGGGGAGGTAATACAGTAGGGGGAGTGCTGCTCAGCGTGAGGTAATACAGTAGGGGGAGTGCTGAGGTAATACAGTAGGGGGAGTGCTGCTCAGCGTGAGGTAATACAGTAGGGGAGTGCTGCTCAGTGTGAGGTAATACAGTAGGGGAGTGCTGAGGTAATACAGTAGGGGAGTGCTGCTCAGCGTGAGGTAATACAGTAGGGGAGTGCTGCTCAGTGTGAGGTAATACAGTAGGGGAGTGCTGAGGTAATACAGTAGGGGAGTGCTGCTCAGCGTGAGGTAATACAGTAGGGGGAGTGCTGCTCAGTGTGAGGTAATACAGTAGGGGAGTGGGAGGTAATACAGTAGGGGAGTGCTGCTCAGCGTGAGGTAATACAGTAGAGGGAGTGATGCTCAGTGTGAGGTAATACAGTAGGGGAGTGCTGCTCAGCATGAAGCAATACAGTAGGGGGAGTGGTGAGGTAATACAGTAGGGGGAGTGCTGAGGTAATACAGTAGGGGGAGTGATGCTCAGTGTGAGGTAATACAGTAGGGGAGTGCTGCTCAGCATGAAGCAATACAGTAGGGGAGTGCTGAGGTAATACAGTAGAGGGAGTGCTGCTCAGTGTGAGGTAATACAGTAGAGGGGAGTGATGCTCAGTGTGAGGTAATACAGTAGGGGAGTGGGAGGTAATACAGTAGGGGAGTGCTGCTCAGTGTGAGGTAATACAGTAGGGGGAGTGCTGCTCAGCGTGAGGTAATACAGTAGGGGGAGTGCTGCTCAGTGTGAGGTAATACAGTAGAGGGGAGTGATGCTCAAATGGAATATTCTATGTGTTCTCCACTCTCGTCCTCACAAGAACTCAAGAGAACATTGTTGGAGAATGCACTCGGAGCATGAGACTGTGGAGCACGGTAGCATGCATATTGAGAAACACCCATGGATTTTGTGTTGTGGATATGTGGTGGTAGAGTAGTGTCCTGGGGGAATGGTAGGTAGCCTAGTGGTTAGAGCGTTGGACTAGTAACCGGAAGGTTTCGAGATCGAATCCCCGAGCTGACAAGGTACAAATGTGTCGTTCTGCCCCTGAACAAGGCAGTTAACCCACTGTAGGCTGTCATTGTCATTTGTTCTTAACTGACTTGCCTAGTTAAATAATGTGAAATATAATAATAAACCCCAGGAAGAGTAGCTGCTTCCTTGGCAGGAACTAATGGGGTTCCATAATAAACCCCAGGAAGAGTAGCTGCTTCCTTGGCAGGAACTAATGGGGTTCCATAATAAACCCCAGGAAGAGTAGCTGCTGCCTTGGCAGGAACTAATGGGGATCCATAATAAACCCCAGGAAGAGTAGCTGCTGCCTTGACAGGAACTAATGGGGATCCATAATAAACCCAAGGAAGAGTAGCTGCTGCCTTGGCAGGAACTAATGGGGATCCATAATAAACCCCAGGAAGAGTAGCTGCTGCCTTGGCAGGAACTAATGGGGATCCATAATAAACCCCAGGAAGAGTAGCTGCTGCCTTGGCAGGAACTAATGGGGATCCATAATAAACCCCAGGAAGAGTAGCTGCTGCCTTGGCAGGAACTAATGGGGATCCATAATAAACCCCAGGAAGAGTAGCTGCTGCCTTGGCAGGAACTAATGGGGATCCATAATAAACCCCAGGAAGAGTAGCTGCTGCCTTGGCAGGAACTAATGGGGATCCATAATAAACCCCAGGAAGAATAGCTGCTGCCTTGGCAGGAACTAATGGGGATCATAATAAACCCCAGGAAGAGTAGCTGCTGCCTTGGCAGGAACTAATGGGGATCCATAATAAACCCCAGGAAGAGTAGCTGCTGCCTTGGCAGGAACTAATGGGGATCCATAATAAACCCCAGGAAGAGTAGCTGCTGCAGCCGAAGTGAGTAAGACATTTAAACGTGTTAACCCTCGCAAGGCTGCAGGCCCAGACGGCATCCCCAGCCGCGCCCTCAGAGCATGCGCAGACCAGCTGGCCGGTGTGTTTACGGACATATTCAATCAATCCCTATACCAGTCTGCTGTTCCCACATGCTTCAAGAGGGCCACCATTGTTCCTGTTCCCAAGAAAGCTAAGGTAACTGAGCTAAACGACTACCGCCCGTAGCACTCACATCCGTCATCATGAAGTGCTTTGAGAGACTAGTCAAGGACCATATCACCTCCACCCTACCTGACACCCTTGACCCACTCCAATTTGCTTACCGCCCAAATAGGTCCACAGACGATGCAATCTCAACCACACTGCCCTAACCAATCTGGACAAGAGGAATACCTATGTGAGAATGCTGTTCATCGACTACAGCTCGGCATTCAACACCATAGTACCCTCCAAGCTCGTCATCAAGCTCGAGACCCTGGGTCTCGACCCCGCCCTGTGCAACTGGGTACTGGACTTCCTGACGGGCCGCCCCCAGGTGGTGAGGGTAGGCAACAACATCTCCTCCCCGCTGATCCTCAACACTGGGGCCCCACAAGGGTGCGTTCTGAGCCCTCTCCTGTACTCCCTGTTCACCCACGACTGCGTGGCCATGCACGCCTCCAACTCAATCATCAAGTTTGCGGACGACACAACAGTGGTAGGCTTGATTACCAACAACGACGAGACGGCCTACAGGGAGGAGGTGAGGGCCCTCGGAGTGTGGTGTCAGGAAAATAACCTCACACTCAACGTCAACAAAACTAAGGAGATGATTGTGGACTTCAGGAAACAGCAGAGGGAACACCCCCATCCACATCGATGGAACAGTAGTGGAGAGGGTAGCAAGTTAAGTTCCTCGGCATACACATCACAGACAAACTGAATTGGTCCACTCACACAGACAGCATCGTGAGGAAGGCGCAGCAGCGCCTCTTCAACCTCAGGAGGCTGAAGAAATTTGGCATTGTCACCAAAAGCACTCACAAACTTCTACAGATGCACAATCGAGAGCATTCTGGCGGGCTGTATCACCGCCTGGTATGGCAACTGCACCGCCCTCAACCGTAAGGCTCTCCAGAGGGTAGTGAGGTCTGCACAACGCATCACCGGGGGCAAACTACCTGCCCTCCAGGACACCTACACCACCCGATGCTACAGGAAGGCCATAAAGATCATCAAGGACATCAACCACCCGAGCCACTGCCTGTTCACCCCGCTGTCATCCAGAAGGCGAGGTCAGTACAGGTGCATCAAAGCTGGGACCGAGAGACTGAAAAACAGCTTCTATCTCAAGGCCATCAGACTGTTAAACAGCCACCACTAACATTGAGTGGCTACTGCCAACACACTGTCAATGACACTACTCCAGCCACTTTAATCATGGGAATTGATGGGAAATGATGTAAATATATCACTAGCCACTTTAAACAATGCTACCTTATATAATGTTACTTACCCTACATTGTTCATCTCATATGCATACGTTGATACTGTACTCTATATCATCGACTGCATCCTTATGTAATACATGTATCACTAGCCACTTTAACTATGCCACTTGGTTTACATACTTATCTCATATGTATATACTGTACTCGATATCATCTACTGTATCTTGCCTATGCTGCTCTGTACCATCACTCATTCATATATCCTTATGTACATATTATTTATCCCCTTACACTGTGTATAAGACAGTAGTTTTTTTGGAATTGTTAGTTAGATCACTTGTTCGTTATTACTGCATTGTCGGAACTAGAAGCACAAGCATTTCGCTACACTCGCATTAACATCTGCTAACCATGTGTATGTGACAAATAAAATTTGATTTGATTTGGGGATCCATAATAAACCCCAGGAAGAGTAGCTGCTGCCTTGGCAGGAACTAATGGGGATCCATAATAAACCCCAGGAAGAGTAGCTTCTGCCTTGGCAGGAACTAATGGGGATCCATAATAAACCCCAGGAAGAGTAGCTGCAGGAACTAATGGGGATCCATAATAAACCCCAGGAAGAGTAGCTGCAGGAACTAATGGGGATCCATAATAAACCCCAGGAAGAGTAGCTGCAGGAACTAATGGGGATCCATAATAAACCCCAGGAAGAGTAGCTGCAGGAACTAATGGGGATCCATAATAAACCCCAGGAAGAGTAGCTGCAGCCTTGGCAGGAACTAATGGGGATCCATAATAAACCCCAGGAAGAGTAGCTGCAGGAACTAATGGGGATCCATAATAAACCCCAGGAAGAGTAGCTGCAGGAACTAATGGGGATCCATAATAAACCCCAGGAAGAGTAGCTGCAGGAACTAATGGGGATCCATAATAAACCCCAGGAAGAGTAGCTGCAGGAACTAATGGGGATCCATAATAAACCCCAGGAAGAGTAGCTGCAGGAACTAATGGGGATCCATAATAAACCCCAGGAAGAGTAGCTGCAGGAACTAATGGGGATCCATAATAAACCCCAGGAAGAGTAGCTGCAGGAACTAATGGGGATCCATAATAAACCCCAGGAAGAGTAGCTGCAGGAACTAATGGGGATCCATAATAAACCCCAGGAAGAGTAGCTGCAGGAACTAATGGGGATCCATAATAAACCCCAGGAAGAGTAGCTGCAGGAACTAATGGGGATCCATAATAAACCCCAGGAAGAGTAGCTGCAGGAACTAATGGGGATCCATAATAAACCCCAGGAAGAGTAGCTGCAGGAACTAATGGGGATCCATAATAAACCCCAGGAAGAGTAGCTGCAGGAACTAATGGGGATCCATAATAAACCCCAGGAAGAGTAGCTGCTGCCTTGGCAGGAACTAATGGGGATCCATAATAAACCCCAGGAAGAGTAGCTGCAGGAACTAATGGGGATCCATAATAAACCCCAGGAAGAGTAGCTGCAGGAACTAATGGGGATCCATAATAAACCCCAGGAAGAGTAGCTGCTGCCTTGGCAGGAACTAATGGGGATCCATAATAAACCCCAGGAAGAGTAGCTGCAGGAACTAATGGGGATCCATAATAAACCCCAGGAAGAGTAGCTGCAGGAACTAATGGGGATCCATAATAAACCCCAGGAAGAGTAGCTGCAGGAACTAATGGGGATCCATAATAAACCCCAGGAAGAGTAGCTGCAGGAACTAATGGGGATCCATAATAAACCCCAGGAAGAGTAGCTGCAGGAACTAATGGGGATCCATAATAAACCCCAGGAAGAGTAGCTGCAGGAACTAATGGGGATCCATAATAAACCCCAGGAAGAGTAGCTGCAGGAACTAATGGGGATCCATAATAAACCCCAGGAAGAGTAGCTGCAGGAACTAATGGGGATCCATAATAAACCCCAGGAAGAGTAGCTGCAGGAACTAATGGGGATCCATAATAAACCCCAGGAAGAGTAGCTGCAGGAACTAATGGGGATCCATAATAAACCCCAGGAAGAGTAGCTGCAGGAACTAATGGGGATCCATAATAAACCCCAGGAAGAGTAGCTGCTGGAACTAATGGGGATCCATAATAAACCCCAGGAAGAGTAGCTGCTGGAACTAATGGGGATCCATAATAAACCCCAGGAAGAGTAGCTGCAGGAACTAATGGGGATCCATAATAAACCCCAGGAAGAGTAGCTGCTGGATAATAATAATAAATAATAATAATAATAATAAATAATAATAAATAATAAAATAAATAATAAAAACACTAAGAGAAAGAAAAAGGAAGAGCAGAAGACAGAGGAAGAGGAAGAGGAAGAGGAAGAGGAAGAGGAAGAGGTCATACTGGGAGGTGAACAAGAAACTAAGAAAAGGGAGGGAAGCTGGAATAGACAAACACACACTTTTTGTTTTGAAAGTCCTATTTTTTTTGTGAAAATAAATAAATAAATAAAAGTGTAAAAATGAACAGCTCTCACACAAAAATTTTGTTTGGAATATTAGATGTTGCTAGTCGTGCGCCCGAGTAAGTCAGTGTCCAGCTCCCCTAAACCCATTCTACTCGTGAACCATCCAAAACAGAACACCGACCTGGGAGTAGGCAGAACATTTGGGGTCAGGGGTTAGGAATGGAGCCAGGTTCTTACCTTCCCATAGTAGCAGGCTCTGAGGGGCTACGGAAGGCCATATAACCAGACAGTTGGCCTCGTAGAGCGGGTTAGACAGCCTCTCCACCTCCTGGGGCCGGTTCACCCACGACCACAGAGAGACTGTCTTCTGTGACAGGTTCAACTTAGACCTGGGGGGGAATAGGAGAGATTCAAAATAAAATTATCTCAACAGAAAAAAATGTCCTCCTGTGTGCTACCTATATCCCCCCACTAGAATCCCCATACTTTAATGAAGACAGCTTCTCCATCCTGGAGGGGGAAATCAATAATTTCCAGGCCCAGGGACATGTACTAGTCTGTGGCGACCTAAATGCCAGAACTGGACAAGAACCTGACACCCTCAGCACACAGGGGGACAAACACCTACCTGCAGGTGACAGCATCCCCTCTCCCATTGGTACAACTACAACGTACCCAACAAAAACGGGTCATAACTCCTGCAGCTCTGTCAGACGCTGGGTATGTACATAGTCAATGGTAGGCTTCGAGGAGACTCCTATGGTAGGTACACCTATAGCTCATCTCTTGGCAATAGCACAGTAGACTACTTTATCACTGACCTCAACCCAGAGTCTCTCAGAGCGTTCATAGTCACAGTCAGCACACTGACAGCCTTATCAGATCACAGCAAACTCACAGTCTACTTGAACAGAGATCTACTCAAAAAAGAAGAAGAAGCAGAAGAAGCATCTCATTATAATTGAAGAATCCACAGACTAATCATTTGGAAAATTCTAAACAAACAACATGAAGAGTTATCTGTCCAAAACGGAGATGTATGGATAAACCACTTCTCCAATCTGATTGGCTCTTTAACAAAGAACAGCAAAACCATATACATGATCAAATACAAATGTTAGAGTCAACTATTAAAGACGACCAGAACGCACTGGATTCTCCAATTACATTGAATAAACTGCAGGACAAAATACAAACCCTCCAACCCAAAAAGGACTGTGGTGTTGATGGTATGTAAAATTATAAAATATATCAAATACAAATTCCAATTGGCAATACTTAAACTCTAACATCATCCTTAGGTTTGGTATTTTCCTGAATATTTAGAACCAAGGACTGATCACTCCAATCCACAAAAGACTAAATAAATTTGACCCAAAAAACTACCATGGGATATGCGTTAACAGCAACCTTGGGAAAATCCTCTGCACTATCATTAACTGCAGACTCGTACATTTCCTCGGTGGAAAAAAAAAATGTACTGAACAAATGCCAAATTGGCTTCATACCAAATTACCATCCGACAGACCACATATTCACCCTGCACACTCTAATTGACAAACAAAAACAAAACAAAGTCTTCTAATGTCTTGTTGATTTCAAAAAAGCTTTTGACTTTGGCATGAGGGTCTGTTATACAAATTGGTGGAAAGTGGTGCTGGGGGAAAAACATACACCATTATAAAATCCATGTACACAAACATCCATTTCTTTCCACAGGGCCGGGGCGTGAGACAGGGATGCAGCTTAAGCCCCACCCTCTTCAACATATATATCAACGAATTGGCGCGGGCACTAGAACAGTCTGTAGCACCTGGCCTGACCCTACTAATGTTTGCTGATGATCTGGTGCTTCTGTCCCAAACCAAGGAGGGCCTACAGCAAGCAGCACCTAGATCTTCTACTACACAGATTGTAAATCTCAGTAAGACCAAAATAATGGTGTTCCAAAAAAAAAAAGAAGGTCCAGTTACCAGGACAACAAAGCACCAGAGAGCACACAAACAACTATACATATCTTGGCCTAAACAACAACACCACAGGTAACTTCCACAAAGCTATGAACGATCTGAGAGACAAGGCAAGAAGGGCCTTCTACGCAATCAAAAGGAACATAAAAGTTGACATACCAATTAGGATCTGGCTAAAAATACTTGAATCATTTATAGAACAAATTGCCTTTTATGGTTGTGAGGTCTGGGATCTGCTCACCAACCAAGAACTCACAAAATGGGACAAACACCAAATTGAAACTCTGCATGCAGAATTCTGCACAAATATCCTCTGTGTACAACGCAAAACACCAAATAATGCATCCAGATACCTGCTAATTATCAAAATACAGAAAGAAGCCGTTAAATTCAACAAAGCAAAATAACAAAGCCATCACCTACAGAGAGATGAACCTGGAGAAGAGTCCCGAGCAAGCTGGTCCTGGGACTCTGTTCACAGACACAAACAGATCCCACAGAGCCCCAGAACAGCAGCACAATAAGATCCAACCAAATCATGAGAAAACAAAAATATAATTACTTGACACATTGGAAAGAATTAACAAAAAAACAGAGCAAACTAGAATGCTATTTGGCCGTAAACAGAGAGTACACAGTGGCAGAATACCTGACCACTGTGACTGACCCAAACTTAAGGAAAGCTTTGACTATGTATAGCCTTGCTATTGAGAAAGGCCACCGTAAGCAGACATGGCTCTCAAGAGAAGACAGGCTATGTGCACATTGCCCACAAAATGAGGTGGAAACTGAGCTGCACTTCCTAACCTCCTGCCCAATGTATGACCATTATAGAGAGACATTTTTCTCTCAGATTACAGAGACCCACAAAGATTTAGAAAACAAATCAAATGTTGATAAAACTCCCATATCTACTGGGTGAAATACCACAGTGTGCCATCACAGCAGCAAGATTTGTGACCTGTTGCCACGAGAAAAGGTCAACCAGTGAAGAACAAACACCATTGTAAATACAACCCATATTTATGTTTATTTAACTTCCTTTTTATCCTTTGCCTATTTGCACATCGTTACAACACTGTATATATATATATATGTATACAGACATATGACATTTGAAATGTCTTTTCGATTCTTATGGAACTCTTGTGAGTGTAATGTTTTACTTGTTTTGTGTGTTTATTCTACTATTGTTGATCTATTTCACTTGCTTTGGCAATGTTAACATATACGTTTCCCTAAAGCCCTGTGCTTGATTATGAACCAATCCTCCCGCAGAGGCTAGAACCTCGCAAAACACACGTGAACACGTACTTAGCAACGTCTTAGCCAACTAGGTTACCAAAAAGCTAGGCGTTTCAATAGTACGGGTGGAGACTTTTCAAGCTGGGAAGTGAGGTCACGAATCTGACTCTGTTACATCTGACATGATAGATCAGACGCAGGGTATATTGAGGAGAGAGATCTGTAGAAAGAATGTGCTGGATGGACGGGAGGAGAGCACTGTGTTGACATAGGGGAGACAGATGGACATCTGTGGATTAGGTGAAGGAGGGGTTGAGGTCAGGAGGTCAGGTCAGATCCCCTGAAGGGAGTAATAAGGGTTTAGTATCCTGTTACTCTTTTCCTGTAGAACATAAGATGAACGGATTGGAGAGGAGTGTCTTCAGTGGGATATATATACACTGCTCAAAGAAATAAAGGGAACACTTAAACAACACAATGTAACTCCAAGTCAATCACACTTCTGTGAAATCAAACTGTCCACTTAGGAAGCAACACTGATTGACAATAAATTTCACATGCTGTTGTGCAAATGGAATAGACAACAGGTGGAAATTATAGGCAATTAGCAAGACACCCCCAATAAAGGAGTGGTTCTGCAGGTGGTGGCCACAGCCCACTTCTCAGTTCCTATGCTTCCTGGCTGATGTTTTGGTCACTTTTGAATGCTGGCGGTGCTTTCACTCTAGTGGTAGCATGAGACGGAGTCTACAACCTACACAAGTGGCTCAGGTAGTGCAGCTCATCCAGGATGGCACATCAATGCGAGCTATGGCAAGAAGGTTTGCTGTGTCTGTCAGCGTAGTGTCCAGAGCATGGAGGCGCTACCAGGAGACAGGCCAGTACATCAGGAGACGTGGAGGAGGCCGTAGGAGGGCAACAACCCAGCAGCAGGACCCCTACCTCCGCCTTTGTGCAAGGAGGAGCAGGAGGAGCACTGCCAAAGCCCTGCAAAATGATCTCCAGCAGGCCACAAATCTGCATGTGTCTGCTCAAACGGTCAGAAACAGACTCCATGAGGGTGGTATGAGGGCCTGACGTCCACAGGTGGGGGTTGTGCTTACGGCCCGACACTGTGCAGGACGTTTGGCATTTGCCAGAGAACACCAAGATTGGCAAATTCGCCATTGGCGCCCTGTGCTCTTCACAGATGAAAGCAGGTTCACACTGAGCACATGTGACAGATGTGACAGTCTGGAGACGCCGTGGAGAACGTTCTGCTGCCTGCAACATCCTCCAGCATGACCGGTTTGGCGGTGGGTCAGTCATGGTGTGGGGTGGCATTTCTTTGGGGGGGCCGCACAGCCCTCCATGTGCTCGCCAGTGGTAGCCTGACTGCCATTAGGTACCGAGATGAGATCCTCAGACCCCTTGTGAGACCAAATGCTGGTGCGGTTGGCCCTGGGTTCCTCCTAATGCAAGACAATGCTAGACCTCATGTGGCTGGAGTATGTCAGCAGTTGGCATTGATGCTATGGACTGGCCAGCCCGTTCCCCAGACTTGAATCCAATTGAGCACATCTGGGACATCATGTCTCGCTCCATCCACCAACGCCACATTGCACCACAGACTGTCCAGGAGTTGGCAGATGCTTTAGTCCAGGTCTGGGAGGAGATCTCTCAGGAGACCATCCGCCACCTCATCAGGAGCATGCCAAAGGCATTGTAGGGAGGTCATACAGGCATGTGGAGGTCACACACACTACTGAGCCTCATTTTGACTTGTTTTAAGGACATTTCATCAGTTGGATCAGCCTGTAGTGTGGTTTTCCACTTTAATTTTGAGTGTGACTCCAAATCCAGACCTCCATGGGTTGATAAATTTGATTTCCATTGATAATTTTTGTGTGATTTTGTTGTCAGCACATTCAACTATGTAAAGAAAAAAATATTTAATAAGAATATTTCATTCATTCAGATCTAGGATGTGTTATTTTAGTGTTCCCTTTTTTTGAGCAGTATATATATATATATATATATATATATATATATATATATATATATATCTGTGATGGGAGAAATGTTGAGTTGTCTGAATTACAGCTTTACAGAACCTTTGGGCAGAATTAAACTTCGTTAAAGCTTCTCTAGTGTCCATGAGTTATTTACTCTGAAAAATAAGAAACAAACAGCAGTGATGAAGTCCATCTCTCCTCCACTTTCAGCCAGGAGAGATTGACATGCATATTATTAATATTAGCTCTCTGTGTACATCCAAGGGCCAGCCTTGCTGCCCTGTTCTGAGGGCCAGCCTTGCTGCCCTGTTCTGAGCCAATTGCAATTTTCCTTTGTTGTGGCACCGGACCAAACGACTGACCAGTAGTCCAGATCAGACAAAACTAGGTAGAAGAAGGTGGAAACTAGGACCTGCCATGTTGATAGTGCTGTTAAGAAGGTAGAAACTAGGGCCTGTAGGACCTGCCCTGTTGACAGTGCTGTTAAGAAGGTAGAAACTAGGGCCTGTAGGACCTGCCTTGTTGATAGTGTTGTTAAGAAGGTAGAAACTAGGGCCTGTAGGACCTGCTTTGTTGATAGTGTTGTTAAGAAGGTAGAAACTAGGGCCTGTAGGACCTGCCTTGTTGATAGTGTTGTTAAGAAGGTAGTAACTAGGTCCTGTAGGACCTGCCTTGTTGATAGTGCTGTTAAGAAGGTAGTAACTAGGTCCTGTAGGACCTGCCTTGTTGATAGTGTTGTTAAGAAGGTAGAAACTAGGGCCTGCCTTGTTGATAGTGTTGTTAAGAAGGTAGAAACTAGGGCCTGTAGGACCTGCCTTGTTGATAGTGTTGTTAAGAAGGCAGAGCAGTACTTTATTATGGACAGATTTCTCCCCATCTTAGCTACTGTTGAATCAACATGTTTTGACCACGACAGCTCAAAATCTAGTGTTACTCCAAGCAGTTTAGTCATCTCAACTTGCTCAAATTCCACATTATTCATTACGCATTTTAGTTGAGATTTAATATGAGACCAGCTACGAGCCATCTGTCCCAAATGTAATCCATCCCGGCTTACAAAAGTACACACACATAAGAACCAAGTAACTAAGAGTGGTAAGTGGGCCTTGTTTGCTGGAGAGGCCTGACTGACAAGTCTACATCCCAAATGGCACTCTATTCCTTATATAGTACACTACTTTAGACCAGAACCCTATGGAACCCTATTCCCTACATAGTACACTACTTTAGACCAGAGCCCTATGGAACCCTATTCCCTATATAGTACACTACTTTAGACCAGAGCCCTATGGAACCCTATTCCCTATATAGTGCACTACTTTAGACCAGAGCCCTATGGAACCCTATTCCCTACATAGTACACTACTTTTGACCAGAGACCTATGGAACCCTATTCCCTACATAGTACACTACTTTAGACCATAACCCTATGGAACCCTATTCCCTACATAGTGCACTACTTTAGACCAGGACATGTGCACTATAAAGGGAATAGTGTTCCATTTAGGATGCACACTACCTTAGAGGGACTGCCTTTAAAAAGCAACAAACCTTTGAAAATGGCCTATGTGGCATTGATATGAGTCAGGAAAGTTATTCTAGCGTCAAAATTGACTACAAGGTGTAAATAGAATACATTTGTTTTTGATTTGCCGATGTACATTTGCTGCACCAAAACACCTTAGTACGATGTTTTAGTTGGGCAATTTGACATATTTGGGGAAAAAAATATCAACATTAATTATCTTAGATTCATTCTTGGGATTTTGAGGATGTGAAATACGCAGTGCTTCATGGGGGGACAAACATCATTAACCGGATACACACCTACAACACTGAAATCTTTATTTTTATGAGCAACGTGCCAAATCGGCATGTTTAGCAGCTCTTTAAGGCCCTATTAGTGTCTGCCTTAGTGGCTCTTTAAGGCCCTATTAGTGTCTGCCTTAGTGACTCTCTAAGGCTTAGTGTCTGACTTAGTGACTCTTTAAGGCCCTATTAGTGTCTGACTTAGTGGGGTAACTTGAGCAGTGACTTCTGTACCCCCCCCCCCCAGTCCCTTGCAGTGAACAGAGATTCTCCCCTGTAGAACACACACTCTCTCTGGCTGTCCAGGTCTGAGGTAACGCTGACCTGCGTGTGATTGGCCCAGGTCTGAGGTAACGCTGACCTGCGTGTGATTGGCCCAGGTCTGAGGTAACGCTGACCTGCGTGTGATTGGCCCAGGTCTGAGGTAACGCTGACCTGCGTGTGATTGGCCCAGGTCTGAGGTAACGCTGACCTGCGTGTGATTGGCCCAGGTCTGAGGTAACGCTGACCTGCGTGTGATTGGCTGACCAGGTCTGAGGTAACGCTGACCTGCGTGTGATTGGCTGACCAGGTCTGAGATAACGCTGACCTGCGTGTGATTGGCTGACCAGAGTCTGACCTGCGTGTGATTGGCTGACCAGTTCTGAGCTAACGCTGACCTGCGTGTGATTGGCTGACCAGGTCTGAGATAACGCTGACCTGCGTGCGATTGGCTGACCAGGTCTGAGACCAGGTCTGGCTGACCAGGTCTGATAACGCTGACCTGCGTGTGATTGGCTGACCTGCGTGTGATTGGCTGACCAGGTCTGAGCTAACCCTGACCTGCGTGTGATTGGCTGACCAGGTCTGAGATAACGCTGACCTGCGTGCGATTGGCTGACCAGGTCTGAGATAAACCTGCGTGCGATTGGCTGACCAGGTCTGAGGTAACGCTGACCTGCGTGCGATTGGCTGACCAGGTCTGAGGTAACGCTGACCTGCGTGCGATTGGCTGACCAGGTCTGAGGTAACGCTGACCTGCGTGTGATTGGCTGACCAGGTCACAGCTTAAAAAAGTCAAGGGAAACAGCAGAACTGGCCATGTACTGTACGGGCCCTGGTCCAAAGTTCAGCACTATAGAGGGAACATCATGGACGACATGTAGAGATACAGGGTCTTCAGAAAGTATTCAGACCCTTTGACTTATTCCACATGTTGTTGTGTTACAGCCTGAATATAAAATGGATTACAATTTTGATTTTTTTTTGTGTCAGTGGCCTACACACACACACACACACACACACACACACACACACACACACACACACACACACACACACACACACACACACACACACACACACACACACACACACACACACACACACACACACACACACACAATACCCTATAATGTCAAAGTGGAATTATGTTTTAGAAAAAAAAATCATTAAAAAAATGATAAGCTGAAATGTCTTGAGTCGATAAGTATTCAACCACTATGTCATGTCAAACGGAAACACGTTCAGGGGTAAACATGTGCTTTAACAAGTCACATAATAAGTTGCATGGACTCATTCTGTGTGCAAGAATAGTGTTTAACATGATTTTTGAATGACTCTCTCATCTCTGTACCCCTACCACATACAGATAACCGTAAGGTCACTCAGTCGAGCCGTGAATTTCCAACACAGATTCAACCACAAAGACCAGGGAGGTTTTCCACTGCCTCAGAAAGGACACCTATTGGTAGATGGGTACACATAAGAAGCAGACATTGAATATCCCTTGGTGAAGTTATTCATTTCACTTTAGATGGTGTATCAGTCACTACAAACATACAGGCCTCCTTCCTAACTCAGTTGCCAGAGAGGAAGGAAACCACTCAGGGATTTCACCATGAGGCCAGTGGTGACTTTAAAACAGTTACAGAGTTGAAAGTCTGTGATAGGAGAAAACTGAAAATGGATCCACAATATTGTAGTTACTCCACAATACTATCCTAAATGACAGAGTGAAAGAAGGAAGTCTGTACAGAATAAAAATATTCCAAAACAACAAGGCACTAAAGTAAATCTGCAAAAAAATGCACCTTTATGTCCTGAATACAAAGCGATATATTTGGGGCAAATCCAACACATCACTGAGTATCACTCTTCATATTTTCAACCATGGTGGTGGCTGCATCATGTTATGGGTATGCTTGTCAAAGAAACTGAATAGAGCTGAGCACAGGCAAAATCCTAGAGGAAAATCTGGTTCAGTCTGTTTTCCAACAGACACTAGGAGACAAATTGACCTTTCAGCAAGACAATAACCCTAAACTCATGACAAAATCTACACTGTAGTTGCTTACCAAGACTACACTGAACGTTCCTAAGTGGCCGTGTTACAGTTTTGACTTAAATTGGCTTGAAAATCTATGGCAAGATTTGAAAATGGCTGTCTAGCAATGATCAACAACCAACTTGATAGAGCTTGAAGAATTCTTTAAAGAATAATGTGCAAATACTGTACAATCCAGGCGTGCAAAGCTCTTAGAGACTTAGCCAGAAAGACAGCTGTAATATCTGCTAAAGGGGATTCTAACATGTATTGACTCAGGGGTGTGAATACTTATGTAAATTCAATATTTCTGCATTTAATTTTCAATACATTTGCAAACATTTCTAAAAACATGTTTTCACTTTGTCATTATGGGGTATTGTGATGTCATTATGGGGTATTGTGATGTCATTATGGGGTATTGTAATGTCATTATGGGGTATTGTAATGTCATTATGGGGTATTGTAATGTCATTATGGGGTATTGTGATGTTATTATGCGGTTTTGTGATGTCATTTTGGGGTATTGTGATGTCATTATGGGCTATTGTAATGTCATTATGGGGTATTGTAATGTCATTATGGGGTATTGTGATGTCATTATGGGGTATTGTAATGTCATTATGGGGTATTGTAATGTCATTATGGGGTATTGTAATGTCATTGTGGGGTATTGCAATGTCATTATGGGGTATTGTAATGTCATTATGGGGTATTGTAATGTCATTATGGGGTATTGTAATGTCATTATGGGGTATTGTAATGTCATTATGGGGTATTGTAATGTCATTATGGGGTATTGTGATGTCATTATGGGGTATTGTGATGTCATTATGGGGTATTGTAATGTCATTATGGGGTATTGTAATGTCATTATGGGGTAGTGTGATGTTATTGTGGGGTATTGTAATGTCATTATGGGGTATTGTAATGTCATTATGGGGTATTGTAATGTCATTATGGGGTATTGTAATGTCATTATGGGGTATTGTAATGTCATTATGGGGTATTGTAATGTCATTATGGGGTATTGTAATGTCATTATGGGGTATTGTAATGTCATTATGGGGTATTGTAATGTCATTATGGGGTATTGTGTGTTGGTGGGTGAGAAACAAAATATATTTAATCAATTTTGAATTCAGGTTGTAGCAAGACAAAATGTGGAATAAGTCAAGGTGTATGAATACTTTCTGAAGGCACTGTATATCCATAACTAAACATAACGTATGACTCTCAGGGTGTAATTCTCTGACAGACCTCTCAGAGGCGCTGTTGCCCATGAAGGTCCCGAACTGCGAGGCGTAGGTGTGTTCGAAGAGCAGAACCAGGAAGTGTTGCGAGAACTGGAAGGAGCAGGGGAACTGGCGGAGGATCTGCCACACACAGTCTAGGAAGAGCAGGAACACCGGGGCTTCACAACGAGGCTTACTGTTACTGTAGGCTGACTGGGAACAACGCTGCTGGAACGGATGGCCCGCCTAGAGGGAGGAGGGAGATATAACCAATAAACACATTACTAAACTTAGAATCAGCTATTAGAGAGAGTACCAGAACCCACTGGATTCTCTAAATCAGCTATTAGAGAGAGTTCCAGAACCCACTGGATTCTCTAACTCAGCTATTAGAGAGAGTTCCAGAACCCACTGGATTCTCTAACTCAGCTATTAGAGAGAGTTCCAGAACCCACTGGATTCTCTAACTCAGCTATTAGAGAGAGTTCCAGAACCCACTGGATTCTCTAACTCAGCTATTAGAGAGAGTTCCAGAACCCACTGGATTCTCTAACTCAGCTATTAGAGAGAGTACCAGAACCCACTGGATTCTCTAACTCAGCTATTAGAGAGAGTACCAGAACCCACTGGATTCTCTAACTCAGCTATTAGAGAGAGTTCCAGAACCCACTGGATTCTCTAACTCAGCTATTAGAGAGAGTACCAGAACCCACTGGATTCTCTAACTCAGCTATTAGAGAGAGTACCAGAACCCACTGGATTCTCTAACTCAGCTATTAGAGAGAGTTCCAGAACCCACTGGATTCTCTAACTCAGCTATTAGAGAGTACCAGAACCCACTGGATTCTCTAACTAAGCTATTAGATGTGTTTCCACAAGGCCGTGGGGTGAGACAGGGATGCAGCACAAGCCCCACCCTCTTCAACATAAATACAGTGAATTAGGAAAGTATTCAGACCTTGACTTTTTCCACATTTTCTTACGTTACAGCCTTATTCTAAAATAGATTCGTTTTTTTCCTCAATCGACAAACAATAACCCATAATGAAAGCGAAAACAGGTTTTCAGAAATGTATAAAAAAGTTAAACTGACATATCACATTTAAATAAGTATTCAGAACCTTTACTCCGTACTTTGTTGAAGCACCTTTGGCAGTGATTACAGCCTGGAGTCTTCTTGGGTTTGACGCTACCAGCTTGGCACACCTGTACTTTGGCAGTTTCTCCCATTCTTCTCTGCAGATCCTCTCAACCTCTGTCAGGTTGGATGGGGAGAGTTGCTGCACAGTTATTTTCAGGTCTCTCCAGAGATGTTTGATCGGGTTCAAGTCCAGGCTCTGGCCGGGCCACTCAAGGACATTCGGAGACTTGTCCCGAAGCCACTCCTGTGTTGGAAGTATTTTTTTTTGTTTTCATATAAATTCTAAAGTTCTAAAAACCTGTTTTCGCTTTGACTTTATGGGGTTTTGTGTGTAGATTGATGAGGATTATTTTTCTTCACCCATTTAAGAATAAGGCTGAATTGGCAAGGGCACTAGAACAGTCAGCAGCACCTGGCCTCACCCTACTAGCAGCACCTGGCCTCACCCTACTAGCAGCACCTGGCCTCACCCTACTATAATCTGAAGTCAAATGTCTCCTGTTTGCAGATTAATCTGGTGCTTCTGTCCCCAACCAAAGAGGGTCTACAGCAGCACCTAGATATTTTGCACATATTCTGACAGACCTGGGCCCAGACAGACCTGGGCCCAGACAGACCTGGGCCCAGACAGATCTGGGCCCAGACAGACCTGGGCCCTGACAGACCAGACCTGGGCCCTGACAGACCAGACCTGGGCCCTGACAGACCAGACCTGGGCCCAGACAGACCTGGGCCCAGACAGACCTGGGCCCAGACAGACCTGGGCCCAGACAGACCTGGGCCCAGACAGACCAGACCTGGGCCCTGACAGACCAGACCTGGGCCCCGACAGACCAGACCTGGGCCCCGACAGACCAGACCTGGGCCCCGACAGACCAGACCTGGGCCCCGACAGACCAGACCTGGGCCCCGACAGACCAGACCTGGGCCCCCAGACCAGACCTGGGCCCTGACAGACCTGGGCCCTGACAGACCTGGGCCCTGACAGACCTGGGCCCTGACAGACCTGGGCCCTGACAGTAAATCTCAGTAAGACAAAAATAATGGAGTTCCAAAAAAAAAAAAAAAAAAAGTCCAGTTGCCAGGACAACACACATACACATTCTATCGCGACACCGTTGCCCCAGAGCACACAAACAACTATATATACCTCGGCCTAAACGTCAACACCACAGGTAACTTCCACAAGGCTGTGAGCGATCTAAGAGACAAGGCTAGAAGGGCCTTTATGAAAGTCGCCATCCCAATTGATTTGTTTGTGTTTGTTTGTCTTCCCCTATTATTCACACTACAACTACATTGCTAAAACACTATACACAGCTGATCATTTTACACTTGAAACATCTATTGTTTTGAAACCTTGATGAGTGTAATGTTTACTGTTCATTTCAACAACAAAACATTAAGTGTTGTTTTTGTTTATTTCACTGGTTTGGCAATGTCAACATATGTTTCCCATGCCAATAAATCATCATTGAATTTTCAGAAAGAGAAGGCTTGCTATTAGGGGGGGGGGGAAGAGATAGTTCAGGCTCAGGGTGTGTGTGTGTGTTACCTGCAGCCACTCTCTCTCCACTAAAGCTTGGAATCCTTGAATGGTCCTGCAGGCTGGGTCCAGGATGATCTGAGCCAGAGATGTCACCTGTAGGGTCGAGTCTGTCCCCTCTGTCCCGTGCACAAGTACTGACGCACCCTCCCTGAGACAGACAGACGCGAGAAGGATAAAAGTTTGAGTTTAACTTAAAGAGAGACAGAGATAGATAGAGAGATAGCTATAGAGGTTACCTACCTGTCGATGCACTGAGCAGCCAGACAGGCAGTAGTGAGGATCTCCTTGACGTGAGTCTGCCAATTAGAAGCCTCTAGTTTACTGAGCCAGCGGTCCATACTGTGGCTCTGGTCATTACAGGCTTCAACCAGCTTTATCAGGCTCTCCTGGAGGATACTGGACCTGGGGGGGGAAAAGAGGTTATAGGAGACTTCTACCAACTTTATCAGGCTCTCCACTTTACATAATTTAAAATGACAATGATTGTCTTTCATAATTTAGTCAGATATACTTGGATGTGTAGTTTCAGCGTTTGTCGCTGGCATGTCATGCCTACATTTGCTAATCTTGCCAATGAGAAAAATAATTAGGGTAGTTTGCAATATCAGTGGGCTTTGTGATGAATGAGCCATCTGATTCAATAGATGATGGAGCTGAGTTTGCCTTTTTGCCCAAAACTTTACTTAAGGTGCTCCACAGGTTTTTACTATCATTCTTCTTTGTTTCCTAGTGTAGTTTCTTCTTCTTCCGTTTAGTCACATGATTTCTCAATTTGCAGTATGTTTTGCCCATCGGTTGTGCAGTCAGACTTATTTGTTTACTATATAGACATATTATTTTGCCTCATCCCTCTCAACCGTACAATTTTTTTAATTCCTCATCAATCCCTGGTAGGTTGACTGATAACCTGAGCCATCATAAGTTATCTAACTGAGTTTCAGAGACCGTCGGAATATGAATGTCATCTGTTACTAGCAAATTATTGATTTCATGTATTCTTGTTTCTTAACTTCTTTGGGACAGGGGGCAGTATTTTCACGTCCGGATGAAATGCGTGTGCAAAGTAAACGGCCTGCTACTCAGACCCAGAATTTAAGATATATATATATATATATATATATAATATGCATATTGTCAGTAGATGTGGATAGGAAACACTCTGAAATTTCTAAAACTGTTTGAATCATGTCTGTGAGTATAACAGAACTTATTTGGCAGGCGAAACCCAGAAGACAAACGGTTCAGATTATTTATTTTTTTGAGGTCACTTTCTTTTCAAATGAATTTTCATTGGGATTCCAGATTTCTAATCGACTTTCCTGCAGTTCCTATCGCTTCCACTGGATGTCAGCAGTCTTTAGAAATTGATTGAGGTTTTTCCTTTGAGAAATGAAGAAGTAACACTGTTCAGAACGAGGCTCCAGTCTAGTCAAAGCACGCTCCACTTTGTTTTCCTCCGGTATTGAACACAGATCATCCAGTCTTCAATTTGATTGATTATTTACGTAAAAAAATACCTAAAGTTGTATTAGGAAAGTAATTTGACATGTTTGGACAAAGCTTACAGGCAACTTATGAGACATTTTGTAGTCATGTTGCACGACTTGGAACCAGTGTTTTTGCTGGAGGTAAGGCATGAATTATATTTGTATTTCTGCATTTTGTGTCGCGCCTGCAGGGTTGAAATATGCTTTTCCCTCTGTTTACTGGGGTGCTATCCTCAGATAATAGCATTGCTTGCTTTCGCCGAAAAGCCTTTTGAAATCTGACATGTTGGCTGGATTCACAACAAGTGTAGCTTTAATTTGGTATCTTACGTGTGTGATTTCATGAAATTTGGATTTTTTATAGTAATTTATTTGAATTTGGCGCTCTACATTTTCACTGGCTTTTGGCCAGGTGGACGCCAACATATCCAAGAGAGGTTAAGCTACATTTGTTAACGTGGGCAGTTTTTAACACTTTTCGGGGGATGCTTGATTCTTTTCATTGCTTTACTGGAAAGCTTAGAATAAGTAGACATGCTCATGTTATTTATGTTAGTGCAGGGTGAGCTGCACACAGTAGACTGTCTACTAGGGCACACCGCCTCAGTTCTGACAGTATACATCTGGTTCATAGGTACATGATTACTGCTGTGGGATCAGCAAAGGCATTCAGGGCAATAAGAGGGACATAAATTAGGTTACTTACATTGTGTCTTCCAACACCCCTGGGATAATGTACATTTGCTGAAGCATTATGACAACTCAGAGACACAATGGTAGAGATTAACTGAGCTGGACTTGGGTCACTGATAAGTTATTGTCTCAACGCAGCCTTATAACGCTGTGAAAGGATCCAGGAACCCAAATGATTTGGGTGGATCACTTCTTCCTTATAAAACAAGCTTTGTTTCCAGAAGGTATCAACATTGAATCCCACATGAACTATGATAGACTAAATTTTCCTGATGCAGGTTTATAATGTTTGGGAACAGATTATTGATGTCCTGATGCAGGTTTATAATGTCTGGGAACAGATTATTGATGTTCTGATGCAGGTTATTGATGTCCTGATGCAGGTTTATAATGTTTGGTAGCAGCTTATTGATGTCCTGATGCAGGTTTAAAATGTCTGGGAGCAGTTTATTGATGTTCTGATGCAGGTTTATAATGTTTGGTAGCAGCTTATTGATGTCCTGATGCAGGTTTATAATGTTTGGGAGCAGTTTATTGATGTTCTGATGCAGGTTTATAATGTTTGGTAGCAGCTTATTGATGTTCTGATGCAGGTTTATAATGTTAGGGAGCAGATTGTTATCCTCCCTCACCATCACCTCTCCCTGACCATCTCATTCACCTCGCCCTCCCCATCACCATCACCTCTCCCTCCCCATCACCTCTCCCTCCCCTCTCCCTCTCCCTCTCCCTCACCTCTCCCTCCCCATCACCTCTCCCTGACCATCACCTCTCCCTGACCATCACCTCGTCCTCCCCATCACCTCTCCCTCCCCATCACCTCTCCCTGACCATCACCTCTCCCTGACCATCACCTCGTCCTCCCCATCACCTCTCCCTGACATCACCTCTCCCTGACATCACCTCCCTCCCTCCCCATCCTCTCCATCACCTCCCTCCCCATCACCTCTCCCTCCCCATCACCTCCCCTCCCCATCACCTCCCCTGACCATCACCTTGTCCTCCCCATCACCTTGTCCTCCCCATCACCTCTCCCTCACCTCTCCCTCCCCATCACCTCTCCCTGACCATCACCTCTCCCTGACCATCACCTCGTCCTCCCCATCACCTCGTCCTCCCCATCACCTCGTCCTCCCCTCCCCATCACCTCATCCTCCCCTCCCCATCACCTCGTCCTCCCCTCCCCATCACCTCGTCCTCCCCTCCCCATCACCTCGTCCTCCCTCCCCATCACCTCCTCCCCTCCCCATCACCTCTCCCTGACCATCACCTCTCCTCCCCATCACCTCTCCTCCCCATCACCTCTCCCTCCCCATCACCTCTCCCTGACATCACCTCTCCCTCTCCATCCCATCACCTCTCCCTCTCCATCCCCTCTCCTGACATCACCTCTCCCTCTCCATCCCATCACCTCTCCCTCCCCATCCCCCCTCTCCCTCCCCATCCAAATCAAATCAACCTCTCCCTCCCCATCCCATCACCTCTCCCCTCCCCATCCCATCACCTCTCCCTCCCCATCCCATCACCTCTCCCTCCCCATCACAAATCAAATCAACCTCTCCCTCCCATCACCTCTCCATCACCCATCCCTCTCCTCCCCATCCCATCACCTCTCCCTCACCATCACCTCCCTCCCCATCCCATCACCTCTCCCTCCCCATCCCTCTCCCTGACCATCACCCCTCCCCATCACCATCACCTCCCCTCACCATCACCTCACCATCACCTCTCCCTGACCATCACCTCTCCCTCCCCATCACCTCGTCCTCCCCATCACCTCGTCCTCCCCATCACCTCGTCCTCCCCATCACCTCGTCCTCCCCCCCTCCCCATCACCTCCCCCTCCCCATCACCTCCCCCTCACCATCACCTCTCCCTCACCATCACCTCTCCCTGACCATCACCTCTCCCTCCCCATCACCTCGTCCTCCCCATCACCTCGTCCTCCCCATCACCTCGTCCTCCCCTCACCTCCCCTCCCCATCACCTCGTCCTCACCTCCCCCTCCCCATCACCTCGTCCTCACCTCCCCCTCCCCATCACCTCTCCCTCCCCATCACCTCGTCCTCCCCATCACCTCGTCCTCCCCATCACCTCGACATCCCCATCACCTCTCCATCCCATCACCTCGTCCTCCCCATCCCATCCTCCCCATCCCTCCCCTCCCCATCACCTCTCCCTCCCCATCACCTCTCCCTGACATCACCTCTCCCTCTCCATCCCATCACCTCTCCCTCCCCATCCCATCACCTCTCCCTCCCTCCCCATCCCATCACCTCTCCCTCCCCCCATCACAAATCAAATCAACCTCTCCCTCCCCATCCCTCTCACCTCTCCCTCCCCATCCCATCACCCTCTCCTCCCCATCCCATCACCCTCCTCCCCATCCCATCACCTCTCCATCACCTCTCCCTCCCCATCCCATCACCTCTCCCTGACCATCACCTCTCCCTGACCATCCCATCTGACCATCTCCCTGACCATCACCTCTCCCTGACCATCACCTCTCCCTGACCATCACCTCTCCCTGACCATCACCTCTCCCTGACCATCACCTCTCCCTGACCATCACCTCTCCCTGACCATCACCTCTCCCTGACCATCACCTCTCCCTGACCATCACCTCTCCCTGACCATCACCTCTCCCTGACCATCACCTCTCCCTGACCATCTCATTCACCTCGTCCTCCCCATCAACTCGCCATCACCATGATCTCACCCCTCTCCATCAGGGTGGTGTGGTCTGCACAACACATCACTGGGTGCAATTACCTGCCCTCCAGGACACCTACATCACCTGTCACAGGAAGGCCAAAAATATCATCCAGAAGGCGAGGTCAGTACAGGTGCATCAAAGCTGGGACAGAGACACTGGTAAACAGCTTCTATCTAGAGGCCATCAGACTGTTAAACAGCTTCTGTCTCAAGGCCATCAGACTGGTAAACAGCTTCTGTCTAGAGGCCCTCAGACTGGTAAACAGCTTCTGTCTCAAGGCCATCAGACTGGTAAACAGCTTCTGTCTCAAGGCCATCAGACTGGTAAACAGCCACCACTAACACATGTAGGCAGCAGCATTTCTACTAGTCACTTTAAAAACGTTTATATAACTTGTATTACTCATCTCATATGTATAACACTGTACTCTATACCATCTATTGTATCTTACCTATGCCGCTCGGCCATCACTCATCCATATACTTATATGTACATATTCTTATTCCATCCATTTACTTAGATGTGTGTGTATTGGGTCGTTGTTGTGGAAATTGTTAGATTACTTGTTAGATATTACTGCATGGTCGGAACTAGAAGCACAAGCATTTCGCTACACTCACATTAACATCTGCTAACCATGTGTATGTGACCATTAACATCTGCTAACCATGTGTATGTGACCATTAACATCTGCTAACCACGTGACCAATACCATCTGCTAACCATGTGACCAATAACATCTGCTAATCATGTGACCAATAACATCTGCTAACCATGTGACCAATAACATCTGCTAACCATGTGACCAATAACATCTGCTAACCATGTGACCAATAACATCTGCTAACCATGTGTATGTGACCAATAACATCTGCTAACCATGTGACCAATAACATCTGCTAACCATGTGACCAATAACATCTGCTAACCATGTGACCAATAACATCTGCTAACCATGTGACCAATAACATCTGCTAAACGTGACCAATAACATCTGCTAACCACGTGACCAATAACATCTGCTAACCATGTGACCAATAACATCTGCTAACCATGTGTATGTGACCATTAACATCTGCTAACCATGTGTATGTGACCATTAACATCTGCTAACCATGTGACCATTAACATCTGCTAACCATGTGACCATTAACATCTGCTAACCATGTGACCAATAACATCTGCTAACCATGTGTATGTGACCAATAACATCTGCTAACCATGTGACTAATAACATCTGCTAACCATGTGAACAATAACATCTGCTAACCAAGTGACCAATAACATCTGCTAAACATGTGACCAATAACATCTGCTAACCATGTGACCAATAACATCTGCTAACCATGTGACCAATAACATCTGCTAACCATGTGTATGTGACCAATAACATCTGCTAACCATGTGTAACATCTGCTAACCACGTGACCAATAACATCTGCTAACCACGTGACCAATAACATCTGCTAACCATGTGACCAATAACATCTGCTAACCATGTGACATCTGCTAAATGTGACCATTAACATCTGCTAACCATGTGACCATTAACATCTGCTAACCATATGACCATTAACATCTGCTAACCATGTCACCAATAACATCTGCTAACCATGTGACCATTAACATCTGCTAACCATGTGACCAATAACATCTGCTAACCATGTGTATGTGACCAATAACACCTGCTAACCATGTGTAACTGACCAATAACATCTGCTAACCATGTGACCAATAACATCTGCTAACCATGTGTATGTGACCAATAACATCTGCTAACCATGTGTATGTGACCAATAACATCTGCTAACCATGTGTATGTGAAAAATGTGATTTGATCACTATCACCCTTCCATCACCTCTCTATAGCCTTGTGAATCCTCCTCCACTGTGGATAGTTGGCCTCTGATTCGAACCCTCCTCCCCGTGCCTTGGCCTGCTGCGCCACGCTGACGGTACGCGTGTCGATGATGTAGCCCCGTTTCCCCGCCCGCAACGTGGCGTTGATCAACTTCTCGTCTTCCTTACAGCGACGCCCGTTGGTGCCGGTCAGCGGCTGGCCTGAACGCATCATCACCTGGTGACAGAGAGCGAATCAGGGATTTAGAGCTCAGGGGTCAAGAAGCAGACACCACAGAGGAAGACAGAAATTGAGCATTTTGATTGGTTAATTAGGTTGCTAAGTGACTAAAATGTAAATGTATTTATGTTATACGTGGGCCTACTGAACATAGAGACAGATTAGACTTTTACTACCTCTAAAAGGCTTGAAGGAAAACGCCAGCCAAAAACAATCCCACCGGCTGTATTCCTGTGTTATGAAAGAGTATACCAGTGTCTTTCACTCTTCCTATTCAAGGCCTATTCTCTATCATTTATTTAATATCTCAATGTTCAAAGTTTAGCCGATTTTTTTTTTGCAACAATGGACTAAAAAAACAAATACCAAAATAACGTTTTTGGGTGGATTTTCCCTTTAAGATCAGACTCAAATAGACCAATTCAGTTGGGGTTTAATACCTTGAAAAGCCCTCAAAAGACCTCAAGTCTTTTTCTGCCACATAAATTATGAACATGGTAGACGAGAACACTTCTCTATGGTGAACTACATTGACTATAAACTCAATTTCCCATGGTGCCGTGCACTCCTCTCACCATGCCGTTCTTCTTGTGATAGTAGCTGAGTACGGGGAAGCGTCCACCGTGGCGGAAGGCGGCAGCCTTCCTTAGGGTGTCGTCATCCACATCTTTAGGTACGGCCACCAGAGGAGGGTAGGAGGAACACACACTGTAGTCCTTATTCACATCACTCAGACGCCACTCTTCAGTCTAGGAGAGATGGATGGAGGGAGGGATGGAGGAGGGGGTGGATGGAGAGGAGTGAGGGATGGATGGAGAGGAGGGATGGATGGAGAGGAGGGATGGAGGTAGAGGAGGGATGGAGGTAGAGGAGGGATGGAGGGGGATGGGAGGAGGAGGGATGGATGGAGAGGAGCGAGGGATGGATGGGAGGATGGAGGGGATGGAGGAGGGATAGAGGAGGGAGGTAGAGGAGGGATGGAGGATGGAGAGGAGGGATGGAGGAGAGGAGAGGATGGATGGAGGGATGGAGGGAGGGGGGATGGGAGAGGGGATGGGAGGGAGAGGAGGGATGGAGGAGGGATGGATGGAGAGGAGGGATGGATGGAGAGGAGGGATGGATGGAGGAGGGAGGGATGGAGGGGGGTGGATGGAGAGGAGGAGGGATGGATGGAGAGGAGGGATGATGGATGGAGAGGAGGGATGGGATGGGGGGGGATGGATGGAGGAGGGATGATGGATGGAGAGGAGGGATGGAGGGGGGATGGAGAGGAGGGATGATGGATGGAGAGGAGGGATGGAGGGGGATGGAGAGGAGGGATGATGGATGGAGAGGAGGAGGGATGGATGAGAGGGGATGGAGAGGAGGGGATGGATGGATGGAGGATGGATGGATGGAGATGGGAGGATGGATAGATGGATGGAGAGGAGATGGATGGATGGAGAGGGATGGATGAGAGGAGAAGATGGGGATGGGATGGATGGAGAGGAGGGATGGATGGATGGAGAGGAGGGAGGTGTGGATGGAGGTGGGAGGGATGGATGGATGGATGGAGAGGGAGGATGAATGGATGGATGGATGGAGGGGAGGGATGGATGGATGGAGAGGAGGGAGGTGTGGATGGATGGAGATGGAGGAGGGGAGGGATGGATGGAGGGATGAATGGATGGAGAGGGATGGATGGAGGGAGGGATGGATGGATGGAGGAGGGATGGATGGATGGAGAGGAGGGAGGTGTGGATGGATGGATGGAGAGGAGGGATGGATGGAGGGAGAGGAGGGAGGTGTGGATGGATGGAGAGGAGGGATGGATGGAGATGAGGGAGGTAGGGTAGTGAGGAGGGGAGATTGGATCATTAAAATACTTAAGGAAAGCTGGGTTTTTATGGGTTGTTTTTATGTCACTTTGTGACATCTGCTGATGTAAAAAGGGCATTAGAAAAACATTTGATTTGACAGAACATTATTGAAAATTAACATAATGAAAGAACCATTTGCCTTATTTGACAAATAAACCTTGAAACATCCAGATCTAAAAGAAACAGCCATACAGGGGTAATTAGAAACAGCCATACAACACCCATGGGTAATTAGAAACAGCCATACAGGGGTAATTAGAAACAGCCATACAGGGGTAATTAGAAACAGCCATACAGGGGTAATTAGAAACAGCCGTAATTAGAAACAGCCGTAATTAGAAACAGCCATACAGGGGTAATTAGAAACAGCCATACAGGGGTAATTAGAAACAGCCGTAATTAGAAACAAGGGTAATTAGAAACAGCCATACAGGGGTAATTAGAAACAGCCATACAGGGGTAATTAGAAACAGCCGTAATTAGAAACAGCCATACAGGGTAATTAGAAACAGACATACAGGGGTAATTAGAAACAGCCGTAATTAGAAACAGCCATACAGGGGTAATTAGAAACAGCCGTAATTAGAAACAGCCATACAGGGGTAATTAGAAACAGACATACAGGGGTAATTAGAAACAGCCAGGGGTAATTAGAAACAGCCATACAGGGGTAATTAGAAACAGCCATACAGGGGTAATTAGAAACAGCCATACAGGGGTAATTAGAAACAGCCATACAGGGGTAATTAGAAACAGCCATACAAACCCAGGGTAATTAGAAACAGCCATACAGGGGTAATTAGAAACAGCCATACAGGGGTAATTAGAAACAGCCATACAGGGGTAATTAGAAACAGCCATACAGGGGTAATTAGAAACAGCCATACAGGGGTAATTAGAAACAGCCATACAGGGGTAATTAGAAACAGCCATACAACACCCAGGGGTAATTAGAAACAGCCATACAGGGGTAATTAGAAACAGCCGTAATTAGAAACAGCCATACAGGGGTAATTAGAAACAGCCATACAACACCCAGGGGTAATTAGAAACAGACATACAGGGGTAATTAGAAACAGCCATACAGGGGTAATTAGAAACAGCCGTAATTAGAAACAGACATACAGGGGTAATTAGAAACAGACATACAGGGGTAATTAGAAACAGCCATACAGGGGTAATTAGAAACAGACGTACAGGGGTAATTAGAAACAGACGTACAGGGGTAATTAGAAACAGACGTACAGGGGTAATTAGAAACAGACGTACAGGGGTAATTAGAAACAGACGTACAGGGGTAATTAGAAACAGACGTACAGGGGTAATTAGAAACAGACGTACAGGGGTAATTAGAAACAGACGTACAGGGGTAATTAGAAACAGACGATACAGGGGTAATTAGAAACAGACGTACAGGGGTAATTAGAAACAGACATACAGGGGTAATTAGAAACAGACATACAGGGGTAATTAGAAACAGACATACAGGGGTAATTAGAAACAGACGTACAGCGGTAATTAGAAACAGACATACAGCGGTAATTAGAAACAGACGTACAGGGGTAATTAGAAACAGACATACAGGGGTAATTAGAAACAGACATACAGGGGTAATTAGAAACAGACATACAGCGGTAAAGAACAGCTGCTCTTTCCATGACACAGACTGACCAGGTGAATCCAGGTGAAAGCTATGATCCCTTATTGATGTCACTTGTTAAATCCACTTCAATCAGTGTAGATGAATGGTAGGAGACGGGTTAAAGAAGGATTTTTAAGTCTTGAGACATGGATTGCATACCTCTGCCATTCAGAGGGTAAATGGACAAGCCATAATATTTAAGTGCCTTTGAATGGGGTATGGTGGTAATAACCAGGTGTACCGGTTTGTGTCAAAAACTAACACTGCTGGGTTTTTCACACAACAGTTTCCTGTGTGTATCCAGAATGGTCCACCACCCAAAGGACATACAGCCAACTTGACATCCATGTGAATCAACGAGGGCCAGCATCCCTGTGGAACGCTTTCGACACCTTGTAGACTCCACGACCTGACGAACTGAGGCTGTTCCGAGGGCAAAAAGAGGGTGCAACTCAATATTAGGAAGGTGTTCTTAATGTTTTGTAGACTCCTCGTATTATCTCAGCAGGTTCCAGGGTGAGCAGAGCAGCCCTACATTACCATGGACTCCAGGTCTTTGAAAGCATCCTCTGGAAGGAAAGACTTCCATCCGTCCTCGATGACCTGAAACATGGGCCGGTAGAAGAACGGGTACATCAAAGAGACAGAGTCCAGAGTGGACAGAACCTAGAGGAAGAGAGCAGATGTTACGTTGCTGGTGCACTCTGTAGTGAACGAGTGCACACTTCATAGAGAATGAGACCACAGCCTGAGAACCATAGCTAGTAACCTCCTTCCCGGGTTATTGTGTACAACACATACAAGCCTGGGATAGCAACCACTCAGAGTTGACCTTAGTGGGAGTGACCATAGAATTCTGAGGGACCTACTGACTAAAGTATTTGTCATCATTTCATTTTAGTGAATCACATGACTGATGTGTGAATCTGCTTTGCTAGTGTAAAGGGGAGAGTTAGAGGGAAGGTGTTGTCGGAGAGGATTGCTGGGTAGATTAAGACAATTTATTTGGAGGCGGGGGGCGGGGGGGGTGTCTATGAATGAGATTAGAACCACAGAGAAACTCCTCTAGAGGTCTATCTCCATGCTGGGATTGATACCATTGTTTATCTCCACGGTGGGATTGATACCATAGGCTAGTTTACTGGTCAACCTGCATTGTTCCTATTCATTCCATTGATGTTTATATATAAAACATGGAGACTATAGTCCCTCCTCACCTCGATAGAGCTGGCGATGTTGAGGCACTCCTCCATGCCAGGGATATCCAGCTGAATCACCCTGAGGTCTTTACACTTGACTATAATGGTGCCAAGAGACCCCACAAACCTGCAGACAGGGGGAGGAGAAGGTTAACACTGACCCTAAGCTTGATCATAACCCCTCACCCCTGATCCTAACCCCTCCTTACCTTCACCCTGATCCTAACCCCTCCTTACCCTCACCCTGATCCTAACCCCTCAACCCATCCTCAACCTGATCCTAACCCCATCCTCAACCCTGACACTCAGGTCTTTATACCTACTAGCAAGTCCCTAACCCCAAATATCCCCCTACAACCCCATTGTGTTTGTCCTGTACACACACACCCACCTCTTCTCTATGGGGTCGATGTTAGCATGCAGCAGCCTGACGCTGAGCCTGAGCTACCGACCACCCACCTCTTCTCTATGGGGTCGATGTTAGCATGCAGCAGCCTGACGCTGAGCCTGAGCTACCGACCACCCACCTCTTCTCTATGGGGTCGATGTTAGCATGCAGCAGCCTGACGCTGAGCCTGAGCTACCGACCACCCACCTCTTCTCTATGGCGTCGATGTTAGCATGCAGCAGCCAGAGTTCCTCTGTGTTGTCCTGTCTGGAGCTCAGTATGAGGTGATGTCCTGTCAGACAGAGAGTTCCCTCCACTGTGGGAAGGAAGGGTCTCCTCAACACCACCCCATCCACTCTGGGGGTCTTAATCAGCTCAGCAAACTCCATTTCCTAAAACAGAGACACAGACAGCCTACCATAAGGCGAGATAGTTGCACTCTGTATGTTTATTTATTTATTTTCTCAACCAAGAGGTGCAGTTTCTTTTTCACAACAAGAAATTATAATTTAATGTTTGATAGACATCAGATACTTGCAATACTAGCTTTGGCCACCTAGCTAGTTAACATGCTCCTGGTGCAAACTTCCTGGCAATCAAATTGTGCTTTCAAGACAACTGGGAACTCGAAGAAAATATATATAGAGTTCCCATGTAGATTGAACGTTCAGGAATCGGCGATTTCCGAGTTCGCAGTTGTATTGAACGCGGCATTAGTTGTATTGAAAGCACCATAAGATAAGATAACTAACCAACTCGGAGGTAGGAGTGACAGCCCTCATGCCGCGTTCAAAACAACTACGAACTCGGAAAAATACGAGGTCAAATCAAGACATCGGTGATCTTCGGGTCGGAGTTCAAGAAAGTTAATATACAAAAGTGAAATTATCTACCTCACTTGCTTTGGCAATGTTAACACATGTATCCCATGCCAATAAAGACCCTTGAATTGAATTGATATTGTTTTAATGACATTTGTGATCCTCTTTATTTTGGAACTTCTATGCAGTGTAATGTTTACTGTATATTTGTGTTTATTTCACTTCTGTATATTTAACATATACCAATAAAGCCAATAATTGAATTGATTTCCCGAGTACCCAGTTGTTTAGAAAGCCACATCTCTTAGCTAGCTCCACTAACATTAGCTACCGGCTAGGCATCTAGCTAGCTAACTAACGACGTACGCAAGCTAAGTAGGCTGATATTAGATCATTTTAAGTTCATACAAAACATGTATCTTTGGTTCCTGACAGACGGCTTTATACAGGTAACGGAATAAAGTAGCGAGAGGTGGAGACCATAGTTGAGTTTTATCAACGAATGACAGATTTAACTAGAGAGTTATAACTTCCTAGCTAAGGTTAACTAGCTAACTGCGTAGACACTGCAGCCTGAAAGTGTAGCAAAGCTGCTAATGATATCTTTATCCGATACATTGGTTAATCAACACGTCCAACAACAACAATTTAGATTTTAAATGTAACTGGTGTAAACACTAGCATCCTACCTGACACCTCTGCTGATGTTTGACCAAAAATGTTACTGGTTGAGTGAGAATGAAGTGGGAACACAAAAACATGCCGACTGGAACAAGAGGACATCTGACATTAGGGTTCCGATGCCAATCAATGGAAAACTATTTATAATTCACAACGACACTATAGATGCTACATATACAGTACCAGTCAACAGTTCAGACACACCTACTCATTAAAGGGTTTTTTGTTATTTTTTACTATTTTATACATTGTAGAATAATAGTGAAGACATCAACACGATCAAATAACACATATGGAATTATGTAGTAACCAAAAAAAAGTGTATCAAAATATATTTGAGATTTGAGATTCTTTAAAAGCAGCCACCCTTTGCCTTGATGACAGCTTTGCACATTCTTGGCATTCTCTCAACCAGCTTCATGAGGAATGCTTTTTCTACAGTCTGAAAGGAGTTCCCACATATTGGCTGCTTTTCCTTCACTCTGTGGTCCAACTCATCCCAAACCATCTCAATTAGGTTGAGGTCGGGTGATTGTGGAGGCCAGGTCATCTGATGCAGCACTCCATCACTCTCCTTCTTGGTCAAATAGCCCTTACACAGCCTGGAGGCGTTTTGGGTCATTGTCCTGTTGAAAAACAAATTATATTCCAGATGGAAACCAGATGCAAACCAGATGGGATGGCATATCGCTGCACAATGCTGTTGTAGCCATGCTGGTTAAGTGTACCTTGAATTCTAAATAAATCACAGACAGTGTCACCAGGAAATAACCCCCACACCATCACACCTCCTCCATGCTTCACGGTGGAAACCACACATGCGGAGATCATCCATTCACCTACTCTGCGTCTCACAAAGACACGGTGGTTGGAACCAAACATCTCAGATTTAGACTCATCAGACCAAAGGACAGATTTCCAGTGGTCTAATGTCCAATGCTCGTGTTTCCTGGCCCAAGCATGTCTCTTCTTCTAATTGGTGTCCTTTAGTAGTGTTTTTTTTTTGTAGAAATTCGACCATGAAGGCCTGACTTACACAGTTTTCCTCTGAACAGTTGATGTTGAGATGTGTCTGTTACTTGAACTCTGTGAAGCATTTATTTGGGCTGCAATCTGAGATGAAGTTAACTCTGATTAACATATTGTAATGAAACAGGCAGGGAGCAGGCCTCAAACCCTCAACCTTCTAGCCCAAAGTCCAGCGCGCTATTGACTGTGCCGCAAAAGCTCGAGCAGCAGAGTCGATATCCACGCCTATAAACCCATTACAGTATCATCTGCAGGAGAGGTAACTCTGGGACATGATATCCTGTGATATCCTGTGTCCTCATGAAAGACAGTTTCATCACTTGATGGTTTTTGCGACTGCAATTAAAGAAACTTTCAACGTTATTTTCCGGATTGACATTAAAGGGTTTTGACCTTCATGTCTTAAAGGGATGATGGAATGTCTTTTCTCTTTGAGTAGTTGAGCTGTAATGGACTTGGTATTTTACCAAAGAGGGCTGTCTTCTGTATACCACCCCCTACCTTGTCACAACACCACTGATTGGCTATCTTCTGTATACCACCCCTACCTTGTCACAACACAACTGATTGGCTATCTTCTGTATACCAACCCCTACCTTGTCACAACACCACTGATTGGCTGTCTTCTGTATACCACCCCTACCTTGTCACAACACCACACCCCTACCTTGTCACAACACAACTGATTGGCTATCTTCTGTATACCACCCCTACCTTGTCACAACACAACTGATTGGTTATCTTCTGTATACCACCCCTACCTTGTCACAACACAACTGATTGGTTATCTTCTGTATACCACCCCTACCTTGTCACAACACAACTGATTGGCTGTCTTCTGTATACCAACCCCTACCTTGTCACAACACAACTGATTGGTTATCTTCTGTATACCACCCCTACCTTGTCACAACACAACTGATTGGTTATCTTCTGTATACAACCCCTACCTTGTCACAACACAACTGATTGGCTGTCTTCTGTATACCACCCCCTACCTTGTCACAACACAACTGATTGGTTATCTTCTGTATACCACCCCTACCTTGTCACAACACCACTGATTGGTTATCTTCTGTATACCACCCCTACCTTGTCACAACACCACTGATTGGTTATCTTCTGTATACCAACCCCTACCTTGTCACAACACATGATTGGTTATCTTCTGTATACAACCCCTACCTTGTCACAACACAACTGATTGGTTATCTTCTGTATACCACCCCTACCTTGTCACAACACAACTGATTGGTTATCTTCTGTATACCAATCCCTACCTTGTCACAACACAACTGATTGGCTATCTTCTGTATACCAACCCCTACCTTGTCACAACACAACTGATTGGTTATCTTCTGTATACAACCCCTACCTTGTCACAACACAACTGATTGGCTATCTTCTGTATACCACCCCTACCTTGTCACAACACAACTGATTGGCTATCTTCTGTATACCACCCCCTACCTTGTCACAACACAACTGATTGGTTATCTTCTGTATACAACCCCTACCTTGTCACAACACAACTGATTGGCTATCTTCTGTATACCAACCCCTACCTTGTCACAACACAACTGATTGGCTATCTTCTGTATACCACCCCCTACCTTGTCACAACACAACTGATTGGCTATCTTCTGTATACCACCCCTACCTTGTCACAACACAACTGATTGGTTATCTTCTGTATACCACCCCTACCTTGTCACAACACAACTGATTGGCTATCTTCTGTATACCAACCCCTACCTTGTCACAACACAACTGATTGGCTATCTTCTGTATACCACCCCCTACCTTGTCACAACACAACTGATTGGTTATCTTCTGTATACCACCCCCTACCTTGTCACAACACAACTGATTGGCTATCTTCTGTATACCACCCCTACCTTGTCACAACACAACTGATTGGCTATCTTCTGTATACCACCCCTACCTTGTCACAACACAACTGATTGGTTATCTTCTGTATACCACCCCTACCTTGTCACAACACAACTGATTGGCTATCTTCTGTATACCAACCCCTACCTTGTCACAACACAACTGATTGGTTATCTTCTGTATACCACCCCTACCTTGTCACAACACAACTGATTGGCTATCTTCTGTATACCACCCCTACCTTGTCACAACACAACTGATTGGTTATCTTCTGTATACCACCCCCTACCTTGTCACAACACAACTGATTGGTTATCTTCTGTATACCAACCCTACCTTGTCACAACACAACTGATTGGCTCAAACGCATAAAGAAGAAAATAAATTCCACAAATGAACTTTTAACAAGGTACACCTTTTAATTGAAACGCATTCCAGGTGACTCTCATGAAGCTGGTTGAGAGAATGTCAAGAGTGTGCAAAGCTGTCATCAAGGCAAAGGGTGGCTACTTTTGAAGAATCTCAAATATAAAATATATCTTGATTTTTTTTTAACACTTTTTTGGTTACTACATGATTCCATATGTATTATTTGATAGTTTTCATGTCTTCACTATTATTCTACAATGTAAAAAATAGCAAAAAATAAAGAAAAAACCCTTGAATGAGTAGGCGTGTCCAAACATTCGACTGGTACTATGTGTATCTAATTTAACTACACTGCTCAAAAAAATAAAGGGAACACTTAAACGACACAATGTAACTCCATTCAGATCTAGGATGTGTTATTTTCGAGTTCCCTTTATTCTTTTGAGCAGTGTATTTGAATTAAAGAGCTTTCATATCCTTTAAACTGAAGTTTGAGAAACCAGCAGGTGGCGCCAGTGAGACTTTGCCATGGATGCAGCATCAAACTAAAATATAAAAACAACACGCAACAATTTCAACGATTTTACTGAGTTACAGTTCATAAGGAAATCGGTCAACTGAAATTAATTCATTAGTATCTAATCTATGGATTTCACATGATTGGCAAGGTGCGCAGCCATGGGTGGGACTGGGAGAGCATAGACCCACCCACTTGGGAGCCAGGCCCAGCCAATCAGAATAAGTTTTTCCCCACAAACGGGCTTTATTATCGACATAAATACTCCTCAGTTTCATCAGCTGTCTGGGTGGCTGGTCTCAGACGATCCCGAAAGTGAAGAAGACGGATGTTGAGGTTCTTTGCTGGCGTGGCTTCATGTGATCTGAGGTTGAGAGGCTGGTTGGGTGTAGTGCCAAATTCTCTAAAATTACGTTGGAGGCGACTTATGGGAAATTAACATTTAATTGGACATTCCTGCAGTCAGCATGCCAATTGCACGTTCCCTCAAAACTTGAGACATCTGTGGCATTGTGTTGTGTGACAAAACTGCACATTTTAGAATGGCCTTTTATTGTCCCCGGCACAAAGTGCACCTGTGTAATGATCATGCTGTTTATTCAGCTTCTTGATATGGCACACCAGTCAGGGGGATGGATTATCTTGGCAAAGGAGAAATGCTCACTAACAGGGATGTAAACACAATTGTGCACAAAAATTGTGAGAAATAAGCTTTATGGTGCATGTGGAACATTTCAGGGATCTTTTTATTTCAGCTCATGAAACATGGGACTAAAACTTTACATGTTGCGTTAAAAAAATCGAATTCGCACAATAACAAATCCCATTCAAAATCTGTCTATTTAAGCTAGACACGGGACGTAGTGATATGGAGGCCCCAGGCAGAGGCCCACACCCTCCCCCCACTGGTTTTAATGGGTTTTACAGTAAAGGTGTAATTTAACTGTAAAAAAGTGATTACCTTTAAATGTTTATTATCTTTATTTTACTAGGCATGTCAGTTAAGAACAAATTCTTATTTTCAATGATGGCCTCGGAACTGTGGGTTAACTGCCTGTTCGGGGGCAGAACGACAGTTTTGTACCTAGTCAGCTCGGGGGTTTGAACTTGCAATCTTCCGGTTACTAGTCCAACACTCTAACCACTAGGCTACCCTGCCACCCCACCACTCTAACTACTAGGCTACCCTGCCGCCCCTCCACTCTAACTACTAGGCTACCCTGCCGCCCCTCCACTCTAACCACTAGGCTACCCTGCCACCCCATTGCATTCATGTGCCATGAATACAAGGATGTTTTTCATCTGATTGTCAAACCACCTTCAAAAAGTAGGCTACCTTCACACTAAAAATAATTCCAGCAACCAAACACTAGCTGTCCTTCAAGTCTCAATAAGTGTCTGAAATTACTTATCTCACTGATGAAAGCATCCCAATGCCATATATACACCAGATACGTTTTGCCATATTTTGTTTTCGTCAAACCTTTCCCTGTACTTGACACCCATGTGCTTCGGCAAGGCTGCAGACAGGTTTGCAGCGTGGATGAAACGGTAATTTTCGCTGACTCTGGGTTCCCTCCCATTTTTGACCAAAGCGACAATTGCTTCTGGGAACCACGTGCAAAGAAATGCTGCATGGAGACACATTGCAAATTGGATTGGATTACCTGGTCAGTTAAATGTGAAATAATTAGCTGGGAAGTGGAAGCTTGGTGCAGGCAATTTCTTAGCTAAGCTATCTAGCAAAGTGGTTAGTTTGTAGTTAGCTAGCGAACTGGCTTTGACCTCTTTATGATGGGGGGTTGACCAATTCCAGGTTTATTAACTAAACTCAATACAGGCTACTGGTTGGCAGTAACCCACGCCCAATAAACCAAGGTTAACAGTATACAAAAACCGTGATCATATCTTGTTAAGATAAAACGTAAGAGAGAGAACAATGGCTACAAATGGCATTATATTTGTGGAGCAGTAGTGGTAGTTTCACTTTACCTTTACTGGGTGTCTTCACTAGACAGACACACTGACAGACAGAAAGAGACAGGAAGAGAGAGAGAGAGGTGGGAAGAGAGAGAAACAGAGAGAGATAGGTGGGAAGAGGGAGAGAGAGAAACAGACAGACAGAGAGAGACAGGATGAGAGAGAGAGAAACAGAGAAAGACAGGATGAAAGAGAGAGAAACAGAGAAAGACAGGATGAAAGAGAGAGGTGGGAAGAGGGAGAGAGAGAAACAGACAGACAGAGAGAGACAGGATGAGAGAGAGAGAAACAGAGAGAGACAGGATGAGAGAGAGAGAAACAGACAGACAGAGAGAGACAGGATGAGAGAGAGAGGTGGGAAGAGAGAGAAACAGAGAGAGGTGGGAAGAGAGAGAAACAGAGAAAGACAGGATGAAAGAGAGAGGTGGGAAGAGAGAGAAACAGAGAAAGACAGGATGAAAGAGAGAGGTGGGAAGAGAGAGAAACAGAGAAAGACAGGATGAAAGAGAGAGGTGGGAAGAGAGAGAAACAGAGAAAGACAGGATGAAAGAGAGAGGTGGGAAGAGAGAGAAACAGAGAGAGACAGGATGAAAGAGAGAGAAACAGAGAAAGACAGGATGAGAGAGAGAGAAACAGAGAAAGACAGGATGAAAGAGAGAGAAACAGAGAAAGACAGGATGAGAGAGAGAAACAGAGAAAGACAGGATGAGAGAGAGAAACAGAGAAAGACAGGATGAAAGAGAGAGGTGGGAAGAGAGAGAAACAGAGAAAGACAGGATGAAAGAGAGAGGTGGGAAGAGAGAGAAACAGAGAAAGACAGGATGAAAGAGAGAGGTGGGAAGAGAGAGAAACAGAGAAAGACAGGATGAAAGAGAGAGGTGGGAAGAGGGAGAAACAGAGAAAGACAGGATGAAAGAGAGAGGTGGGAAGAGAGAGAAACAGAGAGAGACAGGATGAAAGAGAGAGAAACAGAGAAAGACAGGATGAGAGAGAGAGAAACAGAGAAAGACAGGATGAAAGAGAGAGAAACAGAGAAAGACAGGATGAGAGAGAGAGAAACAGAGAAAGACAGGATGAGAGAGAGAGAAACAGAGAAAGACAGGATGAGAGAGAGAGAAACAGAGAAAGACAGGATGAAAGAGAGAGAAACAGAGAAAGACAGGATGAGAGAGAGAGAAACAGAGAAAGACAGGATGAAAGAGAGAGGTGGGAAGAGAGAGAAACAGAGAAAGACAGGATGAAAGAGAGAGGTGGGAAGAGAGAGAAACAGAGAAAGACAGGATGAGAGAGAGAGAAACAGAGAAAGACAGGATGAAAAGAGAGGTGGGAAGAGAGAGAAACAGAGAAAGACAGGATGAAAGAGAGAGAAACAGAGAAAGACAGGATGAGAGAGAGAGAAACAGAGAAAGACAGGATGAAAGAGAGAGAAACAGAGAAAGACAGGATGAGAGAGAGAGAAACAGAGAAAGACAGGATGAGAGAGAGAGAAACAGAGAAAGACAGGATGAAAGAGAGAGAAACAGAGAAAGACAGGATGAGAGAGAGAGAAACAGAGAGAGACAGGATGAAAGAGAGAGAAACAGAGAAAGACAGGATGAGAGAGAGAGAAACAGAGAAAGACAGGATGAGAGAGAGAGAAACAGAGAGAGACAGGATGAAAGAGAGAGAAACAGAGAAAGACAGGATGAGAGAGAGAGAAACAGAGAGAGACAGGATGAAAGAGAGAGAAACAGAGAAAGACAGGATGAGAGAGAGAGAAACAGAGAAAGACAGGATGAAAGAGAGAGAAACAGAGAAAGACAGGATGAGAGAGAGAGAAACAGAGAAAGACAGGATGAAAGAGAGAGAAACAGAGAAAGACAGGATGAGAGAGAGAGAAACAGAGAAAGACAGGATGAGAGAGAGAGAAACAGAGAAAGACAGGATGAGAGAGAGAGAAACAGAGAAAGACAGGATGAGAGAGAGAAACAGAGAAAGACAGGATGAAAGAGAGAGGTGGGAAGAGAGAGAAACAGAGAAAGACAGGATGAAAGAGAGAGGTGGGAAGAGAGAGAAACAGAGAAAGACAGGATGAGAGAGAGAGAAACAGAGAAAGACAGGATGAGAGAGAGGTGGGGAGAGAGAGAAACAGAGAAAGACAGGATGAGAGAGAGAGAAACAGAGAAAGACAGGATGAGAGAGAGAGAAACAGAGAAAGACAGGATGAGAGAGAGAGAAACAGAGAAAGACAGGATGAAAGAGAGAGGTGGGAAGAGAGAGAAACAGAGAAAGACAGGATGAAAGAGAGAGGTGGGAAGAGAGAGAAACAGAGAAAGACAGGATGAAAGAGAGAGAAACAGAGAAAGACAGGATGAGAGAGAGAGAAACAGAGAAAGACAGGATGAAAGAGAGAGGTGGGAAGAGAGAGAAACAGAGAAAGACAGGATGAAAGAGAGAGAAACAGAGAAAGACAGGATGAGAGAGAGAGAAACAGAGAAAGACAGGATGAGAGAGAGAGAAACAGAGAAAGACAGGATGAAAGAGAGAGAAACAGAGAAAGACAGGATGAGAGAGAGAGAAACAGAGAGAGACAGGATGAAAGAGAGAGAAACAGAGAAAGACAGGATGAGAGAGAGAGAAACAGAGAAAGACAGGATGAGAGAGAGAGAAACAGAGAGAGACAGGATGAAAGAGAGAGAAACAGAGAAAGACAGGATGAGAGAGAGAGAAACAGAGAGAGACAGGATGAAAGAGAGAGAAACAGAGAAAGACAGGATGAGAGAGAGAGAAACAGAGAAAGACAGGATGAAAGAGAGAGAAACAGAGAAAGACAGGATGAGAGAGAGAGAAACAGAGAAAGACAGGATGAAAGAGAGAGAAACAGAGAAAGACAGGATGAGAGAGAGAGAAACAGAGAAAGACAGGATGAGAGAGAGAGAAACAGAGAAAGACAGGATGAAAGAGAGAGAAACAGAGAAAGACAGGATGAGAGAGAGAGAAACAGAGAAAGACAGGATGAAAGAGAGAGGTGGGAAGAGAGAGAAACAGAGAAAGACAGGATGAAAGAGAGAGGTGGGAAGAGAGAGAAACAGAGAAAGACAGGATGAAAGAGAGAGAAACAGAGAAAGACAGGATGAAAGAGAGAGAAACAGAGAAAGACAGGATGAGAGAGAGAGAAACAGACAGACAGAGAGAGACAGGATGAGAGAGAAACAGACAGACAGAGAGAGACAGGAAGAGAGAGAAACAGAGAGAGACAGGATGAGAGAGAGAGAAACAGACAGACAGAGAGAGACAGGACGAGAGAGAGAGGTGGGAAGAGAGAGAAACAGAGAGAGACAGCAGTGTCAATGCACTTAGACAAGAGTATTTCAACAACTCTTGTCCTCCAACTTGTTAACCAATCCTATCTACCTATGGGGGAAGGATGGCCAGCCACACAGCAGGGTGATTTTCACTGAGGAGGAGGAGGCGGAGGAGGCCATGCTGACCGAGATGCATGCTGGCCATTTCAGGAGTGAAGAGCATGATTGCCAAAATCAACCTACACTTCTTCTGGCGTGGAATTGTGGGATGAGGACAGCTGGGGCAAGTGAAATAACCTTTTTGTTTATCAATAACATTCTATTATATCTGAAATTATTATGATTTCAATGAATGTCATATCAGAGAGCACACAATGTTTCAATGTGTCACTTTGTGCTTATAGGTCAGTACCTGTCTAGTCTGCCAGACGTTTGAGAGGGTGAAGACTGGTGGTGGAGTTGAAGCCCATCGGTTGTTTCACCATGGCACATGATCGGTAAATTGCCACAAATTCACATTTTGCCCTGATAAGATGCTTTATTTGACCACAGTAGAGTTCAACATTATTGAATGTGTGTGTGTGTGTGTGTGTGTGTGTGTGTGTGTGTGTGTGTGTGTCAGTATCCTTACAAATATTAAAATCTGTATACTGTATGACACAGACACGGGTAAGAATAAAGTAATCTTCTAATCTCACTTTAAATGTTAGTGGTGGAACTCATCGGACTCTTCACTATACTCCAGGAATGGCAACAGCTGATTGGTCTGATGACGACCAATCGCTTTACCAAGTGGGTGGAGCCAATACCCATTAAAGTCAGTAAAGGAAGAGATTGTGCTTAACTCTAAATCCCCTTGTGGAAACCCATTAAAAAGGGTGGTTGGAACCAAAAATGTCTTTTTTTATTTTGTATGATACCCATCAAGGACAAGACTGGCAAGGCCACCTCCAAGGCAATATTGGACATCTTCAATACCTACGGTTCTGCTGAGGTCGTTTTGAGTGACCGAGGTCATGAACTTCGGAACAAGATAAGGATATTATAGGTTGTGACCAAGGTTTTGATTTTTTATTGACAAGTCGTTGTTATTGTTTTTCTATGGTACAAAATCAGACATTTTTCTATTTCTTCCATTGATATCCCTTTCCTACCCCCTCCTCCAGGTTTGGATGAACGAATCAACCAGAACCTCAAGACGGCCATGGTCCAAGTCTCTTGATTGGTACCAGGAATGGTGGGACAACAACCTGAAGGTGATTCTCTTTGCACACAACAACAACATCCAGGCCTCCACTGAGTACGGACGGGAGCCGCAACTGTTCACTGTTCACTGTATTCTTTCAAATGTGTGGATGACTTGGTGTTTGTCTATTAGTGTTGTTCATCTATTTGTGTTGTTGTTTGTCTATTAGTGTTGTTGTTTGTCTATTAGTGTTGTTGTTTGTCTATTAGTGTTGTTGTTTGTCTATTAGTGTTGTTGTTTGTCTATTAGTGTTGTTGTTTGTCTATTAGTGTTGTTGTTTGTCTATTAGTGTTGTTGTTGTTTGTCTATTAGTGTTGTTGTTTGTCTATTAGTGTTGTTGTTTGTCTATTAGTGTTGTTGTTGTTTGTCTATTAGTGTTGTTGTTGTTGTTTGTCTATTAATGTTGTTGTTTGTCTATTAGTGTTGTTGTTGTCTATTAGTGTTGTTGTTGTTTGTCTATTAGTGTTGCTGTTGTTGTGTTTGTCTATTAGTGTTGTTGTTTGTATATTAGTGTTGCTGTTGTTGTTTGTCTATTTTGTTGTTTGTATATTTGTTTGTCTATCTGTGTTGTTTGTCTATTTGTGTCTATCTTGTTGTTTGTCTATCTGTGTTGTTTGTCTATCTGTGTTGTTTGTCTATCTGTGTTGTTTGTCTATCTGTGTTGTTTGTCTATTTGTGTTGTTTGTCTATCTGTGTTGTTTGTCTATTTGTGTTGTTTGTCTATCTGTGTTGTTTGTCTATCTGTGTTGTTTGTCTATCTGTGTTGTTTGTCTATCTGTGTTGTTTGTCTATCTGTGTTGTTTGTCTATCTGTGTTGTTTGTCTATCTGTGTTTTTTGTCTATTTGTGTTGTTTGTCTATTTGAGTTGTTTGACTATTTGTGTTGTTTGTCTATTTGCTATTTTTGAATAACGTACTTTCAGATCACCGAAACCCCAGCTGATGTGGAAGTTATCGAACCAGATCCAGAACGCCTCAGAGGACCACCTTCAGGCACAGACTGAGAAGGATACGGAGGTTTTTGAACCAGGTAAAAATGATTGTCCGCTGTTCATTTATATTCTGGCCCTCCAAGAGATATCTAAGAAATGTATTTGTAATATGAACAAAATAAATTGCATTTATTCCTTTTATCAATCAAGGTGAGACTGGACATTGACAAGGAGCAGAAGAAACAGAAGGAGCAGAATCATGAAAGGGGACCATGTATTACGACATCCGGGCGAATTACTTGGTTTGGAAGATTGACAAAAGGCAGGTGAGACCTGGGAAACCTTGATGCTCTTTCGCTCCTAGCTGGGGTCACCATCCATTAAGATGCAAATAAAACACCACAATAAATAACCTGAAGCTAGTTTTTAGTTTTCCCTAACACTGACATGTTTCTCTTTCTCTTCCTAGGGTTACCTCGGTGGAAGACAACAACCTTCTCCAGTTGGACGGTCGACCACTGAAAGCTCTGACGCCTTACACTGTGAAGCCCAATAGACAAATCAAGAAATGGTTGTTATGCAGAGTTTATAAAAATGTACCTCTCCAGATGACCTTTAGGACCATTGACTGTCTCGGGAGGTATCCCGTCCACCAGAACCAGTGAGTTCGGATCAGAATGAGGGGGACCAGCTTGAGGTAGGCTATACCTTCCAAAACTGTTGAAAAGTACATATCTCCCATTTATAACATTGGACTAATCCATCACATTTTCTTGTTTGCTTGTTTATGTCTCTGTCTCCTACCCTGTTCCCTGTAACTGTGCTCCTGTTCTCCAGGACCTAGGGGTTTCTGCACAACACCCAGACCTGGATCCTCCTAATGTCCTCCATTACCAGCCATCCTCCGACTTTTCATTACATCATCTACAGCTACTGTTGTTGTTATGTTGTCATTATCTGCTGAGAAAAGTGGTCTTGCTCTATCATACTGGGCACATAGATGAACTAAAAACACTAGCACTGCAAACACTCAGAACAAAGAGATCAGCAGTGCCTGGACTTTGCCGTCTCCCTCTTCAAGTCCCCCTTCTGAGACTGACTTCCTGTTGAGAACAAGGTGAGACTGACTTCCTGTTGAGAACAAGGTGAGACTGACTTCCTGTTGAGAACAAGGTGAGTTGATAACAAGGTGAGACTGACTTCCTGTTGAGAACAAGGTGAGACTGACTTCCTGTTGAGAACAAGGTGAGACTGACTTCCTGTTGAGAACAAGGTGAGACTGACTTCCTGTTGAGAACAAGGTGAGACTGACTTCCTGTTGAGAACAAGGAATAGGCAGAACTTCCCACCCACACAGCAACCACCTCTCTCTATATTCCACACACCAGGATCCAGTATTTATGTCTATGATTACCATGTAAGTGTAAAAAATAAATACATCTGTGAAAAGGAATTCATGACACAACTGTACCACAAGACCATCACACTTTATGTATTACAACCTTAAATATTACCAGGTTGGTTTTCACAGCTGTTTCACAAGGTGTTCATTGTTGTAAGGTATCCCTTGATGCTCTCTGTTAGTTCAACATAACTCCTTGTTGTATCTTAGGACCTACAATAGATAGATACAGTGGTAATCGGAAGTTTACATACACTTTAGCCAAATACATTTCAACTCAGTTTTTCACAATTCCTGATATTTAATCCTAGTAAACATTCCCTGTCTTGGGTCAGTTAGGATCACCACTTTATTTTAAAGAATGTGAAATGTCAGAATAATGGTAGAGAGAATGATTTATTTCAGCTTTTATTTCTTTCATCACATTCTTTCATCACATTCCCAGTGGGTCAAAAGTTTACATACACTCAATTACTATTTGGTAGCATTGCCTTTAAATTGTTTAACTTGGGTCAAACATTTTACTTAGCCCTCCACAAGCTTCCCACAATAAGTTGGGTGAATGTTGGCCCATTCCTCCTGACAGAGCTGGTGTAACTGAGTCAGGTTTGTAGGCCTCCTTGCTCACACACGCTTTTTCAGTTCTGCCCAAAATTTCTATAGGATTGAGGTCAGGGCTTTGTGATGGCCACTCCAATACCTTGACTTTGTTGTCCTTATGCCATTTTGCCACAACTTTGGAAGTATGATTGGGGTCATTGACCATTTGGAAGACCCATTTGCTATCAAGCTTTAACTGATGTGTTGAGATGTTGCTTCAAGATATCAATATCATTTTCCATACTCATGATGCCATCTATTTTGTGAAGTGCACCAGTCCCTCTTACAGTAAAGCACCCCCACAACATGATAGTGCCACCCCTGTGCTTCACGGTTGGGATGGTGTTCTTCGGCTTGCAAGCCTCCCCCTTTTTCCTCCAAACATAACGATGATTATTATGGCCAAACAGTTCTATTTTTGTTTCATCAGACCAGAGGACATTTCTCCAAAAAGTACAATCTTTGTCCCCATGCGCAATTGCAAGCCGTAGTCTGGCTTTTTTATGGCGGTTTTGGAGCAGTGGCTTCTTCCTTACTGAGCGGCCTTTCAGGTTATGTTGATATAGTACTCGTTTTACTGTGGATATAGATACTTTTGTACCTGCTTCCTCCAGCATCTTCACAAGATCCTTTGCTGTTGTTCTGGGATTGATTTGCACTTTTCGCACCAAAGTACGTTCATCTCTAGGAGACAGAACACGTCTCCTTCCTGAGCAGCGTGACGGCTGCGTGGTCCCATGGTGTTTATACTTGCATACTATTGTTTGTACAGATGAACGTGGTACCTTCAGGGGTTTGGAAATTGCTCCCAAGGATGAACCAGACTTGTGGGGGTCTACAATGTTTTGGCTGATTTCTTCTGATTTTCCCATGATGTCAAACAAAGAGGCACTGAGTTTGAAGGTAGGCCTTGGAACACATCCACAGGTACACCTCCAATTGACTCAAATGATGTCAATTAGCCTATCAGAAACTTCTAAAGCCATGACATCATTTTCTGGAATTTTCCAAGCTGTTTAAATTCATAGTCAACTTACTGTACGTAAACTTCTGACCCACTGGAATTGTGATACAGTGAATTATAAGTTAAATAATCTGTCTGTAAACAATTGTTGGAAAAATGACTTGTGTCATGCACAAAGTAGATGTCCTAACCGACTTGCCAAAACTACACTTTGTAAACAAGACATTTGTGGAGTGGTTGAAAAATGAGTTATAATGACTCCAACCTAAGTGTCTGTAAACTTCCGACTTCAACTGTATATATTCAACCACAAGGGTGTACTAATTCGCTATGAGAGATATATCTCCCAAGTGGCACAGCAGTCTAAGGCACTGCATCTCAGTGTCATCTGGCTGTGATTGGGAGTCCCATAGGGCGGCGTGCAATTGGGCCAGTGTCGTCTGGGTTTGGCCTGGGTAGACTGTCATTGTAAATAAAAACGTGTTCTGACTTGCCTTGTTAAATTTGAAGAAATATATCATTTTAAAATCATAATAGAGAACTACTGGAAGGGCAGGTTCAAATAGAATGTCCGAATCAAACGGATTCATCAGTGTCCGAATCAAACGGATTCGCCAGTGTCCGAATCAAACGCGTATGGAATGAATGGAGTGGAAATTAGTTGACTTCGTGATCTGTAAAGTAAGTCATTTTAATTTGTCAAGTAGATTACATGTCTTTTGAACGTAGCAACGTTTACGACATGGATTTCATGTTGTAATGTTAACAAGGTACCCCTAAGTGTGTGTATGGGTAGGGGGGGCACTATTTGGCATGACAGGCCCCTCGTTGATGTGAGGCTTCACAATTGCTGCTTCTGTTTAATGTTACATTTCGTCAGCGGGATACCAGTTTCTTGCATGGTGGTTAGATGGCAGAGCTACAGCTGTGTTTGTCAGACCAGGAGACATCCCGAAAAATCGATATTCTCATGAAAACATCTGAACGGTTTGACCCACAAGTGTCACGGGACTCGACTGAAGTGAATAGTGTGATGATGTAATCTTTATAGTTATGCAGTCAAACAACTCTGCCTCCTAATAGCCAATTTTTGCACGTAAAATTGCTTTTGACTGCCAGTCTGTCTGTCTTCCTAACTGTCTTCCTGCCCTGCATGCCTGTCTGTCTTCCTGCTTGTCTGTTTGTCTGTTTGTCTGTCTGTCTGTCTGTCTGTCTGTCTGTCTGTCTGTCTGTCTGTCTGTCTGTCTGTCTGTCTGTCTGTCTGTCTGTGCCTGCCTGCCTGTCTGTCTGTCTGCCTGTCTGTCTGTCTGTCTGTCTGTCTGTCTGTCTGTCTGTCTGTCTGTCTGTCTGTCTGTCTGTCTGTCTGTCTTGCCTGTTTGATATGCTGCATACGTATAGCTTGTTTAAAGTCGATGTCCACGCCCCCACGTCGATGTCCACGCCCCCACGTCGATGTCCACGCCCCCACGTCGATGTCTACGCCCCCACGTCGATGTCCACGCCCCCACGTCAATGTCCACGCCCCCACGTCGATGTCCACACCCCCACCGATGTCTAATTAGCATAATACAACAATCTGTCAATTTAAGAGATAACAGTGTTTTTTTTGTTGCATTGGATACGTCTCAATCTGTATCTGGGTCTGTGTGTTTGTTCGTGTGTGTTAGTGTGTGTTAGTGTGTGCTAGTGTGTGTTAGTGTGTGTTTGTTCGTGTGTGTGTGTGTTAGTGTGTGTTAGTGTGTGTTAGTTTGTGTTTGTTTGTGTGTGTGTGTGTGTTAGTGTGTGTGTTAGCGTGTGTTAGTATGTGTGTGTTAGCGTAGGCGTGTTAGTGTGTGTTTGTTCGTGTGTGTGTTAGTGTGTGTGTGTGTGTGTTAGTGTTTGTGTTAGTGTGTGTGTGTGTTAGTGTGTGTGTGTTAGTGTGTGTGTTTGTGTGTTAGTGTGTGTGTGGGTGTTAGTGTGTGTGTGTTAGTGTGTTTGTGTGTGTGTTAGTGTGTGTGTGTATGTGTGTGTGTGTGTGTGTGTGTGTTAGTGTGTTTGTGTGTGTGTTAGTGTGTGTGAGTTAGTGTGTGTGTGTTAGTGTGTGTGTTTGTGTGTGTGTGTTAGTATGTGTGTGTGTATGTGTGTGTGGATGTTAGTGTGTGTGTGTTAGTGTGTGTGTGTGTGTTAGTGTGTGTGTGTGTGTGTGTGTGTTGGGTGTGTGTGTGTGTGTTAGTGTGTGTGTGTGTGTGTGTGTGTTAGTGTGTGTGTGTTGTGTGTGTGTGTGTGGTGTTAGTGTGTGTGTGTGTAGTGTGTCTGTGTGGGTGTTGTGTGTGTGTGTTAGTGTGTGTGTGTGTGTGTTAGTGTGTGTGTGTGTGTGTGTGTGTGTGTGTGTGTGTGTGTGTGTGTGTGTGTGTTAGTGTGTGTGTGTGTGTGTGTGTGTGTGTGTGTGTGTGTGTGTGTGTGTGTGTGTGTGTGTGTGTGTGTGTGTGTGTGTGTGTGTGTGTGTGTGTGTGTGTGTGTGTGTGTGTGTTAGTGTGGTATCCTAACCAGCTCTCACAGTCTAATGTCAGAATTAGACGTTCATCCATGTTTCTCAAACATCAAATTTCAAATTGTTTAGGAATGAACATTTTTAAAGGTTCGGGTTAAGTTTAGGCATTAACTCTGACTTTTTAAAGGTTAGGGTTAAGTTTAGGCATTAACTAACTGAATGTAAGCTAACTCCCTGAAAAAAAAAAAACATGAAATCGCTAGACGGTGGTGTCGTAATTACACAGTTGCAAAATATTACATTTACAACAGACAAAGACGTTCGTCGGTGCTCAGTCACTGAGTGAGTGAGCATTGCACAGCAGCTGAAAGGATTTGGAAGGGGGAAGCGGATCCTACACATAACACATAAATCTCCATATCAATAGCATCAAGACATGTGGGTTACAGAATATCCGGAACCTCAGCCACTCCATAATAAGTGTTAGTGAGAGTAATTTAGTAATAACTCTTTAATAAACAGGAACCTCAGCCACTCCATAATAAGTGTTAGTGAGAGTAATTTAGTAATAACTCTTTAATAAACAGGAACCTCAGACTTTTTAAAAGTGTTAGTGAGAGTAATTTAGCATAAACAGGAACCTCAATCCATAATAAGTGTTAGTGAGAGTAATTTAGTAATAACTCTTTAATAAACAGGAAAAAGTAATTTAGTAATAACTCTTTAATAAACAGGAACCTCAGCCACTCCATAATAAGTGTTAGTGAGAGTAATTTAGTAATAACTCTTTAATAAACAGGAACCTCAGCCACTCCATAATAAGTGTTAGTGAGAGTAATTTAGTAATAACTCTTTAATAAACAGGAACCTCAGCCACTCCATAATAAGTGTTAGTGAGAGTAATTTAGTAATAACTCTTTAATAAACAGGAACCTCAGCCACTCCATAATAAGTGTTAGTGAGAGTAATTTAGCTTTAATGAAAGCCACTCCATAATAAGTGTTAGTGAGAGTAATTTAGTAATAACTCTTTAATAAACAGGAACCTCAGCCACTCCATAATAAGTGTTAGTGAGAGTAATTTAGTAATAACTCTTTAATAAACAGGAACCTCAGCCACTCCATAATAAGTGTTAGTGAGAGTAATTTAGTAATAACTCTTTAATAAACAGGAACCTCAGCCACTCCATAATAAGTGTTAGTGAGAGTAATTTAGTAATAACTCTTTAATAAACAGGAACCTCAGCCACTCCATAATAAGTGTTAGTGAGAGTAATTTAGTAATAACTCTTTAATAAACAGGAACCTCAGCCACTCCATAATAAGTGTTAGTGAGAGTAATTTAGTAATAACTCTTTAATAAACAGGAACCTCAGCCACTCCATAATAAGTGTTAGTGAGAGTAATTTAGTAATAACTCTTTAATAAACAGGAACCTCAGCCACTCCATAATAAGTGTTAGTGAGAGTAATTTAGTAATAACTCTTTAATAAACAGGAACCTCAGCCACTCCATAATAAGTGTTAGTGAGAGTAATTTAGTAATAACTCTTTAATAAACAGGAACCTCAGCCACTCCATAATAAGTGTTAGTGAGAGTAATTTAGTAATAACTCTTTAATAAACAGGGGAAGACAAAAAGGAAAAAAAACTATCATTACTGTTTTATATCATACATCACACACATGAGTACATATACATGTTTGATCTGTCAAAAAGGTGAATACAGTATACAATATCATCTGGTATATTTTTTGTTTTCACTTTGAAAGACTATATGTATTTTCTCTTCTGGGATGATGAACAGTCTGATATAGCAATCTACAGTAAGGCTTTCACATGACATTTCTCAGCAAAATATTTATTAATAAATAAAATAAAATAAATAAATGAATATAATTTTTTACATTTTTTTAAATATTTTTTTTTCATCTAAAACCCAGAACCCACCAATAGAACTTTAGCACCATGTGTTTCAGAATGTTTGTATTATTATTATATTTATATATTATTATATTATTATTATTTTGTATTATTTTCAGACATTAATAAGAGTTCAGAGGACATCAGTTTCTGTTAAAAAAAATAAAAATAATTAAGAACGGGGAATTCCAGGAAACTATTTTACTGTTTTATATGTGTTTTATATGTCATAAATCATTTTTCATAATAAATCACTTTGTCTCAGCAGTTGTTTTGAGTATTTCATTTTCATTAAAAAAATACTTGCGGCTTGCAGCAATGAGTTTACTAACTGACATTGTGCCATACCTTGATGAAGACCTACAGACAAACTATATATGAGTTTCCTAGTAGAATTGTGAAATACAATAACAATCTAATACAATCTAAAAAAAAATATTAAAAAATATATAATGAATATTTAAAACAACCAATATTCCCAAACAGCATCAATAACAATTGAATAAAATCAGCAGAAATTCATACCTTAATTGATAACATTAGTCGCCTTGATTGGAATATTAAAATCCATCTTTTTAACAAAATATTACAGCCAATTCTACAGTAACAACAGAAATATATACGTACAGGTTTAGGACACAGAGATGACAGGAGCAATACAACACAGCAAACCACCTTGTATATACGTTTACCCACATTCCTTTGATCAGAAGAGCTTTATACTTTTGGCCTGAGTGTGGGGCCAAACTTATGAATATTCTTTATTTGTTTTGTTTATTTTTTTCCTCTTGAAAAAAAAAGAAAAGAAAAAAAGCTTAAAAACATGATGATAATAAAACATCACATTAACATGGGACAGCTCTTTGTTGTTGTATTTGTGTGCAGATTCATTGAGAATCCTAAAGTGGTGGCACCTTGTTTTTTTTGTTGTTGTTTTAAGAGTTGTGTTTCGCTGTAAACTGTGAGGGGTTGAGGTGCCTGCTTGTTCTCCCCGAGCATTGAGTGTCTGCAAGTGTTTTTATTTTTTGAGGCAGGCAGGCAGGTCCCTCAGATGGCAGAGGGCAAGGCCATGCTCTGATCGAACGAGAGAGAGAGTGCCCCGCGGGCAGGGGGGCGGGGGGAGAGGCAGCGAGAGACTCAGCAGTCTCTGTGGTGGTAGCACCTTAAGATCAGCGTTCAGCACCAGGTTCATTCATTAATGAACAAACTAAAATGCCATTTTTTTTTGTCATCCAAGCATTTTAAATCAGAACTAATAAAGGCCATGATACAAAGAACCGAACCAAATACTGCAACGGCCTGCTACGCATCAATGCATTCAAAGAATTCAGAAAAAGAGAGAGAGAGTAGGACATTGTACAGAAGAGAGAGACAGTAGGACATTGTACAGAAGAGAGAGAGAGAGACAGCCCTAACATGCGTATATCTTTTCGGGCCACCTCACGATGAACTCCAGGCATGCTGTGAAAAAAACAGGAAATTAGGTGTTGGGAGAGTAAGTCTGTGTTTACGCCTTTTCGTACAGCTGTTTCGGAATCTCTTATGATGTCATCGTACAATGGTGGAGATATGTGGTACTATTCAACCCAATCATGAAACACTTTGTCAACGTTTACTGTCTTTCCCATGTCTTTTTGTTGTAGCAGGCATTTTTCTATTTGGCTAGACATTTTGATCACAAGACTAACGACAGACAAGAAAAATGTGACATGTTGGCACAACAAATCATTAATCTCGCAAGACAGAAGAAGAAGGCACCAGCTCCATAGTTGCTGTGCTGTCATTTGTCCAGCTTCCTGTCCAACACACCTGGACGTGTCCTGTGCTGTCATCTGTCCTGCTTCCTGTCCAACACACCTGGACGTGTCCTGTGCTGTCATCTGTCCAGCTTCCTGTCCAACACACCTGGACGTGTCCTGTGCTGTCATTTGTCCAGCTTCCTGTCCAACACACCTGGACGTGTCCTGTGCTGTCATTTGTCCAGCTTCCTGTCCAACACACCTGGACGTGTCCTGTGCTGTCATCTGTCCAGCTTCCTGTCCAACACACCTGGACGTGTCCTGTGCTGTCATCTGTCCAGCTTCCTGTCCAACACACATATACGAGTCCCAAATGCCATCCTATTCCCTGCATAGTGCACTACTATAGGGTGCCATTTGGGAGGTAGTATCTATTCTCTCTTGATCAGATTCCAAACCAACCGGTTGGCTGGCTGAATTAACTTGGATTTTTTTAAAAATCCAGTTTGGTTCAGACAAAGAAGAAGGGTGAACCAACCCACCCAACCCAGGCTCAGGTATAGCCCAGGCTCAGGTACAGGCCAGGCTCAGGTACAGCCCAGGCTCAGGTACAGGCCAGGCTCAGGTACAGGCCAGGCTCAGGTACAGCTAATGTTCACATATTGCCTTGCTTTGAATTTCTCTGTTGTCTGTCCTTCTCAGAACGAGAGATTGAGTTTCACAGACATAGGACCCAATCTCTGGTTCTGATATGGAATCAGCTTCATCGGCACAGTAACCCCATTATTAATATTCTAATTATCATTATTAATATCATAATTATTATTATTAATATTATAATCTTATACCAGCTTTCCTCTTTATGTTGTTATTGACCTATGTCACATAGGTTGTTTGGTGTGTCCACATCTGTCCCAAATGTCTGTCACATAGATTGTTTGGTGTGTCTGCATCTGTCCCAAATGTCTCCCTATTCCATATATAATGTGTTAGTGTCTGGGCCCTGGGCGAAGCACTTCACTACATATGGAATAGGATGTTATTTGTGACGCACATGATACACAGGTAAAGAAAGCCACTGGTGTAGACGTTGTTGTTAGTGGAGCTGGCTGCCGTGGCTTGGACAAAAGCACCCGGAGGAACAAGGCACTACAACAAGGAGAAGCTATCCAACCCGACCGCTGCTGTTTCGTCCTCTATGTCACCCTATGTGTGCGTAGTGACTGTGGGGCGTCTCGACTGTTTTCTCTTCACTTGGGTTGACGATAGTAGCGCCCATTTTCTGTGTATACAATGACCACCCAAGTCCTACTGAGATAAAGCCTTGAGAAGATTTATCTGGAGAGCTGAATGCGTTAAATTAAGGATTCAAATATACTGGTTCAGTGTGAGGGTATGAGGTACCATAGAGTGAAGAGAAAGACAGCCATCTAGCGTTGCGACAAGGCTATGATGATGACGCACGGAGGGAATCACAGTGTATCTGCTCTCTGCACCTGACTTTGATGTATATCCCTAGTTTATATAATATACCTAAAGATAACATATCACGTATCCATATATACCTCAACATATACCTCAATTTATACCTCAATTTATACCTCAGTATATACTTCAATATATACCTCAGCATATACCTCAATATATACTTCAATATATACCTCAGTATATACCTCAGGCAATATATACCTCGATATATATCTCAGTATATACCTTAACATATACTTCAATTTATACCTCAATACATACCTCAATATATATGTCAATATATACGTCAATATATACTTCAATATATACCTCAGTATATACCTCAGTATATATATCTTCTATATACATCAATATATACTTCAATATATACATCAATATATAGCTCAATATGTACATCAGTATATACCTCAATATATAGCTTATCTATAGGTAATGGTAGAGCGTCTATGTTGTTTTAGAGGGGAATGATGCACCATAGAATCAATGCCTACCAGGCAGCCAACTCACACAAAACACACCTGCCCACCGAAACACTGTAGAACAGACCTGTAACCTCACACGTGTGAGGGAAAAAATGAAATCAAAACAGAAACACTTGGCGGTATCCCAGAATGCATTGCAGTCTGAGGATGGACGGAGACCTGTGAGGACATGCCGTGGCTGCCTCTCAAATGGCACCATATTCCCTACGTAGGGCACTACTTTTGACCCCTTTGACTACAGCCCTATGGGCCCTGGTCAAAAGTAGTGCACTACTTTTGACCCCTTTGACTAGAGCCCTATGGGGCCTGGTCAAAAGTAGGGCACTTTATAGCCCATGACTGCGTCGAGAGACCCCTGAGTCAGCTAGTTCAGTGGCCATGATCCTATTGGTCCTGAGGAACCAATCCCTGGTTTGGCCTGTTTATTTATTTATTTGTGTTTATTTTACTGTGGTATATTATTGTTCATTTGATTTATTCAGACAAAACAAAAAACTAAAAGGATCACTGACTGTGTCAGAAAACATAGAAGATAAAGTTGCATACTGACAGGAAGGACTTATTCTACAGATAATTACTGAGTCTGACGTTCCACTGGAGCTGACCCAGTCACTCACAGTATTCAGGGCTGAATGCTTCCAGTCTTAGCCCACACAAGAAGATGATGAATAGAAGTAGTCTCAGCCCACCTTGATGGGCTAAACATGGCTAGACTAAATGGTTGTAGTCTTATAGCCTACACCCAGAGGTTTCAGCACCTCGTCATGGCAGTGCACCTCATTGCATGTCCTCACTTCAGTATCTCCAGTCATTCAGCCCCCCCCACCCCTTAGTAACCAGGAAGTGAAGGTTGGCATAGCAACCCCTCTGTTCTGCACCCAGGAACAGGAATTGAAGGTTGTCATGGGAACAGCACCATGGGATGGGTGAGAGGGCAGAGCAGCAACCAGGGATGGAGCCAATCTGTTGGCATGACAACAGGGCTGTGGCACAGACACCTTTCCCTGTTTCACACAGTCTGTCCTCGTACTGTTTTCCACCCCTGGCAAGACCCTCTCGCCCGTCAGTCTCTCTCTCTCTCTCTCTCTCTCTCTCTCTCTCCCTCTCCCTCTCCCTCTCCCTCTCTCTCTCTCTCTCTCCCTCTCCCTCTCCCCTCTCCCTCTCCCCTCTCTCTCTCTCTCCAACCACCTGACCCCTGACCCCAAACTAACCTCTGAGGGGTCAGAGAGAACCCAGATCTTCACCATGCTGTGCAGTTCTCCCAGGTAGGTAATCCCCCCCATGTCTAAGTCAGTACAGTACTAATGCTTAGTTAAAACTATTATCATGCCACACTGACACACAATGTCTGAACACACACTATATTCAGAAAACGGGTTAAGTAAATGGACTAACTTGCATATGAAATGCATTCATTCACCTATTCCCATTAGTCGGTTTTGTGCACTAGCCCTCTCTGGAAATGACTGTTGACCTCCTAAAGAAGACCATAGTTGACCTCCTATAGAAGACCATAGAAGACCTTGTAAAGAAGACCATAGAAGACCACCTATAGAAGACCAGCCCCTCTAGACTCAGGAGTAGCTAGCCCCTCTAGACTCAGGAGTAGCTAGCCCCAGTGGACTCAGGAGTAGCTAGCCCCTCTAGACTCAGGAGTAGCTAGCCCCAGTGGACTCAGGAGTAGCTAGCCCCTTTAGACTCAGGAGTAGCTAGCCCCTGTAGACTCAGGAGGGAACATGGCACATCTGTGTGTATTGTCTAGATTTGGAGGTCAATGGGCTAGAGGCTAGGGCATAGGGGCTAGGGCATAGGGCCTAGGGCATAGGGGCTAGGGCTTAGGGGCTAGGGCATAGGGGCTAGGGCATAGGGGCTGGAGTAGACAGTACAGCTCTATATGACTTGGCTTTGTTTTGAACTGCCTTAGCAGTAGCCAGCACAGTTGACCTGTACTCCTTATAGAGCAGTTGAGGCTTCTCAGGGGAGGACGCCTCATAATAATGTCTGGAACGAAGAGAATGGAATGCCTTCAAACAAATGGAGGAATGTGTTTGATGTATTTGATACCATTCCACTAAATCCACAAATGCCATTACCACGAGCCGTCCTCCGTAATTAAGGTGCCACCAACCTCCTGTGCTATACAGTGTTCTCTTTCAGAGCACACTGTGAAAACCAGTATACCTTTTAAAATGCAACATGTTGAGTAAAAAAACAACACAAATACAGGTACACTCATCATCATCATCATCACCATCATCATCATCATCATTTAAACAGTAGAAAAGAACAGGGCACAACAATAAGACTGAAGTATAATACAATATGACATATCAACACATACTGGTCAAGGTTTCTGTTCTAAGAACCTGCAACAAGTATTTGCACCCGATTTGCAGACCTTGTGGTAAAGTTGAAAACAGGAGGGGAAAGAAAGACATGCAGGTGGATGAGAAGGGGGGAGAAACAAAGAGGAGGAGGAGGAGGAGGAGGAGGAGGAGGGAGAGGGAGAAACAAAGAAGAGGAGGAGGAGGAAGAAACAAAGAGAAGAGAGGAAGGAAGGAGAGGAGGGAGAAACAAAGAGGAGGGGAGGAGAGAGAAACAAGGAGGAGGAGGAGGAGGAGGAGGAGGAGGAGGAGGAGGAGGAGGAGGAGGAGGAGGAGGGAGAAACAAAGAGGAGGAGGAGGAGGGAGAAACAAAGAGGAGGAGGAGGGAGAAACAAAGAGGATGAGGAGGAAGGAGAGGAGGGAGAAACAAAGAGGAGGGGGAGGAGGGAGAAACAAAGAGGAGGAGGAGGAGGAGGAGGAGGAGGAGGAGGAGGAGGAGGAGGAGGAGGAGGAGGAGGAGGGAGAAACAAAGAGGAGGAGGAGGAGGGAGAAACAAAGAGGAGGAGGAGGGAGAAACAAGAGGGGGAGGAGGAGTGAGAAACAAAGAGGATGAGGAGGAGGAGGGAGAAACAAAGAAGAGGAGGGAGAAACAAAGAGGAGGAGGAGGAGGGAGAAACAAAGAGGAGGAGGAGGAGGTGGAGGGAGAAATAAAGAGGAGGAGGAAGAGAGGAGGAGGAGAGGGAACAAAGAGGAGGAGGAGGAGGGAGGGAGAAACAAAGAGGAGGAGGAGGGAGAAACAAAAAGGATGAGGAGGGAGAAACAAAGAGGAGGGGGAGGAGGGAGAAACAAAGAGGAGGAGAAGGAGGGAGAAACAATGAGGAGGAGGAGGGGAGGGAGAAACAAAGAGAATGAGGAGGGAGAAACAAAGAGGAGGAGGAGGGAGGAGGAGGAGGAGGAGGGAGAAACAAAGAGGATGAGGAGGAGGAAGAAACAAAGAGGATGAGGAAGAGGAGGAGGAGAAAAAAAGAGGAGGAGGCAGAGGAGAAGGAGGAGGAGAGAGAAACTAAGAGGAGGAGGAGGGAGAAACAAAGAGGATGAGGAGGAGGAGGGAGAAACAAAGAGGAGGAGGAGGAGGAGGAGGGAGAAACAAAGAGGGGTGAGGAGGGAGAAACAAAGAAGAGGAGGAGGGAGAAACAAAGAGGAGGAGGAGGAGGAGAGAAACAAAGGAGGGAGAAACAAAGAGGAGGAGAAGGAGGGAGAAACAATGAGGAGGAGGAGGAGGAGGAGGGGGAGAAACAAAGAGGATGAGGAGGGAGAAACAAAGAGGATGAGGAGGAATAAACAAAGAGGATGAGGAGAAGGAGGAGGAGCGAGAAACAAAGAGGAGGAGGAGGGAGAAACAAAGAGGAGGAGGAGGAGGAAGAAACAGAGGATGTGGAGGAGGAGGAGGAGTGAGAAACAAAGAGGAGGAGGAGGGAGAAACAAAGAAGAGGAGGAGGAACAGTGAAGCAGCAGGGAATACTGGAGGAACAGTGAAGCAGCAGGGAATACTGGAGGAACAGTGAAGCAGCAGGGAATGCTGGAGGAACAGTGAAGCAGCAGGGAATGCTGGAGGAACAGTGAAACAGCAGGGAATGCTGGAGGAACAGTGAAGCAGCAGGGAATGCTGGAGGAACAGTGAAGCAGCAGGGAATGCTGGAGGAACAGTGAAGCAGCAGGGAATGCTGGAGGAGCAGTGAAGCAGCAGGGAATACTGGAGGAACAGTGAAACAGCAGGGAATGCTGGAGGAACAGTGAAAGTCATTGCATTGTTCTGTTCTGTACATCGTTATGTCTCATGTGCTTTTTGATGGTTGCTTTTCAACAGCCACCATTGTGACCTCCAAACTTATTGGATTTATTTAGATATTTGACTATATTTCAAAATTTGAGTTGTTCGTTTCAATAACAAAACATAGTTCTTTGGAATGTCGGATAAACTCTTTTCACCCTACAACCGTTGCGTAGAAACACCTCTAAACATTCATCCTCTTTGCTATAGAGAAATGCCTTGAGCATTTTATTACTGGTGAAAGCCATGTCAGAGGAAAGGAGAGTTGTGTCTAAACTAACGCTTGTCTCATGTGTCCCCAGTATAAATTTCCACTGGGATTTATTGCCACTGGGATATATTGTCAACCATCCATAGAAATAACCACATCGAGCATGCTGTTACAGACTGCTACCAGCAGAGGCCACTGTTTGTTACGCTATGGGTGGAATTTGTGCCAATAAACTCTGATTTGGTTGATTTCTCTTCAAACAGTTGAAATTAGGGTTGAGAGTTGATCCAAGACCCGTGTTTAGGGATAACCTCTGCAGAAAGTGTGAAATGATTACAACACACATCCAGGGCTGGGAGAGAAGGTGATCGACATTCATGGAATAGGCACATGTTGTGCAGACATTTTAAAATGTCTAAATGTGCCTGATGTGTTCCTTTGTAATCTGATACCTGTGTGCTTCTCAACTGTAGGTCTGATTATTTGAGGCTGACGGGCTGTCGTTTGTGTTCAGCCATTTAAAGAATTCAATTCCGTAGAGATATGGAAGTTAGATTGGTGTCTTTGCGTGCAAAGATCTGCCACAGTGTCAACCCCTCCTCCATCATTCTCATCACTGCACCAGTCACATGACAGGAACAACACATCCACTGCAAATATCATCATCATCATCACCTTCGTCATCACCCAACGCAGTATATATGAACACACATCATAGTTACACAGACATACTTTATATACACATTCAGACAGACACACAGACAGACAGATAACCCCCCCCCTCCCCCCAGAGGGTAATATAATAATAATATATCTCACTTTGAAAATCATCTTTCATATTAGATTAGTTCATTTTTTCTCTGTATGTGTTATTTTTTCCCAAAAATAAAGTATGATTGTACTATATGTGTATAGTCTTGACAGCTTCTTGGTAGAGTTGACAGCATACACACACACACACACACCCACACACACACACAGGCTCATGTAGAGGGACTGGATGACTGGGAGAGCACCAGATATAGCAGAGGAGAAGATCCAGGAAGAACAGAACGCGAGAGAGAGAGAGAGAGAGAGAGAGAGAGAGAGGGAGAAGGAAGGAGAGTATTCCTTCAGAGAGAGGATTCGTACTGCAGTAGCTCATATAGGAGCGGCCCATCCCTATACCTGATGCCCGCCGCGTTGGGGCTGATGTACTGCAGCACGTTTATGGTCCTGCGGAGCCGTCGATCCACAAAGTGTACATCCCAGGCCGGGTAACGCTTTCTGGGCATATCTATCTTGATGAGGGGCCCCTCTGGCCGGATGGGTCTCCCGGCCGCATCCACTGGCTCCGTGGACCTCACCTGGAACACAGGCAGACAGGTGTCCGTAGCCTCATCATCCTGCCCATTGTAATCACCCGCAAAGGCCCGTGTTGGGGTGGCTTGAGAGGCTCGGGGGCCCGGGGTGGGGGCCATGGGCTCGGCTTCGGGGGGCAAGGGGAGGCCCCACAGCAGCTCAGCGCAGCAGGAGGAGGCCAGGACCCGGAGCCCGGGGCCCATGGGGTGCAACACCCCGTAATACAGCACCATGCAGACCACGCCCGAGGCGAAGCACAAGAAGACGCCGCAGAGGGCGGAGCCGGCGTAGGCGTCGGTGGTGGCGGGGTCGCGGTAGGCGTACCAGAGCGCGGTGAGCACGGCATTCTCCAGTAGCACCACGGTGTAGTAGGTGACCATACGGTAGCGCGTCCGACCCTCCCTCACGTTGAACCAGCAGAACACGTAGACCACGCCCACCACCATGTTAAACAGAATCTCCTCCCACTTGGACATGCAGAAGTCGGTGCCACCGTGGATTACCCAGAAGGCCATGGCGCACCAGTGCAGCACCACGAAGATGCCGAAGTAGAGATGGAACACGGAGGCGAACAGGGCGAAGGAGAGGACCCGGGAAGAGATGGTGAAGAGACGCCAGAACAGGTGTACCAGGGCCCCACGGTAGCTCAGACTCGTCTTGTCGTCACGGGAGTCACGCAAGAGCTTGTGATAGGAGGCCAGCACCCAGGACAGGGACAGGAGAGAGGCCAGCACAGACATACCTAGGGAGAAAGGAGAAGGATAAGAGTGAGAGAGTGGGAGAAAAGGAGAGAAAAAGAGAGAGAGAGAGAGAGAGAGAGAGAGAGAGTGAGAGAGAGAGAGAGCGAGAGAGAGAGAGAGGGAGAGAGAGAGAGAGAGAGAGAGAGAGAGAGAGAGAGAGAGAGGGAGAGAGAGAGAGAGAGAGAGAGAGAGAGAGAGACAGAGAGAGAGAGAGAGAGAGAGAGAGAGCACCAGAAGGTAGACAGAAAAAGATGGAGAGAAAGAGAGAGAATAAAAGGTGACTATTTCTGTGTGACAGGGCAGGTGTTGTTCTGTAAGTCCAGTAAGAATGTTTGGAGAGAGCTGAGAGCTGGAGCATTGGGAATCAATGTCTGCAGGACAGTCAAACTGTTTTCCACTCATAATGAATAATTCATCTCCACACTTTAAAATTAATTTATAACCTGAACCAACGGACAATCAAATTAATCACGTAATTTTAGCTAAACTAAACTATGAAATTAAATATTAAAATATAACATTTAAATGTGCTTATCCGTGTACAGTGCAGTGACAAAGTGAACAAAATTAAACTCTAAATATAGTGTGATATTCAGATATATTATGGCTGGTTGAATCACACTACTACGGTGTCCATATTAGGACATTCTCAGTCTCAGCAATACTTGTTTACTACACCAGTCCTGCTTCCCTAAGACAGTCCATGTTGATCGAGACATCAGCATGAACATCAGCAGTACAGTCGATGCTCTCATATCACCTGCAATGTGAAAAATGGTCCAGCATTATGTCAACTGAGCTGCACAACACACTGCTGTGATATAGTTGCCTTCACAGAGACTCAACATGTGTTATTTGTTGTAACATTCACATACTATTTTCACGCATTAAACACTTTTGATTGAAAATGTTTCCAAAAAAAAAATTTGCAAGGGTTTAATATCGAAATCCAAGTTTCGCGTCAAACTGAGAATTGAAGCAAACTAAAATACAAAAAAATCATACAAATGTGATGACAGTTGCTTATATTCAACAAGGAATTTACTTATTCAAAAAAAAAAAATTGTAACAAAAACGGTGGAAGAGGTCAAACCAAAACCGGAGTGGTCCCAATACGGATCCATGGGGAACCCCTCTAAATCTGCAGCGTCTCGGCCTGGTTTCTCCGGATATAATATGATAATATGATAATATTTAATGTAATATAATAAAATAGAAATATAATATAATATAATAATATATTACATAACCCCCACACAGAGCCCTGGGGAACCCCTTTGTCTCTTACACTGCAGGGTCTCAACCCGGTTCCTCTGGATCATGATACAGAGCTGCAGGACCAGCTGAGGAGCTGACTCCAGGAAGGTCTCCAGCAGACGTAGCATGTTGACGTCGGCATATTCATACATCATGGCCCAGTAGAACCGCCTCTGGTTCTCCTTCCGACGATGACTCTGGATGCCCAGATACATGGTACGGATGTACCTGACAGAGGAAAGAAAAGAAAGAAAGAAAGAATAAAGAAAGAGAGAGAGAAAGCAAAGAACATATAAAGGGGAGATTAGTCTATTTATACTGAATAAAACATTAAATGGGACATGTAAAGTGTTGGTTCAATGTTTCATGAGCTGAAATGAAATATCACAGAAATGTTCCATACGCACAAAATGATTATCTTATTTCTATAAAATGTTGTGTACAAATGTGTTTACATCCATGTTAGTGAGCATTTCTCCTTCACCAAGATAATCCATCCACCTGACAGGTGTTGCATATCAAGAAGCTGATTATTCAGCATGATCATTACACAGGTGCACCTTGTGCTGGGGAGAATATAAGGCCCGTCTAAAATGTGCAGTTTTGTCACACAACACAATGCCACAGATGTCTCAAGTTGAGGGAGTGTACAACTGGCATGCTGACTGCAGGAATGTCCACCAGAACTGTTGCCAGGGAATTAAATGTTCATATCTCTACCATAAGCCACCTCCAACGTCGTTTTATAGAATTTGGCTGTACATCCAACCAGCCTCACAACCGCAGACAACGTGTAAACACGGATCGTCTAAGACCAACCAACCAGACAGCTGATGAAACTGATGAAACTGAGGAATATTTATGTCTGATTGGTTGGGCTTGGCTCCCAAGTGGGTGGGTCTATGCCCTCCCAGGCCCACCCATGATTGCTTCCCTGCCCAGTCATGTGAAATCCATAGATGTATTTATTAATTTGTCTCTCTCTCTCTCTCTCTCTCTCTCTCTCTCTCTCTCTCTGTCTCTCTCTCTCTCTCTCTCTCTGTCTCTCTCTCTCTCTCTCTGTCTCTCTCTCTCTCTCTCTCTCTCTCTCTCTCTCTCTCTCTCTCTCTCTCTCTCTCTCTCAGGTGTTCTCTCTCTCTACACCCCCCTCTCAATGTCCCAGTCTCCCCCCTCTCACTGGGCAGGTGTTCTTGTGGTTATCGTATAGCAGATGACTGCCACGTTCCAATACACCCAGTACAATCACTGGCATTGACCAGCCTTACAATGTCACCATAGATCTGTGTGGTTCTACAGTGAGTCTAATGAAACCATAGATTCCCCAGGATAAAACTGGAGGATGTAAGGAAGGCTATTGATAAAAACAACAACATGGTGAGTAAAGAACCTTGATTACTGAAGAGAGAAGAATTGTATGTCTGAAATGACACCCTATTCACTAGACAGTGCACTGTGCTTTTGACCATGGCTGGGCTCTATGCACCATAGAGGAAACTGACTGTATACAGGGTGCCATTTCAGATCCTTCTAGAGTCTGACTGTATACAGGGTGCCATTTCAGATCCTTCTAGAGTCTGACTGTATACAGGGTGCCATTTCAGATCCTTCTAGAGTCTGACTGTATACAGGGTGCCATTTCAGATCCTTCTAGAGTGTGACTGTATACAGGGTGCCATTTCAGATCCTTCTAGAGTCTAAACTGTATACAGTGGGTGCCATTTCAGATCCTTCTAGAGTCTAAACTGTATAGCAGGGTCTAAAATCCTTCTAGAGTCTGACTGTATACAAGGTGCCATTTCAGATCCTTCTAGAGTCTCTAATCCTGGTCCGTGACTGTATTACAGAGGTGCCATTTCAAATCCTTCTAGAGTCTGACTGTATACAAGGTGCCATTTCAGATCCTTCTAGAGTCTGACTGTATACAAGGTGCCATTTCAGATCCTTCTAGAGTCTGACTGTATACAGGGTGCCATTTCAGATCCTTCTAGAGTCTGACTGTAAACAGGGTGCCATTTCAGATCCATCTAGAGTCTGACTGTATACAGGGTGCCATTTCAGATCCTTCTAGAGTCTGACTGTATACAGGGTGCCATTTCAGATCCATCTAGAGTCTAAACTGTATACAGGGTGCCATTTCAGATCCTTCTAGAGTCTAAACTGTATACAGGGTGCCATTTCAGATCCTTCTAGAGTCTAAACTGTATACAGGGTGCCATTATTTCAGATCCTTCTAGAGTCTGACTGTATACAGGGTGCCATTTCAGATCCTTCTAGAGTCTGACTGTATACAAGGTGCCATTTCAGATCCTTCTAGAGTCTAAACTGTATACAAGGTGCCATTTCAGATCCTTCTAGAGTCTGACTGTATACAGGGTGCCATTTCAGATCCATCTAGAGTCTAAACTGTATACAGGGTGCCATTTCAGATCCTTCTAGAGTCTAAACTGTATACAGGGTGCCATTTCAGATCCTTCTAGAGTCTGACTGTATACAGGGTGCCATTTCAGATCCTTCTAGAGTCTAAACTGTATACAGGGTGCCATTTCAGATCCTTCTAGAGTCTGACTGTATACAGGGTGCCATTTCAGATCCTTCTAGAGTCTAAACTGTATACAGGGTGCCATTTCAGATCCTTCTAGAGTCTGACTGTATACAAGGTGCCATTTCAGATCCTTCTAGAGTCTAAACTGTATACAGGGTGCCATTTCAGATCCTTCTAGAGTCTGACTGTATACAAGGTGCCATTTCAGATCCATCTAGAGTCTGACTGTATACAAGGTGCCATTTCAGATCCTTCTAGAGTCTGACTGTATACAGGGTGCCATTTCAGATCCTTCTAGAGTCTGACTGTAAACAGGGTGCCATTTCAGATCCATCTAGAGTCTGACTGACTGTATACAGGGTGCCATTTCAGATCCTTCTAGAGTCTGACTGTATACAGGGTGCCATTTCAGATCCTTCTAGAGTCTGACTGTATACAGGGTGCCATTTCAGATCCATCTAGAGTCTAAAATGTAAACAGGGTGCCATTTCAGATCCATCTAGAGTCTAAACTGTATGTGAAGGTGTCTGGACAGCTCTTTGAAAAAAAGTCTCAATCCATGACAGACCAGATTTCTTATTCCTCGTCCTGGGGACCTAAAGTGAGGTGATCTGGTTGTTTTTGCCCTGGCACACCTGATTCCACTAATCCTAGTCCTCGTCAAAGGCCTTGATTTCAATCAGTTGTGCGAGTGTGCGAGGACAAAAACAAAAATATCATCCATTTGGATCCCTAAGACCAGGTTTTACACTGCTCTGCAGTACCACTTCAACCACCATGCCGTTCAGCAGCCATCTACATGTAGTACTGTAGAGCTAACACTAGGGGGCACAATCAACTGTAGTCCTGCATTAAAACCACTAGTCATCTGTCTTCAAAGGGACAAAGAGATGTGAAGATGAAGTCTCATGTGTAGAAGAGTAATGACAGAAATAAACACCACGCATCATTTTACCTTTTGCTGCAGACGTACACACACACACACGCACACGCACACGCCCACGCACGCGCACGCGCACGCGCGCACACACACACACACACACACACACAGACACAGACACACACACACACACACACACACACACACACACACACACACACACACACACACACACACACACACACACAGACACAGACACAGACACACACACACACACACACACACACACACACAACACACACACACACACACACACACACAGACACACACACCAAGACGAGAACAGTCCCAGACTCCCTCCTATAAAATTCTTCCATAAACAAACACTCACTACAACAAACACTCACTACAGACAGACAGACAGACAGACAGACAGACAGACAGACAAAACACATAACTTCTCTACTACAACTCTTTGCTGCCTGGCTTCTAGAAAAAAAAATATGCAACTCATTTATGGTCACTCATTAATCTGTAACTCATTCATTATACCAGTCTCCATCTGTAACTCATTCATTATACCAGTCTCCATCTGTAAGTCATTCATGATACCAGTCTCCATCTGTAACTCATTCATTATACCAGTCTCCATCTGTAACTCATTCATTATCCCAGTCTCCATCTGTAACTCATTCATTACACCCGTCTCCATCTGTAACTCATTCATTACACCCATCTCCATCTGTAACTCATTCATTTTTATTTTACTAGGCAAGTCAGTTAAGAACAAATTCTTATTTTCAATGAAGGCCTAGGAACAGTGGGTTAACTGCCTGTTCAGGGGCAGAACGACAGATTTGTACCTTGTCAGCTCGGGGATTTGAACTTGCAACCTTTCAGTTAATAGTCCAACGCTCTAACCACTAGGCTACCCTGCTGCCCCATTCATTAACCAGCCTCCATCTGTAACACATTCAAAATCGTCGTTTGAAACATTCCCCAATTCTGACCTTCTCCCTGTATTCCTGGAGCTACAGACAGACTTCACCTGCTGGGCACGGACAGCAATGTCTAGGAGCAAGACCTCACATCCCTAAATCTGAACATAACTCACTTCTGAATATAGAACCTCACATCCCTAAATCTGAACATAACTCGCTTCTGAATATAGACACAAACAACAACAACAACATCCCCTTCCCTTCCCTTCCCTTCCCTTCCCTTCCCTTCCCTTCCCTTCCCTTCCCTTCCCTTCCCTTCCCTTCCTTCCTTCCCTTCCCTTCCCTTCCCTTCCCTTCCCCTTCCCTCCCCTCCCTCCCTTCCCTTCCCTCCCCTCCCTTCCCCTTCCCTTCCCTTCCCTTCCTTCCTTCCCTTCCTTTCCTTCCCTTCCTTCCTTCCCTTCCCTTCCTTCCCTTCCCTTCCCTTCCCTTCCCTTCCCTTCCCTTCCCTTCCCCTTCCCTTCCTTCCCTTCCCCCTTCCCTTCCCTTCCCTCCCTCCCTCCCCTCCCTCCCCTCCCCTTCCCTTCCCTTCCCTTTCCCTTCCCTTCCCTTCCCTTCCCTTCCCTTCCCTTCCCTTCCTTCCTTCCCTTCCCCTTCCCTTCCCTTCCTTCCCTTCCCTTCCCTTCCCTTCCCTTCCCTTCCCTTCCCTTCCCTTCCCTTCCCTTCCCTCCCTTCCCCCTTCCCTTCCTTCCCTTCCCTTCCCCTCCCCTCCCCTCCCCTCCCTTCCCTTCCTTCCCCTTCCCTTCCCTCCCTCCCTCCCTCCCTCCCTCCCTCCCTTCCCTCCCTCCCTCCCTCCCTTCCCTCCCTCCCTCCCTCCCTCCCTCCCTCCCTCCCTCCCTCCCCTCCCCTCCCCTCCCCTCCCCTCCCCTTCCCTTCCCCCTTCCCTTCCCTTCCCTTCCATTCCATTCCCTTCCCTTCCATTCCCTTCCCTCCCCTCCCCTCCCCTCCCCTCCCCTCCCCTCCCCTCCCCTCCCCTCCCCTCCCCTCCCCTTCCCTTCCCTTCCCTTCCCTTCCCTTCCCTTCCCTTCCCTCCCCTCCCCTCCCCTCCCTCCCCTTCCCTCCCTTCCCTTCCCTTCCCTTCCCTTCCCTTCCCTTCCCTTCCCTTCCCTTCCCTTCCCTTCCCTTCCCTTCCCTTCCCTTCCCTTCCCTTCCCTTCCCTTTAGCCCCCCATTTTAGGCTTAGTCCTCCCGAATCACTATGGGGAAGGGAAGGGAAGGGAAGGGAAGGGAAGGGGGGAAGGGAAGGGAAGGGAAGGGAAGGGAAGGGAAGGGGAGGGAAGGGAAGGGGAGGGGAGGGGGGAGGGGAGGGGAGGAGGAGGGAGGGAGGGAAGGGAAGGGAAGGGAAGGGAAGGGAAGGGAAGGGAAGGGAAGGGAAGGGAAGGGGGAAGGAAGGGAAGGGAAGGGAAGGGAAGGGAAGGGAAGGGAAGGGAAGGGAAGGGAAGGGAAGGGAAATGGAATGGAATGGAAGGGAGGGAAGGGGAGGGGAGGGAAGGGGGGGGGCTACTGTCCGTGCTATTTCTGTCCTTGCCACCCTATTGTCCTCGTTTGAATTGCTTCACAACACGGGGTAGATGTATTTGGACATTGTGCCAGCTCAGTTAGACAGACAGAGACAGATATGGGTCTAGGCCAGCTAGCCGGAGAGACAGCTCTTTCCTCTCCACTGCTGGGTGACTAAAGACTGTTACACACCACAAACTACGACAATTACATCCTACATGTTAGTCATTTAGCAGATGCTCTTATCCAGAGCCACTTAGAGTTACCTAGTGGCATTCAAAACACACTCAATTTGAGAAATTTCACGTGTTATAAAACAGTCTATTTTTGCATACCCAGTGTACTGTTTAGAATGCAAGTATGACAATTCAGACAGGAAGGGAAGAGGTTCTCCATCTGTAACTCATTCATTATACCAGTCTCCATCTGTAACTCATTCATTATACCAGTCTCCATCTGTAACTCATTCATTATACCAGTCTCCATCTGTAACTCATTCATGATACCAGTCTCCATCTGTAACTCATTCATGATACCAGTCTCCATCTGTAACTCATTCATTATACCAGTCTCCATCTGTAACTCATTCATTATACCAGCCTCCATCTGTAACTCATTCATTATACCAGTCTCCATCTGTAACTCATTCATGATACCAGTCTCCATCTGTAACTCATTCATGATACCAGTCTCCATCTGTAACTCATTCATGATACCAGTCTCCATCTGTAACTCATTCATTATACCAGTCTCTAATCTGTAACTCATTCATGATACCATTCTCCATCTGTAACTCATTCATTATACCAGTCTCCATCTGTAACTTATTCATTATACCAGTCTCCATCTGTAACTCATTCATTATACCAGACTCCATCTGTAACTCATTCATTATCCCAGTCTCCATCTGTAACTCATTCATTATACCAGTCTCCATCTGTAACTCATTCATTATACCAGTCTCCATCTGTAACTCATTCATTATACCAGTCTCCATCTGTAACTCATTCATTATACCAGTCTCTAATCTGTAACTCATTCATTATACCAGTCTCCATCTGTAACTCATTCATTATACCAGTCTCCATCTGTAACTCATTCATTATATCAGTTCCATCTGTAACTCATTCATTATACCATTCTCCATCTGTAACTCATTCATTATACCAGTCTCTCATCTGTAACTCATTCATTATACCAGTCTCCATCTGTAACTCATTCATTATACCAGTTTCTCCATCTGTAACTCATTCATTATACCAGTGTCCATCTGTAACTCATTCATTATACCAGTCTCCATCTGTAACTCATTCATTATACCAGTCTCCATCTGTAAGTCATTCATGATACCAGTCTCCATCTGTAACTCATTCATTATACCAGTCTCCATCTGTAACTCATTCATTATCCCAGTCTCCATCTGTAACTCATTCATTACACCCGTCTCCATCTGTAACTCATTCATTATACCAGTCTTCATCTGTAACTCATTCATTGATACCAGTCTCCATCTGTAACTCATTCATTATACAAGTCTCTAATCTGTAACTCATTCATTATACCAGTCTCCATCTGTAACTCATTCATGATATACCAGTCTCCATCTGTAACTCATTCATTATACCAGTCTCCATCTGTAACTCATTCATTATACCAGTCTCCATCTGTAACTCATTCATTATACCAGTCTCCATCTGTAACTCATTCATGATACCAGTGTCCATCTGTAACTCATTCATTATACCAGTCTCCATCTGTAACTCATTCATTATACCAGCCTCCATCTGTAACTCATTCATGATACCAGTGTCCATCTGTAACTCATTCATTATACCAGACTCCATCTGTAACTCATTCATTATACCAGGCTCCATCTGTAACTCATTCATGATACCAGTATCCATCTGTTACTCATTCATTATACCAGTCTCCATCTGTAACTCATTCATTATACCATTCTCCATCTGTAACTCATTCATTATACCAGTCTCCATCTGTAACTCATTCATTATACCAGTCTCCATCTGTAACTCATTCATGATACCAGTGTCCATCTGTAACTCATTCATTATACCAGTCTCCATCTGTAACTAATTCATTATACAAGGCTCCATCTGTAACTCATTCATTATACCAGTCTCTAATCTGTAACTCATTCATTATACCAGTATCCATCTGTAACTCATTCATGATACCAGTCTCCATCTGTAACTCATTCATTATACCAGTCTCCATCTGTAACTCATTCATTATCCCAGTCTCCATCTGTAACTCATTCATTATACCAGTCTCCATCTGTAACTCATTCATGATACCAGCCTCCATCTGTAACTCATTCATTATACCAGTCTCCATCTGTAACTCATTCATTATACCATTCTCCATCTGTAACTCATTCATTATACCAGTCTCCATCTGTAACTCATTCATTATACAAGTCTCTAATCTGTAACTCATTCATTATACCAGTGTCCATCTGTAACTCATTCATTATACCAGTCTCCATCTGTAACTCATTCATTATACCAGGCTCCATCTGTAACTCATTCATTATACCAGTCTCTAATCTGTAACTCATTCATTATACCAGACTCCATCTGTAACTCATTCATTATACCAGGCTCCATCTGTAACTCATTCATTATACCAGTCTCCATCTGTAACTCATTCATTATACCAGTCTCCATCTGTAACTCATTCATTATACCAGACTCCATCTGTAACTCATTCATTATACCAGTCTCCAGTAACTCATTCATTATCTCCATCTGTAACTCATTCATTATACCAGTCTCCATCTGTAACTCATTCATGATACCAGTGTCCATCTGTAACTCATTCATTATACCAGTCTCCATCTGTAACTCATTCATTATACAAGGCTCCATCTGTAACTCATTCATTATACCAGTCTCTAATCTGCAACTCATTCATTATACCAGTATCCATCTGTAACTCATTCATGATACCAGTCTCCATCTGTAACTCATTCATTATACCAGTCTCCATCTGTAACTCATTCATTATCTCCATTCTCCATCTGTAACTCATTCATTATACCAGTCTCCATCTGTAACTCATTCATGATACCAGCCTCCATCTGTAACTCATTCATTATACCAGTCTCCATCTGTAACTCATTCATTATACCATTCTCCATCTGTAACTCATTCATTATACCAGTCTCCATCTGTAACTCATTCAGTATACAAGTCTCTAATCTGTAACTCATTCATGATACCAGTCTCCATCTGTAACTCATTAATTTTACCAGTCTCCATCTGTAACTCATTCATGATACCAGTCTCCATCTGTAACTCAGTCATGATACCAGCCTCCATCTGTAACTCATTCATTATACCAGTCTCCATCTGTAACTCATTCATTATACCAGTCTCTAATCTGTAACTCATTCATACCAGACTCATGATGCCATTCTCCATCTGTAACTCATTCATTATACCAGGCTCCATCTGTAACTCATTCATTATACCAGTCTCCATCTGTAACTCATTCATTATACCAGTCTCCATCTGTAACTCATTCATTATCCCAGTCTCCATCTGTAACTCATTCATTATACCAGTCTCCATCTG
>NC_056433.1:3961634-3986634 GCF_018296145.1 Oncorhynchus tshawytscha | reverse complement strand
ATTGCGGAGGCTACTTGCAGTAGGCCTATCAAACGGGTAAGGACATCTCATTAGTGGGTGGGTCGCTCAGGTTGGTGTGTAGGGTAGGAAGGGTTGGGCACCATTCCATCGTGATAGGACAAAATTAAGTACTGTATAAGGCTACATGAGGAAGTACTGTATAAGGCTATATGAGGAAGTACTGTATAAGGCTACATGAGGAAGTACTGTACAAGGCTACACAAGGAAGTACTGTATAAGGCTATATGAGGTAGTACTGTACAAGTACTGTATAAGGCTACATGAGGAAGTACTGTACAAGGCTATATGAGGAAGTACTGTATAAGGCTATATGAGGAAGTACTGTATAAGGCTACATGAGGAAGTACTGTATAATGTATTTAATGTAATTTATGAAAAGTGGCTGGACAGGTTCTTCATTGTTGTCACAGTGTATGTCTAAATCAATCAAACACAATCTAGCAAAAGCACACACACACACACACACACACACACACACACACACACACACACACACACACACACACACACACACACACACACACCCGCTGTGTCTAGTGCTGTCATTGACCTGTGAGTCATCTGCCCACCCATGCACTGATCCCTTGAGTGGGTTGTGGGATGACACACACACACACACACACACACACACACAGGGGGTAGTTCAGGTCCCCCTCATCTCTGTGACTCAACCAGTGACTCATCTGAGCTCCGACACACACCTACACACACACACACACACACACACACACACACACACACACACACACACACACACACACACACACACACACACACACACACACACACACACACACACACACACACACACACACACACACCCATCTCCTCTCTTAATCATATCATCTCATCCCTCCTAGCCTTTCTCTTAATCCCTCCCTCCCTCCTCTCATCATCTCTTCCTCTCCTACGTTCCCCTCTCCTCCCTCTTCATTTCTTCATCTCCTCTCTCTTCATCATTTTTTCACTGATTTCCCTTTTCTTGTGGCAACAGGTCACAAATCTTGTTGCTGTGATTGCACACTGGTATTTTACCCAATATATATATATATTTTAATTCTATTGAACCTTTATTTAACAAGTCAGGTAATTTTCATTTTTTTCACACACATTTAAATCTAATCAGATGTTATCGGTCACGTATACATATTTAACAGATGTGTTCCAGCAGTGCAGTAATATCTAACAATTCGCAACAACACACACAAATCCAAACGTAAAATAATGGAATTAAGAAATATATAAACATTAGGACGAGCAATGTCGGAGAATGTAGAAGTGGCATTGACTAAAATACAGCAGAGTAGAATACAGTATATACAGTGCCTTGCGAAAGTAAAAATTTCAGTCTCTTGATGTGCAAAACTGATAGAGACATACGCCAAGCGACTTACAGCTGTAATCGCAGCAAAAGGTGGCGCTACAAAGTATTAACTTAAGGGGACTTAACTTAAGGGGACTGAATAATTTTGCACGCCCAATTTTTCAGTTTTTGATTTGTTAAAAAAGTTTGAAATATCCAATAAATGTCGTTCCACTTCATGATTGTGTCCCACTTGTTGTTGATTCTTCACAAAAAAATACAGTTTTATATCTTTATGTTTGAAGCCTGAAATGTGTGAAAAGGTCGCAAAGTTCAAGGGGGCTGAATACTTTCGCAAGGCACTGTACATATGAAATGAGTAAAGCAGTATGTAAACATTATTAAAGTGACAAGTGTTCCGTTATTAAAGTGACCAGTGACATCTATGTATACAGGACAGCAGCCTCTAAGTTGCAGGGTTGAGTAACATGGTTGTAGCTGGCTAGTGATGGCTATTTAACAGTCTGATGGCCTTGAGATAGAAGCTGTTGTTCAGTCTCTCATTCCCAGCTTTGATGCACCTGTACTGACCTCGCCTTCTGGATGATAGCGGGGTGAACAGGCAGTGACTCGGGTGGTTGATGTCCTTGATGATCTTTTTGGCCTTCCTGTGACATTGGGTGCTGTAGGTGTCCTGGAGGGCAGGCAGTGTTCCCCCACTGATGCGTTGGGCAGATCGCACCACCCTGATGGATAGCCCTGTGGTTGCTGGCTGTGTAGTTGCCATACCAGGTGGTGATACAGCCCGACAGGATGTTCTCAATTCAAGTTTGTGAGGGTATTAGGGGACAAATTTCTTCAGCCTCCTGAGGTTGTTGCTGTTGCGCTTTCTTCACAACACTGTCTGTGTGGATGGACCATTTCAGATCGTCAGTGATGTGTACGCCAAGGAATTTGAAGATTTCCACCTTCTCTATTGCTGTCCCGTCGATGTGGACAGGGGGCCTGCTCCCTCTGCTGTCTCCTGAAGTCCACGTTCAGGTTATTTTCCAGGCACCACTCCCCCAGGGCCCTCACCTCCTCCCTGTAGGTTGTCTCGTCATTGTTGGTAATCAGGCCTGCTATGGTTGTGTCGTCTGAAAACTTGATGATTGAGTTGGAAGCGTGTTATGGCCACGCAGTCATGGGTGAACAGGGAGTACAGGAGGGGGCTAAGTACACACCCTTGTGGGACCCCAGTGTTGAGGGTCAGCGCAGGGGAGGTGTTGTTTCCTACCTTCACCACCTGGGGGCGGCCTGTCAGGAAATCTAGGACCCAGTTGCACAGGGAGTTGGTTCAGACCCAGGGCCCCGAAATTGCTGATGAGCTTGGAGTGTAATATGATGTTGAAGGCTGAGCTATAGTCAATGAACAGCATTCTTAAATAGATTATCCTCTTGTCCAGGTGGGATAGGGCAGTGTGCAGTGCGATGATGATTGCACCGTCTGTGGATCTATTAGGCGGTAAGCAAATTGAAGTGGGTCTAAGGTTTCAGGTTGGGTAGAGGTGATATGATCCTTAACTAGTCTCTCAAAGCACTTCATGATGACAGAGCAATGGTCATTTTTGTTCAGTTACCTTGGGGCTCCCGAGTGGCGCAGCGGTCTAAGGCCCTACATCTCAGTGTAAGAGGTGCCACTGCAGTCCCTGGTTCAATTCCAGGCTGTTTCACATTCGTCCAGCGTCAGAATTGGGAGTCCCATAGGGCAAGGCACAATTGGCTCAGCGTCGTTAGGGTTTGGCCGGGGTAGACTAAGGATCCAATTTGGGGAAGTCATATTCGTAATGCTGTTGAGTTACTGCAGCTCTGATGTCCCAAAGTTATTTCCGGCTGTATATAATAACATAAAAAAGTTCTGGGTTAATCGTGTAACACACAAAAAAACTAAATACTGAAACGTTACGTAGCAGAGCTGTCATGTCTGTCGATGCCATCTTTACTTTATATTTTCTACCAGTCACATGTGCAACTAGAGGGGAAAAAACTCTAGATCACCTTTACTCCACACACAGAACAAAATACAATGCTCTCTGTCGTACTCCATTTAGGAAATCTGACCATAACCTCCAGCTTACAAGTAAAAACTTAGACAGGAAGTACCAGTGATGTGCTCAATACAAAAGTGGTCAGATGAAGCGGATGCTACGCTACAGGACTGTTTAGTAGCACAGACTGGAATATGTTCCGGGATTCATCCAATGGCATTGAGGAGTACACCACCTCAGTCACCGGCTTCATCAATAAGTGCATTGGCGACGTCATCCCCACAGTGACTGTACGTACATATCCTAACCAGAAGCCATGGAAGCATCCTCAGCGAGCAAAAGGCTAGAGCTGCCGCTTTCAAGGAGTGGGACACTAATCCGGACACTTAAAATAAATCCCGCTACACCCTCAGACGAACCATCAAACAGGCAAAGCGTCAACACATGACTAAGACTGAATCCTACTACACCGACTCTGACGCTCATCGGATGTGGCAGAGCTTGAAACCTATATTACGGACTACAAAGGGAAACACAGCCGTGAGCTACCCAGTGATGATGAGCTTACCAGATGAGCTAAATGCCTTTTATGCTCGCTTTGAGTCAAGCAACACTGAAGCTTGCATGAGAGCACCAGCTGCTCCGGACAACTCTGTGATCACGCTCTCGGTAGCCAATGTGAGCAAGACCCTTAAAAAGATCAACATTCACAAAGCCGCGGGGCCAGACGGACAACCAGGACGTTTACTCAAAGCATGCACGGACCAACTGGCAAGTTTCTTCACTGATATTTTCAACCTCTCCCTGACCAAGTCTAATACCTATAGTGGAAGTTGGAAGTTTACGTACACCTTAGCCAAATACATTTCAACTCAGTTTTTCACAATTCCTGACATTTAATCCTAGTAAAAATTCCCTGTCTTATGTCAGTTAGGACCACCACTGTATTTTAAGAATGTGAAATATCAGAATAATAGTAGAGAGGATGATTTATTTCAGCTTTTGTTTATTTCATCACATTCCCAGTGGGTCAGAAGTTTACATACACTCAATTAGTATTTAGTAGCATTGCCTTTAAATTGTTTAACTTGGGTCAAACATTTTGGGTAGCCTTCCACAAGCTTCCAACAATAAGTTGGGTGGATTTTGGCCCATTCCTCCTGACAGAGCTGGTGTAACTGAGTCAGGTTTGTAGGCCTCCTTGCTCGCACACGCTTTTTCAGTTCTGCCCACAAATGTTCTATAGGATTGAGGTCAGGGCTCTGGAATTTTCCAAGCTGTTTAAAGGTACAGTCAACTTAGTGTATTTAAACTTTTGACCAACTGGAATTGTGATACAGTGAATTATAAGATAAATAATCTGTCTGTAAACAATTGTTGGAAAATTGACCTGTGTCATGCATAAAGTAGATGTCCTAACTGACTTGTCAAAACTATAGTTTGTTAACAAGAAATTTGTGGAGTGGTTGAAAAACGAGTTTTAATGACTCCAACCTAAGTGCATGTAAACTTCAGACTTCAACTGTAGATGTTTCAAGCAGACCACCATAGCCCCTGTGCCCAAGGTAGCAAAGGTAACCTGCCTAAATGATTACTGACCCTGTAGCACTCATGTTGGTAGCCATGAAGTGCTTTGAAATGCTGGTCATGGCTCACATCAACACCATCATCCCGGAAATCCTAGACCCACTCCAATTTGCATAACTTCCCACCAGATCCACAGATGACGCAATCTCTATTGTACTCAACACTGCCTTTTCCCACCTGGACAAAAGGAACAACTATGTGAGAATGCTGTTCATTGACTACAGCTCAGCGTTCAACACCATAATTCCAACAAAGCACATCACTAAGCTAAGGACCCTGGGACTAAACACCTCCTTCTGCAACTGGATCTTGAACTTCCTGACAGGCCACCCCAAGTTGCTAAGGGTAGGCAACAACACATATGCCATGCTGATCCTCAACACTGGTGCCCCTCAGGATTAGTCCTCTCCTGTACTCCCTTTTTACTGACGACTTCGTAGCCGAACACGACCCCAAAGCCATCATTAAGTTTGCTGACGACACAACAGTGGTAGGCCTGACCACCGTCAACGATGAGACAGACTATAGGAAGTGCTGTGCCAGGACAACAACCTCTCTCTCAATGTGAGCAAGACAAAGGAGCTGAACGTGGACTACAGAAAAAGGAGGGCCGAACAGGTCCCCATTAACATTGACGGGTCGAGAGTTTCAAGTTCCTTGGTGTCCACATCACCAACAAAGTATGATGGTCCAAACACACCCCCCTGATAAGACTTAAAAGATTTGGAATGGGTCCCCAGAATCTCAAAAAGTTCTACAGCTGCACCATCGAGAGCATCCTGGTACTGGTTGCATCACTGCCTGGTATAGCATCTGCTCAGCATCAGACCGCAAGGCGCTACAGATGGTAGTGCGTATGGCCCAGTACATCACTGTACTGGGCCTACCTACATGTACATTATAACATGACTAACCTGTACCCTGCTCATTGACTCGGTACCGGTACCCCCTGTATATAGCACCATTATTGTTATTTTAATTATGTTACTTTTTATTTTTTATATATACAGGGAGTACCATATCAATATGGAGCTATATACAGGGAGTATCAGATGAAAGCGGAGCTATATACAGGAACTACCAGATCAATGTGGAGCTACATACAGGGAGTACCAGTACCAGATCAATGTGGAGCTATATACAGTAAGTACCAGTACCAGATCAATGTGGAGCTATATACAGGAAGTACCAGTACCAGATCAATGTGGAGCTATATACAGTAAGTACCAGTACCAGATCAATGTGGAGCTATATACAGGGAGTACCAGTACCAGATCAATGTGGAGCTATATACAGGAAGTACCAGTACCAGATCAATGTGGAGCTATATATATATACCAGATCAATGTGGAGTACCAGTACCAGATCAATGTGGAGCTATATACAGGGAGTACCAGTACCAGATCAATGTGGAGCTATATACAGGGAGTACAGATCAGTACCAGATCAGATCAATGTGGAGCTATATACAGGGAGTACCAGTACCAGATCAATGTGGAGCTATATACAGGGAGTACCAGTACCAGATCAATGTGGAGCTATATACAGGAAGTACCAGTACCAGATCAATGTGGAGCTATATACAGGGAGTACAGATCAAGTACCAGATCAATGTGGAGCTATATACAGGAAGTACCAGTACCAGATCAATGTGGTGCCAGGGAGTACCAGTACCAGATCAATGTGGAGCTATATACAGGAGTACCAGTACCAGATCAATGTGGAGCTATATACAGGGAGTACCAGATCAATGTGGAGCTATATACAGAAGGAGTACCAGATCAATGTGGAGCTATATACAGGAGCACCAGTACCAGATCAATGTGGAGCAATATACAGGAAGTACCAGATCAATGTGGAGCTATATACAGGAGTACCAGTACCAGATCAATGTGGAGCAATATACCAGATCAATGTGGAGCAATATACAGGGAGTACCAGTACCAGATCAATGTGAAGCAATATACAGGGAGTACCAGATCAATGTGGAGCTATATATATGGAGTACCAGATCAATGTGGAGCTATATACAGGGAGTACCAGTACCAGATCAATGTGGAGCTATATATATGGAGTACCAGATCAATGTGGAGCTATATACAGGGAGTACCAGTACCAGATCAATGTGGAGCAATATACAGGGAGTACCAGATCAATGTGGAGCTATATATATGGAGTACCAGATCAATGTGGAGCTATATACAGGGAGTACCAGTACCAGATCAATGTGGAGCTATATACAGGAAGTACCAGTACCAGATCAATGTGGAGCTATATACAGGAGTACCAGTACCAGATCAATGTGGAGCTATATACAGGAAGTACCAGTACCAGATCAATGTGGTGCTATATACAGGGAGTACCAGTACCAGATCAATGTGGAGCTATATACAGGGAGTACCAGTACCAGATCAATGTGGAGCTATATACAGGAAGTACCAGTACCAGATCAATGTGGAGCAATATACAGAGGGTACCAGTACCAGATCAACCTGAAGCTATATACAGAGAATACCAGATCAATGTGGAGCTATATACAGGAAGTACCAGATCAATGTGGAGCTATATACAGGAAGTATCAGTACCAGATCAATGTGGAGCTATATACAGGAAGTACCAGATCAATGTGGAGCAATATACAGGAAGTACCAGATCAATGTGGAGCTATATACAGGAAGTACCAGATCAATGTGGAGCTATATACAGGGATTACCAGTACCAGATCAATGTGGAGCTATATACAGGGAGTATCAGATCAATGTGGAGCTATATACAGGGAGTATCAGTACCAGATCAATGTGGAGCTATATACAGGAAGTATCAGATCAATGTGGAGCTATATACAGGGAGTATCAGTACCAGATCAATGTGGAGCTATATACAGGGAGTACCAGATCAACGTGGAGCTATATACAGGGTTTACCAGTACCATATCATAGTGGAGCTATATACCAGGAAGTATCAATGTGGAGCTATATACAGGGAGTATCAGTACCAGATCAATGTGGAGCTATATACAGGGAGTACCAGATCAATGTGGAGCTATATACAGGGAGTACCAGTACCAGATCAATGTGGAGCTATATACAGGGAGTACCAGATCAATGTGGAGCTATATACAGGGAGTACCAGATCAATGTGGAGCTATATACAGGGTTTACCAGTACCAGATCAATGTGGAGCTATATACAGGGAGTACCAGATCAATGTGGAGCTATATACAGGTTTTACCAGTACCAGATCAATGTGGAGCTATATACAGGGAGTTTCAGTACCAGATCAATGTGGAGCTATATACAGGAAGTATCAGTACCAGATCAATGTGGAGCAATATACAGGGAGTACCAGATCAATGTGGAGCTATATACAGGGTTTACCAGTACCAGATCAATGTGGAGTTATATACAGGGTTTACCAGTACCAGATCAATGTGGAGCTATATACAGGGAGTACCAGATCAATGTGGAGCTATATACAGGGTTTACCAGTACCATATCATAGTGGAGCTATATACAGGGAGTACCAGATCAATGTGGAGCTACTGTATGTACATGAAGGCAGGGTAAAGTGACTAGACATCAGGATAGATAATAATAAGGTATTTGAGGTAGATATGCATCAGGATAGATAATAAGGTATTTGAGGTAGATACGTACATTATAATGTATTTATATTAATCACCAATATGAGGCTAAATGAATTTATATTTCTCCTCTCCTCTCCTCTCCTCTCCTCTCCTCTCCCTCCTCCTCTCCTCTCCTCTCCTCTCCTCTCCTCTCCTCTCCTCTCCTCTCCTCTCCTCTCCTCTCCTCTCCTCTCCTCTCCTCTCCTCTCATTCTGTCCTCTCATGCTGTCCTCTGTTCCCTCCTCTCCTCTCTCTCCTCTCCTCTCCTCTCCTCTCCTCTCCTCTCCTCTCTCTCCTCTCCTCTCCTCTCCTCTCCTCTCCTCTCCTCTCTCTCCTCTCCATTCTCCTCTCCTCTCCTCTCATTCTGTCCTCTCATGCTGTCCTCTCATTCTCTCCTCTCCTCTCCTCTCCTCTCCTCTCCTCTCCTCTCCTCTCCTCTCCTCTCCTCTCCTCCTCTCCTCTCCTCTCCTCTCCTCTCCTCTCCTCTCCTCCCTCTCCCTCTCCTCTACTCTACTCTACTCTCCTCTCCTCTCATTCTGTTCTGTTCTGTTCTGTCCTCTCCTCTCCTCCCCTCCCTCTCTCCTCCTCTCCCTCCCTCCTCTCCTCTCCCCTCTCCTCTCCCTCCTCTCCTCTCCTCTCCTCTCCTCTCCTCTCATCCTCTCCTCTCCTCTCATACTCTTTTGTTCTCTCCTCTCCTCTCCTCTCCTCTCCTCTCCTCTCCTCTCCTCTCCTCTCCTCTCTCTCCTCTCCTCTCCTCTCCTCTCCTCTCCTCTCCTCTCCTCCCATACTCTTTTGTTCCCTCTCTCCTCTCATCTCCTCTCCTCTCCTCCTATTACAGTGTCACCAATATTTGTAACAACAGTCAGATTTTCACATTGTGAACAACAACACCAATAAATTACTTGGTCTTCAATTTTGGCCTTTTGTGGCATTGTGACGGGTACCGATTTAGAACCACCGGGGCTGTCCCCTCCCTTCTTCACTCTCTCCCCCTCTCCTCCCTCCCCGTCTTCTCCCCCCCACTCACACCGGGAGCAGCCAGAAAAACGCTCCACGTTACATCACAGGTGAGATGCCGGTTGGCCCGGCGTGGGGAATAAAACCTCCCCCTCCATCGCGCCTCCTTCCCGCCTGCTGTCCCCTCGCCTCCCGAGGCTGATGGCTGATGGGTATTTGAGTAGCCCACAAAAGGCTTTATAGAGAAGGAGAGAGGAGAGAGGGAAAACGATATGTAGATCTCGACGAATAGGTATAACATCTCTAACAGGAGTCTCATGTTGATCCTATTAGAACTAACACCATGATCTAGTGGGGTGGGTGTAGACTGTAGTCCATGCAGTACTGTGTATGATCTAGTGGGGAGTAGAGTTGCTTTCCGACTTGATTAAAACTATGATTTAAAGTTATTCCCATTGCAATTGTTTTCAAGATAGAATTCTGCATTTAGTGAGCTGTTTTCACAATCTCTCCTCTCTCCTTCTCCCTCCTTCTCCCTCCCTCTCGCTCTCCTTCTCCCTCCTTCTCTCTCCTTCTCTCTCCCTCTCCCTCCTTCTCCCTCCTTCTCTCTCCTTCTCCCTCCCTCTCTCTCCTTCTCTCCCTCTCCCTCCTTCTCTCTCCTTCTCTCTCCCTCCTTCTCCCTCTCGCTCCCCTTCTCCCTCCTCTCTCCTTCTCTCTCCCTCTCTCTTCTTCTCGCTCCTTCTCCCTCTCTCCCCGCCCTATCTCTCCTTCGCAATTCAATTCAATTTCAATTCAATTCAATTCAATTTCAATTTAAGGGCTTTATTGTCATGGGAAACATATGTTAACAATGTGAAGTAGATCGTATTTTTTTATTTGACCTTTCTTTAACCTTTCTTTAACTAGGCCAGTCAGTTAAAGAACAAATTCTTATTTTCAATGATGCCTAGGAACAGTGGGTTAACTGCCTTGTTCACAAAAGTGAACTAAACAATAAAAATTAACTGTAAACATTACACATACAGAAGTTCCAAAAGAATAAAGGCATTTCAAATGTCATATTATATATATACAGTGTTGTAACGATGTGCAAATGGTTCAAGTACAAAAGGGAAAATAAATAAGCATAAATATGGGTTGAATTTACAATGGTGTTTGTTCTTCACTGGTTGCCCTTTTCTTGTGGCAACAGGTCACAAATCTTGCTGCTGTGATGCACACTGTGGAATTTCACCCAGTAGATATGGGAGTTCATCAAAATCTGCTTTGTTTTCTAATTCTTTGTGGATCCGTGTAATCTGAGGGAAATATGTCTCTCTAATATGGTCATACATTGGGCAGGTGGTTATGAAGTGCAGCTCAGTTTCCACCTCATTTTGTGGGCAGTGAGCACATAGCCTGTCTTCTCTTGAGAGCCATGTCTGCCTATGGTGGCCTTTCTCAATAGCAAGGCTATGGTCACTGAGTCTGTACATAGTCAAAGCTTTCCTTAAGTTTGGGTCAGTCACAGTGGACAGGTATTCTGCCACTGTGTACTCTGTTTAGGGCCAAATAGCATTCTAGTTTGCTCTGTTTTCTTGTTAATTCTTTCCAATGTGTCAAGTAATTATCTTTTTGTTTTCTCATGATTTGGTTGGGTCTAATTGTGCTGCTGTCCTGGGGCTCTGTGTGGTGTGTTTGTGTTTGTGAACAGAGCCCCAGGACCAGCTTGCTTAGGAGACTCTTCTCCAGGTTCATCTCTCTGTAGGTGATGGCTTTGTTATGGAAGGTTTGGGAATCGCTTCCATTTAGGTGGTTGTAGAATTGAATGGCACTTTTCTGGATTTTGATAATTAGCGGCCTAATTATCAGCCTAATTCTGCTCTGCATGCTTTATTTGGTGTTTTACGTTGTACATGGAGGATATTTTTGCAGAATTCTGCATGCTGAGTCTCAATTTGGTGCTTGTCCCATTTTGTGAATTCTTGGTTGGTGAGCGGACCCCAGACCTCACGACCATCAAGGACAATGGGTTCCATAATTGATTCAACTATTTTAAGCCAGATCCTAATTGGTATGTCAAATGTTATGTTCCTTTTGATGGCATAGAATGCCCTTATTGCCTTGTCTCTCAGATTGTTCACAGCTTTGTGGAAGTTACCTGTGGCGCTGAAGATTAGGGCGAGATATGTATAGTTTTTTGTGTGCTCTAGGGCAATGGTGTCTAGATGGAATTAGTATTTGTGGTCCTGGCAACTGGACCTTTTTTGGAACACCATTATTTTTGTCTTACTGAGATTCACTGTCACGGCCCAGGTCTGGCAGAACCAGTGCAGAAGATCTAGGTGCTGCTGTAGGCCCTCCTTGTTGGGGACCGAAGCACTAGATCATCAGCAAACAGCAGACATTTGACTTCATATTCTAGTAGGGTGAGGCCGGGTGCTGCAGACTGTTCTAGTGCCCTCACCAATTCGTTAATATATATGTTGAAGAGGTTGTGGCTTAAGCTGTATCCCTGTCTCACTCCACGGCCCTGTGGAAAGAAATGTGCTTCTCTCTCTCTCTCTCTCTCTCTCTCTCTCTCTCTCTGTCCTTCTCCCTCATTCTGTCTCCTTCTCTTTCCTTATCCCCCTCCTTCTCCCTCCTTCTCTCCCCTTCTCCCTCCTCCCTCTTTCTCTCTCCTTGTCCCTCCTTCTCTCTCCCTTCTCTCTCCTTCAATCTCCTTCTCACCTTGCTCTCCCCCCTCTCTCCCTCCTCCTCTCTCCTTCTCTCTGTCTTTCTCTAGCTCGCTCCCTCCTTCTCCCTCCTTATCCCCCACCCCCTCTCTCTTTCTTTCTCTCTCTCCCACCTTCTCCTTCCTTCTCCCTCTCTCTCTCTTTCTCCCTCTCTCTCTCTCCTTTTCTATTTCTCTCTCCCTCCTTCTCCCTCCTTCTCCCCCTCTCTCTCCCCTTCTCTTTCTCCCTCTCTCCCTCCTTCTCCCTCCTTCTCCCCCCTCTCTCCCCTTCTCATTCTCTCTCTCTATCTCTCTCTCGCTCTATTGCTCTCTCATTCTCTCTTTCTCCACACAGACAGTCGTTTGTCCCCATTAGCAACAGTGGGTTGGCAGGTGCCATTATGGACCTGGGCTGGTCAAGTGATCATGAGCTCACTATGATAACACAGATGTTTTCTCCTCCTCTCACCAACAGACAGGCATACTGTACACACCGGCATACTGCACACACGGACATACTGCACACACTGACATACTGTACACACTGGGATACTGCACACACTGGCATACTGTACACACCGACACACACACAACCAAACACACACAGACAGCCATGTTTTCGTTACTTGTCAGGAATTTTTGGGGAGTAAAATTTGCAGATAAACATGTACAGTAGCATGCTAGAATGCTAGAAAGCTATGTTGGAGCAATGGATAAACATTTAGCATCACGTAATGTTATAACACAATGTACCAGCATTGTTTTCCCAGCCAACCAGAGTTGGTTCTTTGAAAGTTTTATTTTGGTTGTGGGAGCAAAAAAATCCAAAACACTAAAACTGTCCAGTTCTGCTGACATTCAGATAATGTTTTGTATCAGCGACAAACAGAAGCCCAAGAACTGGTCCAGAGTCTTACACACAAGTACACACATAGTTATAACTTTGGGTAATTACATATTAATAACTTATTTCCAGGAGAACTTTCAAACTACCCAGAGTGAACTACTTCCTAATGTCATATGGTGGATTTAATTTGGTTTGTATTTATTAGGGATCCCCATGAGTTGTTGCCAAGGCATTAGCTGTTGCCAAGGTATTAGCAGTTGCCAAGGCAGCAGCTACTATTACTGGAGTCCAAACACATTAAGGAACATAAAGGTAATCACACATAAAAAAATAAATAAAAATAAACATTACATCATATAACAGTATTACACCACTACATATCTACAATACAAAATGTATAATACCACCATACAACAATATTACAATGTACAGTACCAGTCAACAGTTTGGACACACCGACTCATTCAAGGGTTTTTCTTTATTTGTACTATGTTCTACATTGTAGAATAATAGTGAAGACATCAAAACTATGATATAACACATATGGAATCATGTAGTAACTAAAAAAAAAAGTTAAACAAATCAAAATATATTTGTTTATATTTGAGATTCATCAAAGTAGCCACCCTTTGCCTTGATGACAGCTTTGCACACTCTTGGCAGACAGATGATTTTCCCTGAGACGGTTTCTGACAAACCCTCAAAAGTTTCATCAGCTGTCCAGGTGGCTGATCTCAGATGATACCGCAGGTAAAGAAGCAGGTTGTGAAAGTCCTGGGCTGGTGGGATTAAACGTGGTCTGCGGATGTGGAGGTTCTGGGCTGGTGGGATTAAACGTGGACTGCAGTTGTGTGTCCAGTTGGACGTACAGACAGAATTCTCTAAAATGATATTGGAGGTGGCTTATGGTAGAGTAATGAACATTAAATTATCTGGCAACAGCTCTGTTGGACATTCCTGCAGTCAGCATGCCAGTTGCTCGCTCCCTCAAAACTTGAGACGTCTGTGGCATTGTGTTGTGTGACAAAACTGCACATTTTGGAGTGGCCTTTTAGTGTCCCCAGCACAAGGTGCACCTGTGTAACACAGCCCATGCAAAACAACTGATATCTCTAACTTAAACTGAAGAGGATTTTTGTATTATATTACTTAGATTGACGCCGGTGCGCCAATAGACTCTTAAGGATTAAAGCTTGACCAGTACCTTTAGCTGTCCAGCTGAAGTTAGATGAGGCTCTGGATAAACTGGTGGCTCAGGGGTGTTTTCAAGCCAGAAAATTAGTCTAAATGGTTTACACCAATTGTTTCTCTGACCAAGAAGGATGGCAGCCTTAAGATATGCTGGGACTTTTTTTGGCATAGTGAACACTGCAGTGGTCCCTGGATGTTTACCCCCTTTACCTACGGTGGCTGAGCGTTGGAGGTGGCTTATGGTGGAGAAACAAACATTAAATTATGCAACGCTGGCATGAGACAAGCCCACCAGCAGAAAGCTTCTGGATGATGAGGCCCTGACTATCAACACATTCAGGGGCCTGTTCAGGGCATCAAGGCTCAAGTTTGGAGTGTCCACAACATTTTCCCCAGTGCTTACATAGACAACCTAGCAGACATCACAGTGATCCAGCTGTATCTGGAAAAACCTACTGTTTACAGGCTGGACCCTGGAAGAGGGGAGTGCTGAAGCGCTTTGTAGAAGCAGGGCTGCAACAGAATTTCTTTGCTTGTTGCTGCACCAAGTGTTGAGTTCCTGTGGTTCCACGTTGACAAGAATGGCGGACGACTGACCCAGGACATTAAGAAGGCGCCCTTCTCCCCGGAACAAGTCTGAGCTTGTTTAGTTTCTGGGGCTTCTCCACTACCTTGCTGATAGAGCTACAGTGTTGAATTGCCTGCAGGCAGCTCCCTTGAGTTGGACCGACGCTCACCAGGAAGCCTATAAAGAGGCGCTCACCAGGAAGCCTATAAAGAGGATAAGAGCTGCTGCAGGCAGATGGGCTGCTAGCCAACTATGGTGATAGAAAACCAGCTGGAAATCAGCTGGATAAAGAGGCCCTGGCGATCAGCTGGACAAAGAGGCCCTGGCGATCAGCTGGACAAAGAGGCCCTGGCGATCAGTTGGACAAAGTAGCCCTGGCGATCAGCTTGATGAAGAGGCCCTGGCGATCAGCTGGACAAAGAGGGCCTGGTGATCAGCTAGATAAAGAGGCCCTGGAGATCAGCTGGATAAAGAGGCCCTGGCGATCAGCTGGACAAGAGGCCTTGTCGATCAGCTGGACAAAGAGGCGATCAGCTGGATAAAGAGGTGATCAGCTGGATAAAGAGGCCCTGGCGATCAGCTGGAAAAAGAGGTGATCAGCTGGATGAATAGGCCCTGGCGATCAGCTGAATAAAGAGGCGATCAGCTGGATAAAGAGGCCCTGGCGATCAGCTGGATGAAGAGGCAATCAGCTGGATGAATAGGCCCTGGCGATCAGCTGGAAAAAGAGGCGATCAGCTGGATAAAGAGGCCCTGGCGATCAGCTGGACAAAGAGGCGATCAGCTGGATAAATAGGCGATCAGCTGGATAAAGAGGCGATCAGCTGGAAAAAGAGGCGATCAGCTGGATAAAGAGGCCCTGGCGATCAGCTGGATAAAGAGGCGATCAGCTGGATAAAGAGGCCCTGGCGATCAGCTGGATAAAGAGGCGATCAGCTGGACAAAGAGGCAATCAGCTGGATAAAGAGGCCCTGGCGATCAGCTGGATAAATAGGCGATCAGCTGGATAAAGAGGCCCTGGCGATCAGCTTGATAAAGAGGCCCTGGCGATCAGCTGGATAAAGAGGCGATCAGGTGGATAAAGAGGTGATCAGCTGGATAAAGAGGCGATCAGCTGGATAAAGAGGGGATCAGCTGGATAAAGAGGGGATCAGCTGGATAAAGAGGCCCTGGCGATCAGCTGGATAAAGAGGCGATCAGCTGGATAAAGAGGGGATCAGCTGGATAAAGAGGCCCTGGCGATCAGCTGGATAAAGAGGCCCTGGCGATCAGCTGGATAAAGAGGCGATCAGCTGGATAAGAGGCGATCAGCTGGATAAAGAGGCGATCAGCTGGATAAAGAGGCGATCAGCTGGATAAAGAGGCCCTGGCGATCAGCTGGATAAAGAGGCCCTGGCGATCAGCTGAATAAAGAGGCGATCAGCTGGATAAAGAGGCCCTGGCGATCAGCTGGATAAAGAGGCGATCAGCTGGATAAGAGGCGATCAGCTGGATAAAGAGGCGATCAGCTAGATAAAGAGGCCCTGGAGATCAGCTGGATAAAGAGGCCCTGGCGATCAGCTGGACAAGAGGCCCTGTCGATCAGCTGGACAAAGAGGCGATCAGCTGGATAAAGAGGTGATCAGCTGGATAAAGAGGCCCTGGCGATCAGCTGGAAAAAGAGGTGATCAGCTGGATGAATAGGCCCTGGCGATCAGCTGAATAAAGAGGCGATCAGCTGGATAAAGAGGCCCTGGCGATCAGCTGGATGAAGAGGCAATCAGCTGGATGAATAGGCCCTGGCGATCAGCTGGAAAAAGAGGCGATCAGCTGGATAAAGAGGCCCTGGCGATCAGCTGGACAAAGAGGCGATCAGCTGGATAAAGAGGCGATCAGCTGGATAAAGAGGCGATCAGCTGGAAAAAGAGGCGATCAGCTGGATAAAGAGGCCCTGGCGATCAGCTGGATAAAGAGGCGATCAGCTGGATAAAGAGGCCCTGGCGATCAGCTGGATAAAGTAGCCCTGGCGATCAGCTTGATGAAGAGGTTATCAGCTGGATAAAGAGGCGATCAGCTGGATAAAGAGGCGATCAGCTGGATAAAGAGGCGATCAGCTGGATAAACGGGCAATCAGCTGGATAAAGAGGCGATCAACTGGATAAAGAGGTGATCAGCTGGATAAAGAGGCCCTGGCGATCAGCTGGATAAAGAGGCGATCAGCTGGACAAAGAGGCAATCAGCTGGATAAAGAGGCCCTGGCGATCAGCTGGATAAAGAGGCGATCAGCTGGATAAAGAGGCCCTGGCGATCAGCTGGATAAAGAGGCGATCAGCTGGATAAGAGGCGATCAGCTGGATAAAGAGGCGATCAGCTGGATAAAGAGGGGATCGGCTGGATAAAGAGGGGATCAGCTGGATAAAGAGGCGATCAGCTGGATAAAGAGGGGATCAGCTGGATGGCGCTAATTTTTTGCTGTAAGAAGTTCCATCAGTATATGTCAGGTCGCCATTTGTGGTCTCCACCGGCCTCAAACCCTTGCTGGATTGGCTTCATCATATGGAGCCTAGTCCCCAGATGCTTTTCCAACGGACGGTCAGATCCAGTCTGATCCTGGGAGCCAATAGTTATGAGCTCTCAAGTTTTTAAATCGCATGTACGGGATGAGGATGGTATACATAGTACAACATGCTTACATATAGATTCCTTCTCGACAATTCAACAACAATAAGAACTAATAAAAGATAAGAATATGAACATGATGTAAATGTCTCTGCTATCATCCAGGGAAGCAGCTTGCTAATGTCGATACCCTGAGTCTCCTGTCACTCGCTACCCCTTTGTCCGACCCACCTCGTCCCTGGGAAGTGATGCTGCTGGAGATGGTGCCTGGTGCCCCTTGCCATGCTTCTAGGATAGCACCACTGACCTTGAAAAATTATGTTCTGTCCCGGGTGCTTCGCTTGGTGCTGCATGGATGGGTCTCCGAGGTTCCTGGCAGACAGTTCTGACCATACTGGTCTCATCGGAACGAACTGTCAGTTCACAAGAACTGCGTGTTGTGGGGCAGCAGGGTAGTGGTTCCTGGCATTTGTTAGGGTGGGGGTCCTGCTGCATGATATGTATCCTGGAATAGTGGGGATGAAGGCACTGGCACGGAGCTATGTGTGGTGGCCTGGGATCGAAATGGAAATGGAGGCTTTGCTGCATTGCTGCGCCACCTGTCAGGAGTGATGCCTTGCTCCACCCAAAGGCACGTTGCACCAATGGGAGTGAATGGTCTCATCTTCAAATAGACTTAACTGGCCATTCAAAGGAAACTCTTTTTTCATTGTAATGGATTCCTACAAAGTGTCGGAAAGTAGCCATGGTTACCTCAATGATTCCCACTCATTGTGTCGGAAAGTAGCCATGGTTACCTCGATGATTCCCACTCATTGTGTCTGGAGGTAGTCATGGTTACCTCGATGATTCCCACTCATTGTGTCTGGAGGTAGTCATGGTTACCTCGATGATTCCCACTCATTGTGTCTGAAAGTAGTCATGGTTACCTCGATGATTCCCACTCATTGTGTCTGGAGGTAGTCATGGTTACCTCGATGATTCCCACTCATTGTGTCTGGAGGTAGTCATGGTTACCTCGATGATTCCCACTCATTGTGTCTGAAAGTAGTCATGGTTACCTCGATGATTCCCACTCATTGTGTCTGGAGGTAGTCATAGTTGCCTCGATGATTCCCACTCATTGTGTCTGGAGGTAGCCATGGTTACCTCGATGATTCCCACTCATTGTGTCTGGAAGTAGTCATGGTTACCTCGATGATTCCCACTCATTGTGTCTGGAGGTAGTCATGGTTACCTCAATGATTCACACACATTGTGTCTGGAGGTAGCCATGGTTACCTCGATGATTCCCACTCATTGTGTCTGGAGGTAGTCATGGTTACCTCGATGATTCCCACTCATTGTGTCTGGAGGTAGTCATGGTTACCTCGATGATTCCCACTCATGGGTTGTGTGACGTCTTGGTGTCAGACATTGGAGCTTCCAATCAGCAGAAACTTTAAAGAGTTTCAGAAAGGCTTTTCTACCATCATTCTTGAAACATCAAAGGAGTGTTTTGTGTTTTGTGCACCCTGATACTAACATTATCTGAATGGCAGCACAACGGGACAGTTGTTGTGTTTTGTGGACTATGTCTCTTGTCATATCCCCACAATGTTCTCACAACCTAAATATCCTGGGAACCTTTAAAGAACAGACAAAATGTCTTCTGGGAACATTCTTGCCACACGAGGTGAATGATTTTTTTAAACCTTAAAAATAAACATTGTATTATCATCCACACAACTGGACAGTTTTTGTGTTTTTGGGAACGGATCTTTTTTGACGTCCCCCGCAATGTTCCAACAAACTAATGAAACATTCTGGGAACCTTTAAAGAACAGACTACATGTGTTCTAGGAACAGTCTTTCAACATCAAGCAAATGTTCATCATACTGACAATCACACAGGGGGAGGAGGGGGGGGAGAGAGAGAGAGAGAGAGATACAGAGAGAGAGGGAGAGGTGTAGACGGAGAGAGGGAGAGGTGAAAGAGACAGAGAGACAAAGAGAGGGAGAGACAGGGAAAGGGAGAGAGAGAGAGAGAGACAGAGAGATGGAGAAACGGAGAAAGAGAGAGACAGAGCGATGTAGAGACAGAGAGATGGAGAGACGGAGAAAGAAAGAGACAGAGCGTTGTAGAGACAGAGAGATGGAGAGACAGAAAGATGGAGAAACGGAGAAAGAGAGAGACAGAGCGTTGTAGAGACAGAGAGATGGAGAGACAGGGAAAGGGAGAGAGAGATGGAGAGACAGAAAGATGGAGAAACGGAGAAAGAGAGAGACAGAGCGATGTAGAGACAGAGAGATGTAAAGACGTAGATGTAGAAACGAAGAAAGGGAGAGACGGAGAGATGTAGAGACGGAGAAGGGAGAGGGAGAATGAGCCCAGGAGGTAAACTAATCACTGAGCACACAATGCAATTTTCTGGCTGTGCCTCGGCTCTACCGTACTCCCTCCCTCCATCGTTTCCTCCCTCTCTCTCTCCCTCCATTGTTTCCTCCTTCTCTATCTCTATCTCTCTCTCTCTCTCAATCATTTCCTCCCTCTCTCTCCTCTCTCTCTCCCTCCATCTTCTCCTCTCTATCTCCCTCCATCGTTTCCTCCCTCTCTCTCTCTCTCCCTCCATCGTCTCCTCTCTCTCTCCCTCCATTGTTTCCTCCTTGTCTATCTCTCTCTCTCTCTCTCTCTCTCCATCATTTCCTCCCTCTCTCTCCTCTCTCTCTCCCTCCGTCGTTTCCTCCCTCTCTCTCTCTCTCTCTCTCTCTCTCCCTCCATCTTCTCCTCTCTATCTCCCTCCATCGTTTCCTCCCTCTCTCTCTCTCCCTCCCTCCATCGTCTCCTCTCTATCTCCTTCCATCGTTTCCTCTCTCTCCCTCCATCGTTTCCTCCCTCTCTCTCTCTCCCTCCATTGTTTGCTCCCTCTCTTTCTCTCTCTCTCTCTCTATCGTTTCTCTCTCTCTCTCTCTCTCTCTCTCTCCCTCTCTCTCTCTCTCCATCATCTCCTCCTCCCTCTCTCTCCCTCCATCATCTCCTCCTCCCTCCCTCTCTCTCCTTCATCATCTCCTCCTCCTCCCCCTCTCTCTCTCCTCTGTTGTTTCCTCCTCTCTCTCTCCCTCCCTCCATCGTCTCCTCCTCTCTCTGTCCTCCATCGTCTCCTACTCCCTCCCTCCCTCTCTCCTCCATCGTCTCCTCCTCCTCCCTCTCTCTCCTCCGTTGTCTCCTCCTCCCTCTCTCCTCCATCATCTCCTCCTCCTCCCTCTCTCTCCTCCATCGTCTCCTCCTCCCTCCCTCTCTCTCCCTCCGTCGTCTCCAGGGGTCTCTTTACTATTCCTCTCACACACTCCCTCTCTCTCTCCTCTATGTATCAGGCCATACCATTTCAGCAATCCCATTATTGCCTCTTCCCCCCTGGCTCCATCAATGGACCGACCCACTCTGGCTCAGGCTCCCTCCCAGTGAAGGGGATGGAGAGGAGGGAGAGAGATGGAGGGGTGTTTTAACAGTACGAGGAGGAGGGGATGGGGGTAGTTCAGTTGGAGATGAGGGGGATGGGGGATGCGGGTAGTCCAGTATGAGACGAGGAGGATGGGGGAAGTTCAGTAGAAGATGGAGGGGGTGTTGAGGGGGGTAGTTCAGTATGAGTTGAGGGGGTGGGGGTAGTTCAGTATGAGTTGAGGGGATGGGGGTAGTTCAGTAAGAGTTGAGGGGGATGGGGGTAGTTCAGTATGAGTTGAGGGGATGGGGGTAGTTCAGTATGAGTTGAGGGGGTGGGGGTAGTTCAGTATGAGTTGAGGGGGTGGGGGTAGTTCAGCATGAGTCGAAGGGATGGGGGGTAGTTCAGTATGAGTTGAGGGGATGGGGGGGGTAGTTCAGTATGAGTTGAGTATGGGATGGGGGTATGAGTTGAGGGTATGAGTTCAGATGAGTTGAGGGGGTGGGGGTAGGGGTGAAGGGATGGGGGGTAGTTCAGTATGAGTTGAGGGGGTGGGGATAGTTCAGTATGAGATGGTAGTTCAGTATGAGGAGGGGGTGGGGGTAGTTCAGTATGAGTTGAGGGGTGGGGATAGGGGTGGAGGGGGGGTAGTTCAGGATGAGTTGAGGGGGTGGGGGGGTGAGTTGGGGGTAGTTCAGGATGAGTTGAAGGGGTGGGGGTAGTTTAGTATGAGTTGAGGGGGTTGGGGTAGTTCAGTATGAGATGGGGTGGGGTGGGGGTAGTTCAGTAGGAGATGAGGGGATGGGGGTAGTCCAGTATGAGTTGAGGGGGTGCGGGTAGTTCAGTATGAGTTGAGGGGATGGGGGTAGTTCAGTATGAGTTGAGGGGGATGGGGGTAGTTCAGTATGAGTTGGGGGGTGGGGGAAGTTCAGTATGAGTTGAGGGGATGGGGGTAGTTCAGTATGAGTTGAGGGGATGGGGGTAGTTCAGTATGAGATGGAGGGGGTGGGGGTAGTTCAGTAGAAGATGGAGGGGGTGGGGGTAGTTCAGTATGAGATGGAGGGGAATGGGGGTAGTTCAGAATGAGATTAGTTGGGGGTGGGGGTAGTTCAGGATGAGTTGAGGGGGTGGGGGTAGTTCAGTATGAGTTGAGGGGGTGTGGGTAGTTCAGTATGAGTTGAGGGGATGGGGGTAGTTCAGTATGAGTTGAGGGGGTGGGGGTAGTTCAGTATAAGTTGAGGGGATGGGGGTAGTTCAGTATGAGATGGAGGGGGTGGGGGTAGTTCAGTATGAGTTGAGGGGATGGGGGTAGTTCAGTATGAGTTGAGGGAATGGGGGTAGGGATGGGGGTAGTTCAGTATGAGTTGAGGGGGTGAGGGGGGTGTTCATGGGTAGTTCAGTATGAGTTGAGGGGATGGGGGTAGTTCAGTATAAGTTGAGGGGATGGGGGTAGTTCAGTATGAGATGGAGGGGGTGGGGGTAGTTCAGTAGAAGATGGAGGGGGTGGGGGTAGTTCAGTATGAGATGGAGGGGAATGGGGTAGTTCAGAATGAGTTGAGGGGGTGGGGGTAGTTCAGTATGAGTTGAGGGGATGGGGGTACTTCAGTATGAGTTGAGGGGGTGGGGGTAGTTCAGTATGAGTTGAGGGGATGGGGGTAGTTCAGTATGAGTTGAGGGGGTGGGGGTAGTTCAGTATGAATTGAGGGGGTGGTGGTAGTTCATGATGAGTTGATGAGGGGGATGGGGGTAGTTCAGGATGAGTTGAGGGGGTGGGGGTAGTTCAGGATGAGTTGAAGGGGTGGGGGTCATTCAGTATGAGTTGAGGGGGATGGGGCTAGTTCAGGATGAGTTGAGGGGGATGCGGGTAGTTCAGGATGAGTTGAGGGGGTGGGGGTAGTTCAGTATGAGATGGAGAGGGGGAGGGGGTAGTTCAGTATGAGTTGATTAGGGTGGGGGTAGTTCAGTATGAGTTGAGGGGGTGGGTGTAGTTCAGTATGAGTTGAGGGGATGGGAGTAGTTCAGTATGAGTTGAGGGGTTGGTTGTAGTTCAGTAGGAGATGAGGGGTGGGGGTAGTACAGTATGAGTTGAGGGGGATGGGGGTAGTTCAGTATGAGTTGAGGGGGTGGGGGTAGTTCAATATGAGTTGAGGGGATGGGGGTAGTTCAGTATGAGTTGAGGGGGTGGGGGTAGTTCAGGATGAGTTGAGGGGGTGGGGGTAGTTCAGGATGAGTTGAGGGGATGGGGGTAGTTCAGGATGAGTTGAGGGGATGGGGGTAGTGCAGGATGAGTTGGGGGTGTGAGGGGGGGGGGTAGTTCAGAGGGGGATGAGTTGAAGGGGTGGGGGTAGTTTAGTATGAGTTGAGTTGAGGTGGGGGGGGTTGGGGTAGTTCAGTATGAGATGGGGTGGGGTGGGGGTAGTTCAGTAGGAGATGAGGGGATGGGGGTAGTCAGTATGAGTTGAGGGGGTGCGGGTAGTTCAGTATGAGTTGAGGGGATGGGGGTAGTTCAGTATGAGTTGAGGGGGATGGGGGTAGGGATGGGGGTAGTTCAGTATGAGTTGAGGGGATGGGGGAAGTTCAGTATGAGTTGAGGGGATGGGGGTAGTTCAGGATGAGTTGGGGGGGTGGGGGTAGTTCAATATGAGTTGAGGGGGTGGGGGATGGGGGTAGTTCAGTATGAGTTGAGGGGGTGGGGGTAGTTCAGTATGAGTTGAGGGGATGGGGGTAGTTCAGTATAAGTTGAGGGGATGGGGGTAGTTCAGTATGAGATGGAGGGGGTGGGGGTAGTTCAGTAGAAGATGGAGGGGGTGGGGGTAGTTCAGTATGAGATGGAGGGGAATGGGGTAGTTCAGAATGAGTTGAGGGGGTGGGGGTAGTTCAGTATGAGTTGAGGGGATGGGGGTACTTCAGTATGAGTTGAGGGGGGGGGGGTAGTTCAGTATGAGTTGAGGGGGTGGGGGTAGTTCAGTATGAGTTGAGGGGGTGGGGGTAGTTCAGTATGAATTGAGGGGGTGGTGGTAGTTCATGATGAGTTGAGGGGGATGGGGGTAGTTCAGGATGAGTTGAGGGGGTGGGGGTAGTTCAGGATGAGTTGAAGGGGTGGGGGTCATTCAGTATGAGTTGAGGGGGATGGGGCTAGTTCAGGATGAGTTGAGGGGGATGCGGGTAGTTCAGGATGAGTTGAGGGGGGTGGGGGTAGTTCAGTATGAGATGGGGAGGGGGTAGTTCAGTATGAGTTGATTAGGGTGGGGGTAGTTCAGTATGAGTTGAGGGGTGGGTGTAGTTCAGTATGAGTTGAGGGGATGGGAGTAGTTCAGTATGAGTTGAGGGGTTGGTTGTAGTTCAGTAGGAGATGAGGGGGTGGGGGTAGTACAGTATGAGTTGAGGGGATGGGGGTAGTTCAGTATGAGTTGAGGGGGTGGGGGTAGTTCAATATGAGTTGAGGGGATGGGGGTAGTTCAGTATGAGTTGAGGGGGTGGGGGTAGTTCAGGATGAGTTGAGGGGGTGGGGGTAGTTCAGGATGAGTTGAGGGGATGGGGGTAGTTCAGGATGAGTTGAGGGGATGGGGGTAGTGCAGGATGAGTTGGGGGTGTGGGGGTAGTTCAGGATGAAGGAGTTGAAGTATGAGTTGAGGGGGGGGGTAGTTCAGTATGAGTTGGGGGGGTTGGGGTAGTTCAGTATGAGATGGGGGGGATGGGGGTAGTTCAGTAGGAGATGAGGGGATGGGGGGGGTAGTCCAGTATGAGTTGAGGGGGTGGGGTAGTTCAGTATGAGTTGAGGGGATGGGGGTAGTTCAGTATGAGTTGAGGGGATGGGGAAGTAGTTGAGGGGATGGGGGTAGTGAGTTGTTCAGTATGGGGTGGGGGGGGGTAGTTCAGTATGAGTTGATGGGGGATGGGGGTAGTTCAGTATGAGTTGAGGGGATGGGGGTAGTTCAGTATGAGTTGAGGGATGGGGGTAGGGAGATGGAGGGGGGGTAGTACAGTATTAGGAGGAGATGGAGATGGGGTAGTTTCTCGGAGGGGGTTGGTAATGACATGGAGGGGCCGGGGATAAAGACGACAGAGAGAGAGAGAGAAATAAAACAGCAAAACAAAAGTGAGAGAACAACAAAATAAATAATAAATAATCAGCAGCTACCTCATTCTTCGTGTCTGTGTGAGG
>NC_056433.1:3939134-3959134 GCF_018296145.1 Oncorhynchus tshawytscha | reverse complement strand
CTGTGATGGCACACTGTGGAATTTCACCCAGTAGATATGGGAGTTTATCAAAATTGGATTTGTTTTCGAATTCTTTGTGGATCTGTGTAATCTGAGGGAAATATGTCTCTCTAATATGGTCATACATTGGGCAGGAGGTTAGGAAGTGCAGCTCAGTTTCCACCTCATTTTGTGGGCAGTGAGCACATTGCCTGTCTTCTCTTGAGAGCCATGTCTGCCTATGGCGGCCTTTCTCAATAGCAAGGCTATGCTCACTGAGTCTGTACATAGTCAAAGCTTTCAAAGTTTGGGTCAGTCACAGTGGTCAGGTATTCTGCCGCTGTGTACTCTCTGTGTAGGGCCAAATAGCATTCTAGTTTGCTCTGTTTTTTTGTTAATTCTTTCCAATGTGTCAAGTAATTATCTTTTTGTTTTCTCATGATTTGGTTGGGTCTAATTGTGCTGTTGTCCTGGGGCTCTGTGGGGTGTGTTTGTGTTTGTGAACAGAGCCCCAGGACCAGCTTGCTTAGGGGACTCTTCTCCAGGTTCATCTCTCTGTAGGTGATGGCTTTGTTGTGGAAGGTTTGGGAATCGCTTCCTTTTAAGTGGTTATAGAATTTAACGGCTCTTTTCTGGATTTTGATAATTAGTGGGTATCGGCCTAATTCTGCTCTGCATGCATTATTTGGTGTTCTACGTTGTACACGGAGGATATTTTTGCAGAATTCTGTGTGCAGAGTCTCAATTTGGTGTTTCTCCCATTTTGTGAAGTCTTGGTTGGTGAGCAGACCCCAGACCTCACAACCATAAAGGGCAATGGGCTCTATGAGTGATTCACGTATTTTTAGCCAAATCCTAATTAGTGTGTTGAATTTTATGTTCCTTTTGATGGCATAGAATGCCCTTATTGCCTTGTCTCTCAGATCGTTCACAGCTTTGTGGAAGTTACCTGTGGCGCTGATGTTTAGGCCAAGGTATGTTAAGTTTTTTTGTGTGCTCTAGGGCAACAGTGTCTAGATGGAATTTGTATTTGTGGTCCTGGCGACTGGACCTTTTTTGGAACACCATTATTTTGGTCTTACTGAGATTTACTGTCAGGGCCCAGGTCTGGCAGAATCTGTGCAGAAGATCTAGGTGCTGCTGTAGGCCCTCCTTGGTTGGTGACAGAAGCACCAGATCATCAGCAATCAGTAGACATTTGACTTCAGATTCTAGTTGGGTGAGGCCGGGTGCTGCATACTTTTCTAGTGCCCGTGCCAGTTCATTGATATATATATGTTGAAGAGGGTGGGGCTTAAGCTGCATCCCTGACTCACCCCACGACCCTGTGTGAAGAAACGTGTGTTTTTTGCCAATTTTAATCTCACACTTGTTGTTTGTGTACATGGATTTTATAATGTCGAATGTTTTACCCCCAACACCACTTTCCATCAATTTGTCTCTCACTGTCTCTCTCTCTGTGTGTGAATTCATCAGTTGACTGAGAGGGTAAGGGACAGATGGGAAGCCATGGGCATCAACATGCTGGTCACTGGGTCAATATACTCAACTGTGCTGTTTATTAGTAGTCCTGCCGAGGCCCTTAGACAGTTGATCAGTCAGAGACTTAGACTGGGGAGACCAAGGATCTCTCCCAAATGACACCCTCATCTCTATATGGTTACCATAAGGCTCCGGTCAAAAAGTAGTGCACTATTATAGGGGATGGGGTGCCGTTTGGGATACAGAGGGACTTCGGAGGAGACAGAGGTGCTTTGTGAGATCACCCCTTTGTGAGATCACCGGTAGACTGAGTAGAGTACAGACGGACTACAACATTCTAGTGCCCCTTTGTGAGATCATCAACATTCTAGTGCCCCTTTGTGAGATTATCAACATTCTAGTGCCCCTTTGTGAGATCATCAACATTCTAGTGCCCCTTTGTGAGATCACCGGTAGACTGAGTAGAGGGCAGACGGATTACAACATTTTAGTGCCCCTTTGTGAGATCATCAACATTCTAGTGCCCCTTTGTGAGATCACCGGTAGACTGAGTAGAGGGCAGACGGATTACAACATTCTAGAGTGTTGCCTATAGAGCCTGTAGACAAAATGGCAGCCTTCAGCCTTGAAATACAGTATGTTTCCTATGTTTCACTTCCCTGGGGAGAGATCACATGACACGCTGAAACAGAACACCCATTACTGATGGACAGGATGGAGAGAGAGAGAGAGCGAGGATAGAGGGGGGGAGAGAGAGAACAAGGGATTTAGAGAGAGAGTGGGGAGAGAGGAAGAGAGAGAGAGAAAAAGAGAGAGAGAGAGAGAGAGAGAGAGGAAGAGCGAGAGAGAGAGAAGAGAGAGGAAGACCGAGACAGAGAGAGAGTGCCCTGCTGGAGAAAAAAACACCAGCATAGAACAGACTAAATTTCAAGCTGGTCCATGCTTGTCTAGCTGGTTAGACTGGCCAAGATGATGATGCTGGTGACCATTGATACACAGGATGGAGAGAGAGAGGGAGAGCAAGGAGAGGTAGAGAGAGAGAACAAGGGGAGGGTGAGAGAGGGGGAGGTAGAGAGAGAGTGGGGGGGGGAATTACTGATACACAGGATGGAGAGAGAGAATGAGGAGATGTAGAGAGAGAGGGGGAGGTAGGAGAGAGAACCCATTACTGATACACAAGATGAGAGAGAGAGAGAGAGAGAGAGAGAGAGAGAGAGTGGGGAGGGCCAACCCATTACTGATACACAGGATAGAGAGAGAGAGAGAGAGAGAGAGAGAGAGAGAGAGGGGGAGGGCCAACCCATTACTGATACACAGGATAGAGAGAGAGAGAGAGAGAGAGAGAGAGTGGGGAGGTAAAGAGAGAGGAGAGAGAGAGAGAGAGAGAGAGAGGGGAGGGCCAACCCATTACTGATACACAGGATAGAGAGAGAGATAGAGAGAGAGAGAGAGGGAGAGAGAGCAGTGGCGTCATTAGTCCTAGGTGAGGAATAGGTGGGTTTTTGGAGAGGTTCTGAAAGACACTCTTGGGGGTGTCCACTGAAAGTTGACTAGCAACAACAACTGGGACCTAAAAGACAACCACCATGAGGGCCAACTAAATTTACCCACAAAGAGGCAAACAAAATAAAAAATCCACACCAAAATGTAAAGACAGAAAGCAAACACAAAAACAGGGAAGATCAGATAAAGGATTGTTCGTCTAGAAATCAAATAGAGAGAGACGACTAAAGGTGTAAGCCTTTCGCATCTCTGAAGTCAACTGGAGCACTGGGCCAGACACTCTTAAATATCACCTGGGCCAGACACTCTTAAATATCACCTGGGCCAGACACTCTTAAATATCACCTGGGCCAGACACTCTTAAATATCACCTGGGCCAGACACTCTTAAATATCACCTGGGCCAGACACTCTTAAATATCACCTGGGCCAGACACTCTTAAATATCACCTGGGCCAGACACTCTTAAATATCACCTTGGCCAGACACTCTTAAATATCACCTGGGCCAGACACTCTTAAATATCACCTGGGCCAGACACTCTTAAATATCACCTGGGCCAGACACTCTTAAATATCACCTGGGCCAGACACTCTTAAATATAGCCTGGGCCAGACACTCTTAAATATCACCTGGGCCAGACACTCTTAAATATCACCTGGGCCAGACACTCTTAAATATCACCTGGCCAGACACTCTTAAATATCACCTGGGCCAGACACTCTTAAATATCACCTAATGCGAGAGCAGACACTCTTAAATATCACCTGGGCCAGACACTCTTAAATATCACCTGGGCCAGACACTCTTAAATATAACCTGGGCCAGACACTCTTAAATATCACCTGGGCCAGACACTCTTAAATATCACCTGGGCCAGACACTCTTAAATATCACCTGGGCCAGACACTCTTAACTATCACCTGGGCCAGACACTTAAATATCACCTGGGCCAGACACTCTTAAATATCACCTGGGCCAGACACTCTTAAATATCACCTGGGCCAGACACTCTTAAATATCACCTGGGCCAGACACTCTTAAATATCACCTGGGCCAGACACTCTTAAATATCACCTGGGCCAGACACTCTTAAATATCACCTGGGCCAGACACTCTTAAATATCACCTGGGCCAGACACTCTTAACTATCACCTAGGCCAGCACAGGTGAAACACCTTCCCACTAATGTGATGACAAACCAGTACAGGTGAAACACCTTCCCACTAATGAGTTGGACAAGTAGAGAGTGTTCCAGAGTAGAGAGTGTTCCAGAGTAGAGAGTGTTCCAGCATAGAGAGTGTTCCAGAGTAGAGAGTGTTCCAGAGTAGAGAGTGTTCCAGAGTAGAGAGTGTTCCAGAGTAGAGAGTGTTCCAGCATAGAGAGTGTTCCAGAGTAGAGAGTGTTCCAGAGTAGAGAGTGTTCCAGAGTAGAGAGTGTTCCAGAGTAGAGAGTGTTCCAGCGTAGAGAGTGTTCCAGAGTAGAGAGTGTTCCAGAGTAGAGAGTGTTCCAGAGTAGAGAGTGTTCCAGAGTAGAGAGTGTTCCAGAGTAGAGAGTGTTCCAGAGTAGAGAGTGTTCCAGAGTAGAGAGTGTTAGAGAGTGTTCCAGGGTAGAGAGTGTTCCAGAGTAGAGAGTGTTCCAGCGTAGAGAGTGTTCCAGAGTAGAGAGTGTTCCAGGGTAGAGAGTGTTCCAGAGTAGAGAGTGTTCCAGGGTAGAGAGTGTTCCAGCGTAGAGAGTGTTCCAGAGTAGAGTGTTCCAGCGTAGAGTGTTCCAGGGTAGAGAGTGTTCCAGAGTAGAGAGTGTTCCAGAGTAGAGAGTGTTCCAGAGTAGAGAGTTATCTGAAAAAGATCTAGTCTCTCAATGTTTTTCTCAACATGCCCCAAATTCATACATTTAGCTTTTGAAATTAATTTTGTTTTGGCCCTAGAGAGAGAGAGAAAGAGATGGAGATTGACTTCGAAATTGGACGGCTGACCTGAGGAAGTTGTAAAATGCCTTCAAAACAGGTCACTAGGGTCAACAGTGAGCACTATGTAATCATGTGACTCCGGATCAGAAGGTTGCGTGTTGAATTCACGTGGTCAATACTCAAAAATGTTTAGCCCTATCCCAATCCCTTAAATGCAAAAATGTGTTTTTTGTAGAAATGGAACGATGCAGAACAGGATGAGTCAACCCAGGGTGTCAAAAACACTTCAAAATGTGATGTTTGGAGCAACTTCTACATGGATAAATGTCAGAATCTGAAATCAAACCGTGAGATCTTGTTGATCCTGCAGCTGACCCCTGGGAGCCCCTAAGTGATGGGTAACAGGACTCCTGTTGAATTCTGGGTAATATCCTGATGAATGGAATAGAGGGGTAACAGGACTCCTGTTGCATTCTGGGTAATATCCTGATGAATAGAATAGAGGGGAAACCGGACTCCTGTTGCCTTCTGGGTAATATCCTGATGAATGGAATAGAGGGGAAACCGGACTCCTGTTGCCTTCTGGGTAATATCCTGATGAATGGAATAGGGGGGAAACAGGAAGCAGAAGTGGAATACGCTTCATTCACAAGACCAGACAGAGCATTGCAGCTGCCTCCTGACCATCCAACCAACCCCGTGAGAGAGATCCCTCTCCACTTCTAGAGCATGCATCCCAAATGGAATACTATTCTCTATATAGCGCACTACTTTTACCCTATACCACACTACACTACACTACACTGCCCTACACTAAATACCTAGGTGTCTGGTTAGACTGTAAACTCTCCTTCCAGACTCATATTAAACATCTCCAAATCAAATATATATACCACCCACCACTGAGACCTGTATGCTCTAGTCGGCTGGCCCTCGCTTCATACTCGTAGCCAAACCCACTGGCTTCAGGTCATCTACAAGACTATGCAAGGTAAAGCTCCGCCTTAACTCAGCTCACTGGTCACCATAGCAGCATCCACCCGTAGCACACTTTCCAGCAGGTATATCTCACTGGTCATCACCAAAGCCTACACCTCATTTGGCCGCCTTTCGTTCCAGTTCTCTGCTGCCTGTGACTTGAACGAATTGCAAAAATCGCTGAAGCTGGAGACTTTTATTTCCCTCGCCAACTTCAAACATCAGCTATCCGAGCAGCTAACTGATCGCTGCAGCTGTACATTGCCCATCTGTAAATAGCCCACCCAATCTACCTACCTCATCCCCATATTGTTTTTATTTACTTTTCTGCTCTTTTTCACACCAGTATCACTACATACACACCATCATCTGCTCATCATCATCTGCTCATTTATCACTCCAGCGCTAATCTGCTAAAGTGTAACTATTCGCTCCTATGGCCTATTTATTGCCTTCCTCCTAATGCCTTTTGTACACACTGTATATAGACTTTCTTTTTTCTCTACTGTGTCATTGACTTGTTTATAGTGTTATTGGCTTGTTTATTGTTTACTCCATGTGTAACTCTGTGTTGTTGTTTCTGTCGCACTGCTTTGCTTTATCTTGGCCAGGTCGCAGTTGCAAATGAGAACTTGTTCTCAACTGGCCTACCCGGTTAAATAAAAAATGTAAACACTGTCCTACACTACACTACACTACACTACACTACACTACACTACACTACACTACACTACACTACACTACACTACACTGTCCTACACTACACTACACTACACTGTCCTACACTACACTACACTACACTGTCCTACACTACACTACACTCCACTACACTACACTACACTACACTGTCCTACACACTACACTACACTACACTGTCCTACACTACACTACACACTACACTACACTACACTACACTACACTACACTTACTATTCCATATCTACACTAGACTACACTACACTTTAGTATTCCACTACATCTACACTACACTACACTACACTACACACTACACTACACTACACTACACTACACTACACTTTACTATTCCATATCTACACTACACTACACTACACTACACTTTACTATTCCATATCTACACTACACTACACTACACTACACTACACTTTAGTATTCCATATCTACACTACACTACACTACACTACACTACACTACACTACACTTTACTATTCCATATCTACACTACACTACACTACACTACACTACACTACACTACACTTTACTATTCCATATCTACACTACACTACACTCAAACTGGACGGTTTTATCTCCATCTCTTCATTAAAAGACTCATGGACACTCTTACCGACAGTTGTGGCTGCTTTGTGTGATGTATTGTTGTCTCTATCTTCATGCCCTTTGTGTTGCTGTCTGGGCCCAATAATGTTTGTACCATGTTTTGTGTTGCTGTCTGGGCCCAATAATGTTTGTACCATGTTTTGTGTTGCTGTCTGGGCCCAATAATGTTTGTACCATGTTTTTGTTGTCATTGTCATGTTTTGTGACGTTGGCCTGTTTGGGGTTGCTGACAGTCAAAATACCATGTTTTCTTCCCTTCTGGGCCCCCATGTTTTGTGTTGCTGTCTGGGCTCAATAATGTTTCTACCCTACTGTCATGACGTTGGCCTGGGGGTAGGTTTATGACAGTCATAAATACCTCTTCCCTTCCCCCCTTGTTCCTCTCTCTACCCTACTGTCATGACGTTGGCCTGGGGGTAGGTTTATGACAGTCATAAATACCTCTTCCCCCCTTGTTCCTCTCTCTACCCTACTGTCATGACGTTGGCTTGGGGGTAGGTTTATGACAGTCATAAATATCTCTTCCCCCCTTGTTCCTCTCTCTACCCTACTGTCATGATGTTGGCCTGGGGGGTAGGTTTATTACAGTCATAAATACCTCTTCCCCCCTTTTTCCTCTCTCTACCCTACTGATGTTACATTTGAAAACCCCTTGGTTAACATAGAGATTCTGGGAACATCAGAAGGTGGGGGGAAATGAACTATATTCTGGTAATCCGACCAATTGAACATATGCGGTGATACTTAATGAATATGATGTCAGTTCAGTTGTCATCTGAGACATTCTCCTCAATGATAAGATGACATAAACCCTACAGTGGAAAGTCTACACATTAGAGTTATCGGATTCACATGGAATGGTTGTTCAATTTAGTTTGAATATGAAATTATTTGTGATGGGATGAAATGTGATTTTAGCTTCTAAAATGTGACGTTTGGGTTTTCATAACATAGGGCTGCTCAATCAGTGGCCATCCCCTGTGAAGGGACACGGGCTATAAAACTTTTCAAACACGCCCTCCTCTCCCTTCCAATATAAGCCCTTGACGACAACATAACTTCCTGTTCCGATGAGGTAGGATAACGATCCTATGTGAGAATGGTTCAGAAAATAACTACAGGATGAAGCCAACATCAGCAGGAGCTTTGATTGCGAATGGTATGAACGTTGAACTCTTATTCACTACAGAAGTGATACCTCCTAGCTGTCGAGTTAGCGACCGCAGCTGCAAACGCAGGTTAGGAAGGAACAGGCAGAGTATCCCATCTATCACACAACAACGTTACTACAACGTATCCAATTGACAACCAGAGACATTCTTTAAAGGACAGAGGACTCGGTTTGAAAACACAGCCTTCCATCTACCACCAACCTACTGAAGCGCAGCTCAGAGTCAATATTTATTGCATTTTCCTTTTCTAAATGGGCGGTAATTTAGAATGCATCAGATACTGTATTTACGATAGCATAGCTTCGCCTTTGTTCCTCAGTCTTCCCGCCCTTTGTCACGTTCTGACCTTTATTTCCTTTGTTTTGTCGGTATTTAGTATGGTCACGGCGTGAGTTGGGGTGGGCAGTCTATGTTTGTTTTTCTATGGTTTGGGTATTTCTATGTTTCGGCCTAGTATGGTTCTCAATCAGAGGCAAGTGTCATTAGTTGTCTCTGATTGAGAATCATACTTAGGTAGCCTGGGTTTCACTGTGTGTTTGTGGGTGATTGTTCCTGTCTTTGTGGCACCAGATAGGACTGTTTTGGTTTTTTCACGTTTCTTGTTTTTGTATTCAGTAGTTGTTCATGTGTACATTCACGTATTAAAAGAACCATGGACACTTACCACGCCGCAGATTGGTCCTCTGATCCTTTTCACCTCTCCTCTTCGGATGAAGAGGAGGAAATCCCACTGAAGCGCAGCTCAGAGTAAATATTTATTGCATTTTCCTTTTCCAAATGGGCGGTAATTTAGAATGCATTAGATACTGTATTTATGATAGCACAGCTTCGCCATTTGTTCCTCAGTCTTCCCGCTCTTTCACTCAAACCCAGACCTTTTCCTTTTTGTAACAAGCTGTCATATCTGTTCCGCCCACTAGGGACGTTTACTTTATGATGTCATTTGTAATCAAATTATGATTTAATTATGTGTATGTGTGATTAGTTAGGTATTTAGTAAATAAAGGATTAAACCCAATTTTGTATTGCTGATTCAAATTGTTAGCCAGGGTTCTTGCAGATAACCAAGAATTTACAACTTTCAGATTATGAGACTGAAGTAAAATGAAGATTAATGTTGACTGCTAAAATATTACTAGTTCTTTAAGAGTTTATTCGGAAGATAACAGCTCTATAAATATTATTTTGTGGTGCCCGACTCTCTAGTTAATTACATTTACATGATTAGCTCAATCAGGTGATATTAATTACTGAGAAATCATTTCATAGAATATCATGTTTTATCAATTAATCCGGCATAGCCAAAGACACGACATCATGTTGTGTTGCTTCCAGGGTGTGTTGTCATGTCTTGCTGCCATGCTATGTTGTTGTCGAACCTCCTGCCAAATGTATAACCATATTAGAGACACATATTTCCCTCAGATTACACAGATCCGCAAAGAATTCTAAAACAAACCCAATTTTGATGAAGAATTTAAGCTTTCAGACGATATAAGACACCTACATTTTTAAAATCCATAATATTTCTGATTATTTATTTGAATTGTTCGCCCTTCAGTTTCCCCGGAAGTTGCCACGCTAGCAGGACACCGATCCTTAATGAACCAGGACAGCAACACAATTAGACCTAACCAAATCATGAGAAAACAAAAAGATAATTACTTGACACATTGGAAAGAATTAACAAAAAAAACAGACCAAACTAGAATGCTATTTGGCCCTAAACAGAGAGTACACAGTGGCAGAATACCTGACCACAGTGACTGACCCAAACTTAAGGAAAGCTTTGACTATGTACAGACTCAGTGAGCATAGCCTTGCTATTGAGAAAGGCCGCCGTAGGCAGACCTGGCTCTCAAGAGAAGACAGGCTATGTGCTCACTGCCCACAAAATGAGGTGGAAACTGAGCTGCACTTCCTAACCTCCTGTCCACTGTGACTGACCCAAACTTAAGGAAAGCTTTGACTATGTACAGACTCAGTGAGCATAGCCTTGCTATTGAGAAAGGCCGCCGTAGGTAGACCTGGCTCTCAAGAGAAGACAGGCTATGTGCTCACTGCCCACAAAATGAGGTGGAAACTGAGCTGCACTTCCTAACCTCCTGCCCAATGGAACCTTTATTTAACTAGGCAAGTCAGTTAAGAACAAATTCTTATATTTCCCTCCGATTGCACAGATCCACAAAGAATTTTAATTTTGATAAACTCCCATATCTACTGAGTGAAATTCCACAGTGTGCATCACAACAGCAATATTTGTGACCTGTTGCCACAAGAAAAGGGTAACCAGTAAAGGACAAACACCAATGTAAAAACAACCCATATATATGTTTATTTATTTTCCCTTTTGTACTTTAACTATTACACATAATATGACAAATGAAATGTCTTTATTGTTTTGAAACTTTTGTGAGAGTAATGTTTGCTGTTCATTTGTATTGTTTATTTCACTTTTGTTCATTATCTAGTTCACTTGTTTTGACAAGTTTCCCATGCCAATAAAGGAGGGAAAGAGAGAGAGGGAAGGAAGGGAGGGAAGGAGAGAGAGGGAAGGAAGGGAGGGAAGGAGAGAGAGGGAAGGAAGGACATCAGTGGTACAGCTACAAACACAGACACACAGACTACTCTCACAGGGAGAGACCTACCGTACCACAACCCAACACACACCTACAGACACACAGACTGCTCTCACAGGGAGAGACCTACCGTACCACAACCCAACACACACCTACAGACACACAGACTGCTCTCACAGGGAGAGACCTACCGTACCACAACCCAACACACACCTACAGACACACAGACTGCTCTCACAGGGAGAGACCTACCGTACCACAACCCAACACACACCTACAGACACACAGACTACTCTCACAGGGAGAGACCTACCGTACCACAACCCAACACACACCTACAGACACACAGACTGCTCTCACAGGGAGAGACCTACCGTACCACAACCCAACACACACCTACAGACACCAGTGTGACATTTAATTTAATGTATTGCGTAAGTTCTGTAGCTATATACTACTTCCTGCCAAGTGGACGTGGAAGTCCACTATTTCTGACTCGGAAAATCCAATCGTCCAATCAACAAGCCCCTGATCTGGAACAAAACTAAAGACATAAAAAAAATCTCAAGCCCCGATCCTGGGAGACCATCACACACACACACACACACACACACACACACACACACACACACACACACACACACACACACACACACACACACACACACACACACACACACACACAAACACACACACACACACACACACACATCCGAACTGAAATAGAGGATGTCACACAGGACGTACCCACAAGCCCCTGCCCACTGACGGAGGTCAGCTAGCGTTGTGACGAGTCCCAGACGTACATGGACGTGAGTATCAAACAGCTTCGTTGGAATGAGAATCGCGTCACAGGACGACACGTACCAGACTGAGGGCGCTGCCTGGCGCTAGCTCAGTAAGTCATTAGCTTCAATGGCTGTCGCTCACCTTATGATGCTGTGATGAGACAAGAGAGTCACCCTCCTCCCCTCCTCTCCTCTCCTCCTCTCCCCACCCCTCGTCTCCTCTCCCCTCCTCTTCTTTCCCCTCCTCCCCTCCCTCCCTCCCCTCCCCTCCTGTCCTCTCTTCTCCCTTTATCTCTCTCCTCCTCTCCCCACCCCTCCTCTCCTCTCCCCACCCCTCCTCTCCTCTCCCCACCCCCTCCTCTCACCTCCTCTGTTCTCCCCACTTCAAGGACTCAGATGTGGGCAGTACCGGAGCATCATGGCTGAAAGACTGACTGAAAGACTTGTCATGAGTTTCTACCTTCAGACCATCAGGCTGTTGAATAGCCACCACTAGTCAGCTACCTGCTCTGCTTTTCCCTCTCCCCCTCTGACTTACTCCCCTCCCCCTCAACAGACATTTACCCTGCCCCCACCCCTCAATTTACATGTATCATTGTTAACAATTGAAATATATATACATTATATGACTGTGACTAATAAACTCTAAACATACACACACACTTAGTATTCCCATCAGTAGAACACCAGGCGTTTCCATGTGGATAGATTATGACGACATAAACACACATTCATCACACAGTTCACACAGACACTACAGGACGCAGTGTTCACTCTGTCAGCCCCTCCCTCCTTGCCTCTCTCTCTCTCTCTCTCTCTCTCTCTCTCCCACCCTCCCTCCCTCTCTCTCTTCGTCTCTCCCTCCCTCCCTCCCTCCCTCCCTCTCTCTCCCCCTCCCTCCCTCCCTCAGTCAATGAGCGTGAGGTAAGCCATGTGCTCCTGTGAGAATTCCTGACTGGCACAGCGGTGACACAGCCTCAAGACTTACAAACTGCTGCTCTCTATGGGAATGGAACAATGACTGACAGAACGGAGAGAGTAGAGAGAGGGAGGGAGGGGAGAGAGAGAGAGAGAGAGAGAGGGGGGGGGGGGAGGGAGGAGGGAGGGAGATAAAGATGACCAGAGATGTTCTCTGTTTAGTGAGTCCTCCAGATCAGAGGCAGTAGGGATGACCAGGGATGTTCTCTGTTTAGTGAGTCCTCCAGATCAGAGGCAGTAGGGATAACCAGAGATGTTCTCTGTTTAGTGAGTCCTCCAGATCAGAGGCAGTAGGGATGACCAGGGATGTTCTCTGTTTAGTGAGTCCTCCAGATCAGAGGCAGTAGGGATGACCAGGGATGTTCTCTGTTTAGTGAGTCCACCAGATAAGAGGCAGTAGGGATGACCAGGATGTTCTCTGTTTAGTGAGTCCTCCAGATCAGAGGCAGTAGGGATGACCAGGGATGTTCTCTGTTTAGTGAGTCCTCCAGATCAGAGGCAGTAGAGATGACCAGGGATGTTCTCTGTTTAGTGAGTCCTCCAGATCAGAGGCAGTAGAGATGACCAGGGATGTTCTCTGTTTAGTGAGTCCTCCAGACCAGAGGCAGTAGGGATGACCAGAGATGTTCTCTGTTTAGTGAGTCCTCCAGATCAGAGGCAGTAGATGACCAGAGATGTTCTGCTGATAAGTGTGTGAATTTGACTATTTTCCTGTCCTGCTAACCATTCAATATGTAACGAGGGCTTTTGGATGTCAAGGAAAATGTATGGAGTAAAAAGTACAATGTTTTCTTAAGTAATGTAGTAGATTAAAAGTAAAAGTTGTCAAAAATATATAAATTGTCACTCTAGGGAGGCTGTTTCATTATGCAGCGATGAAGTCCCACTCTTCATATATTGTTGGTTTATTGGATAGGACAGATAGAGAGAGGACAGAGAGGACAGATAGAGAGAGGACAGAGAGGACAGACAGAGAGAGGACAGAGAGGACAGAGAGGACAGAGAAGACAGAGTGGACAGAGAGGACAGAGAGGACAGATTGAGAGAGGACAGATAGAGAGAGGACAGAGAGGACAGAGAGGACAGATAGAGAGAGGACAGAGAGGACAGATAGAGAGAGGACAGAGAAGACAGATAGAGAGAGAGGACAGAGAAGACAGAGAGGACAGATAGAGAGAGGACAGAGAGGACAGAGAGGACAGATAGAGAGAGGACAGAGAGGACAGATAGAGATAGGACAGAGAGGACAGAGAAGACAGAGAGGACAGATAGAGAGAGGACAGAGAGGACAGAGAGGACAGATAGAGAGAGGACAGAGAGGACAGAGAGGACAGATAGAGAGAGGACAGAGAAGACAGAGAGGACAGATAGAGAGAGGACAGAGAGGACAGAGAGGACAGATAGAGAGAGGACAGAGAGGACAGATAGAGATAGGACAGAGAGGACAGAGAGGACAGAGAGGACAGATTGAGAGAGGACAGATAGAGAGAGGACAGAGAGGACAGAGAGGACAGATTGAGAGAGGACAGAGAGGACAGAGAGGACAGATAGAGAGAGGACAGAGAGGACAGAGAGGACAGATAGAGAGAGGACAGAGAAGACAGATAGAGAGAGGACAGAGAAGATAGAGAGGACAGATAGAGAGAGGACAGAGAGGACAGATAGAGAGAGGACAGAGAGGACAGATAGAGAGAGGACAGAGGACAGAGTAAGACAGATGAGGACTATAGAGAGAGGACTATAGTAAGACACATGAGGACTAGAGAGAGGACAGAGTAAACAGATGAGTGACAGATTGAGAGAGGACAGAGAGGACAGATTGAGAGAGGACAGAGAGGACAGAAAGGAAGGACAGATTGAGAGAGGACAGAAAGAACAGATTGAGAGAGGACAGAGTATAGTATCTGGCACCTATAGTAAACACATGGTGACTATAGAATCTGGCACCTATAGTAAACACATGGTGACTATAGTATCTGGCACCTATAGTAAGCACATGGTGACTATAGTACCTGGCAGCTATAGTAAACACATGGTGACTATAGAATCTGGCACCTATAGTAAACACATGGTGACTATAGAATCTGGCACCTATAGTAAACACATGGTGACTATAGTATCTGGCACCTATAGTAAACACATGGTGACTATAGTATCTGGCACCTATAGTAAACACATGGTGACTATAGTATCTGGCACCTATAGTAAACACATGGTGACTATAGAATCTGGCACCTATAGTAAACACATGTTCACTATAGAATCTGGCACCTATAGTAAACACATGGTGACTATAGTATCTGGCACCTATAGTAAACACATGGTGACTATAGAATCTGGCACCTATAGTAAACACATGGTGACTATAGAATCTGGCACCTATAGTAAACACATGGTGACTATAGTATCTGGCACCTATAGTAAACACATGGTGACTATAGTATCTGGCACCTATAGTAAACACATGGTGACTATAGAATCTGGCACCTATAGTAAACACATGGTGACTATAGTATCTGGCACCTATAGTAAACACATGGTGACTATAGTACCTGGCACCTATAGTAAACACATGGTGACTATAGTATCTGGCACCTATAGTAAACACATGGTGACTATAGAATCTGGCACCTATAGTAAACACATGGTGACTATAGTATCTGGCACCTATAGTAAACACATGGTGACTATAGTATCTGGCACCTATAGTAAACACATGGTGACTATAGTATCTGGCACCTATAGTAAACACATGGTGACTATAGAATCTGGCACCTATAGTAAACACATGGTGACTATAGTATCTGGCACCTATAGTAAACACATGGTGACTATAGTATCTGGCACCTATAGTAAACACATGGTGACTATAGTATCTGGCACCTATAGTAAACACATCATGAGGAACAAAATGATCAGACCACGTGTTATACAGTGCATTTATATGTCTGAGATGTACAGTGCATTTATATGTATGAGATGTACAGTGCATTTATATGTCTGAGATGTACAGAGCATTCAGACCACTTTACTTTTTACACATTTTGTTAGGTTACAGCCTTATTCTAAAATTTTTTTTTTTTAAACAATTTATTCTCATCAATCTAAAAAGCAATATCCCATAATGACAAAAAAATATATATTTTTATTTTTTATTTTGCAGATTTATTACAAATGAAAAAAATAAAAATATCACATTTACAGAAGTATTCAGACCCTTTACTCAGTACTTTGTTGAGACACATAAGCACATATGGCAGCGATTACAGCCTCCAGTCTTCTTGGGTTTGACGTTACAAGCTTGTCAAACCTGTATTTGGGGAGTTTCTCTCATTCTTCTCTGCAGATCCTCTCAAGCTCTGTCAGGTTGGATGGGGAGCGTTGCTGCAGAGCTATTTTCAGGTCTCTCCAGAGATATTAGATAGGGTTCAAGTCTGGGCTCTGGCTGGGCCACTCAAGGACAATCAGAGACATGTCCCAACAATACTCCTGCGTTTTCTTGGCTGTGTGCTTAGGGTCGTTGTCCTGTTGGAAGGTGAACCTTCACCACAGTCTGAGGTCCTGAGCAGTCTGGAGCAGGTTTTCATCAAGGATCTCTCTGTACTTTGCTCCGTTCATTTTTCCCTCGATCCTGACTAGTCTCCCAGGTGCTGATGCTGAAAAACATCCCCACAGCGTGATGCTGTCACCACCATGCTTCACTGTAGGGATGGTGCCAGGTTTCCTCCAGACATGATGCTTGGCATTCAGGCCAAAGAGTTCAGTCTTGATTTAATCAGACCAGAAAATCCTGTTTCACATGGTCTGAGAGTCCTTTAGGTATCTTTTGACAAACTCTAAGCGGGCTGTCATGTGCATTTTACTGAGGAGTGGCTTCCATCTGACCAGTCTACTATAAAGGCCTGATTGGTGGAATGCTGCAGAGATGGTTGTCCTTCTGAAAGGTTCTCCCATATCCACAGAGGAACTCTGGAACTCTGTCAGAGTGACCATTGGGTTCTTGGTCACCTCCCTGACCCAGGCCCTTCTCCCCAATTGCTCAATTTGGCCAGATGTACAGAATCTAGGAAGAGTTGTGGTGGTTCCTAACTTCTTCCATTTAAGAACAGCTTCTCTGCCATCAAAAGGAACTTGAAATTCGACATACCAATTAGGATCTGGCTAAAAAATACTTGAATCAGTTAAACAACCCATTGCCCTTTATGGTTGTGAGGTCTGGGGTCCGCTCACCAACCAAGAATTCACAAAATGGGACGAACACCAATACCACTGCAAAAATAAAATAGCCGCTAATTATCAAAATCCAGAAAAGAGACGTTAAATTCTACAACCACCTAAAAGGAAGCGATTCTTAAACCTTCCATAACAAAGCCATCACCTACACAGAGATGAACCTGGAGAAGAGTCCCCTAAGCAAGCTGCTGACAGTGAAAACAGTGTTAACATGCTAAGCTAACTGCTGACAGCATTGTGATTGAACAGAGCCAGTGCACACTGCTTAGACCACTGCACCACAGCAGATCACAGAGCCCTAGCCAGCCGCGAGAAAACTTAATGGTAATAGCACGTCGTTTTTTTATGATTTTGTTTTAAGCCTTTTCCCAAACCACAGCGCTAACCACTCGGAATGATACATAAACTAAACGATTGGGGCTGTTTCTGTTTCAACCTGACATTCATTCATCTCTCTCTCTCTCTCTCCCCCTCTCTCTCTCTCTCTCTCATATTCCAGTAAAACTAGGTCAGTGTTGGCATCAGCTACCAACCCTCAATACACCATTCAAAATAGGATGGTTTCAACATTCAGTGGCTACAACACGACACAACATGACACGGCACACCACAAAACACCCCGACTCCCACCACAACACACCCGACACCCCACCACAACACACCCGACACCCCACCACAACACACCCCGACACCCCACCACAACACACCCCGACACCCACCACAAAACACCCCGACACCCCACCACAACACACCCCGACACCACATCACAACACACCTCAAAACCACACCACAACAAACCTCAACACCACAACACCTCGACACCACACCTCAACACCCCACCACACCTCAACTCCACATCACACCACAACACACCTCAACACCACACCACAACAAACCTCAACACCACAACACCTCAACACCACACCTCAACACCACACCTCAACACCACACCAAACCTCAACTCCACAACACACCACAACACACCTCAACACACCTCAACTTCACAACACAACACAACACAACACACCTCCACAACACACCACACCACCTCAACACCACAACACACCTTAACAACACAACACACCTCGACACCACAACACACCACAACACACCTCAACACCACAACACACCTGAACACCACAACACACCTTAACAACACAACACACCTCAACACCACAACACACCTGAACACCACAACACACCTTAACAACACAACACACCTCAACACCACAACACACCACAACAAACCTCAACACCACAACACACCACAACACCTCAACACCCCAGCACAACACCACAACACACTACAACACCACAACACACCACACCACACCTCAACACCACAACACACCACACCCCAACACCACACCACACCTCAACACCACAACACCTCAACACCACAACACACCTCAACACCACACCTCTACACCACACCTCAACACTACAACACCACATCACACCTCAATACACCTCAACACCACAACACCTCAACACTACAACACCACAACACCTCAACACCACAACACCACAACACCTCAACACCACAACACCTCAACACCTCAACACCTCAACACCACAACACACCTCAACATCACACCTCAACACCACAACAACTCAACACCACAACACACCTCAACACCACAACACACCTCAACACCACACCTCTACACCACACCTCAACACTACAACACCACAACACCTCAACACCACAACACCTCAACACTACAACACCACAACACCTCAACACCACAACACCTCAACACCTCAACACCACAACACACCTCAACATCACACCACAACACCTCAACACCACAACACACCTCAACACCACAACACACCACACCACCACACCTCAACACCACACCTCAACACCACAACACACCACAACACCACAACACACCACAACACACTACACCACAACACACCTCAACACCACAACACACCTGAACACCACAACACACCTCAACACCACAACACAACACCACAACACACCACAACACACCTCAACACCACAACAAACCTCAACACCACAACACACCACAACACCTCAACACCCCAGCACAACACCACAACACACTACAACACCCACAACACACCACACCACACCTGAACACCACAACACACCACACCACAACACCACAACACACTACAACACCACAACACCACAACACACCCCAACACCACACCACACCCCAACACCACACCACACCTCAACACCACAACACACCTCAACACCACACCTCTACACCACACCTCAACACTACAACACCACATCACACCTCAACACACCTCAACACTACAACACCACAACACCTCAACACCTCAACACACCTACAACACTACAACACCACAACACCTCAACACCACAACACCACAACACCTCAACACCACAACACCTCAACACCTCAACACCACAACACCTCAACACCTCAACACCACAACACCTCAACACTACAACACCACAACACCTCAACACCACAACACCACAACACCTCAACACCTCAACACCACAACACCTCAACACCTCAACACCTCAACACTTCAACACCACAACACCTCAACACCTCAACACTTCAACACCACAACACACACCAACCAGCGCTGGATCATAATGCATAGAAAGTAGACATGCCAAAGCAGAAACACTCTACTCCCCATCCTCTTTCCTCCTCTCTCCTCCCCCTCTTTCTCTGCTGTGTCACGAGCAGCCCCAAATCACGACAAAGATTCAAATAAGGAGAAATTAATCAACACATGCATGGAGAAACCAGAGAAGAAGAAATGTTTGATTTCTCTCTCCCCCCCACCCACCTCCTCTCTGCGCTACGCCAAAAAGATTCCCTCTCTAACTGTAGTTTGTTCCTGCTCTGTCGTCTCTCTCTTTCTCTCTGATAAATGTTAAGCTTCTTTTTTTTTAAACCTTTCTGATTAAGCGTCCCAGTAATCTTGCTGTGTTCCATATAAAACCTCTGCTGAACAAATCCATTTAGACTGAATGTGAGGAGAAAAGAGGAAGTCATCAATTTATCCTGGAGTTGAGGAGCTAAAAGCAGCGTGAGAAAGTGACTGTTTTTCACTGTCAGC
>NC_056433.1:3901634-3931634 GCF_018296145.1 Oncorhynchus tshawytscha | reverse complement strand
ATATGATTCTACATGTTACTACATGATTCTATATGATTCTACATGTTACTACATGATTCTATATGATTCTACATGTTACTACATGATTCTATATGATTCTACATGTTACTACATGATTCTACATGATTCTACATGATTCTACATGTTACTACATGATTCTATATGATTCTACGTGATTCTACATGTTACTACATGATTATATATGATTCTACATGTTACTACATGATTCTACATGTTACTACATGATTCCATATGATTCTACATGATTCCATATGATTCTACATGTTACTACATGATTCCATATGATTCTACATGTTACTACATGATTCCATATGATTCTACATGTTACTACATGATTCCATATGATTCTACATGTTACTACATGATTCCATATGATTCTACATGTTACTACATGATTCCATATGATTCTACATGTTACTACATGATTCCATATGATTCTACATGTTACTAAATGATTCTACATGTTACTACATGTTACTACATGATTCTACATGTTACTACATGATACTATATGATTTTACATGTTACTACATTATTCTACATGTTACTACATGTTACTACATGATTCTATATGATTCTACATGTTACTACATGATTCTATATGATTCTACATGTTACTACATGATTCCACATGATTCCACATGATTCCACATGATTCCACATGATTCTACATGATTCCACATGATTCTACATGTTACTACATGATTCTACATGTTACTACATGATTCTACATGTTACTACATGATTCTACATGTTACTACATGATTCTATATGAAATCTACTTGATTCTACATGTTACTACATGATTCTACATGATTCTACATGATTCTACATGTTACTACATGATTCTATATGAAATCTACTTGATTCTATATGATTCTACATGATTCTACATGATTCCATATGATTCTACATGTTACTACATGATTCTATATGATTCTACATGTTACTACATGATTCCATATGATTCTACATGTTACTAAATTATTCTACATGTTACTACATGATTCCATATGATTCTAAATGTTACTACATGATTCTACATGATTCTACATGATTCTACATGATTCTACATGATTCTACATGATTCCATATGATTCTACATGTTACTACATGATTGTATATGATTCTACATGTTACTACATGATTCTACATGATTCTACATGTTACTACATGATTCTATATGATTCTACGTGATTCTACATGTTACTACATGATTATATATGATTCTACATGTTACTACATGATTCTACGTGATTCTACATGTTACTACATGATTCTATATGATTCTACATGTTACTACATGATTCCATATGATTCTACATGATTCCATATGATTCTACATGATACTACATGATTCCATATGATTCTACATGTTACTACATGATTCTATATGTTACTACATGTTACTAGGTGATTCTACATGTTACTACATGATTCTATATGATTCTACATGATTCTACATGTTACTACATGTTCTACATGTTACTACATGATTCTACATGATTCTACATGATTCTACATGTTACTACATGATTCCATATGATTCTACATGTTACTACATGATTCTACATGTTACTACATGATTCTATATGATTCTACATGTTACTACATGATTCTACATGATTCTATATGATTCTACGTGTTACTACATGATTCTACATGATTCTATATGATTCTACATGTTACTACATGATTCTATATGATTCTACATGATTCTACATGATTCTATATGTTACTACATGATTCCATATGATTCTACATGATTCTACATGATTCTACATGTTACGACATGATTCCATATGATTCTACATGATTCCATATGATTCTACATGTTACTACATGATTCCATATGATTCTACATGATTCCATATGATTCTACATGTTACTACATGATTCCATATGATTCTACATGTTACTACATGATTCCACATGATTCTACATGTTACTACATGATTGTATATGATTCTACATGTTACTACATGATTCTATATGATTTTACATGTTACTACATGATTGTATATGATTCTACATGTTACTACATGATTCTATATGATTCTACATGTTACTACATGATTCTATATGATTTTACATGTTACTACATGATTCTACATGTTACTACATGATTCCACATGATTCTACATGTTACTACATGATTGTATATGATTCTACATGTTACTACATGATTCTATATGATTCTACATGATTCTACATGTTACTACATGATTCTACATGTTACTACATGATTCTATATGATTCTACATGTTACTACATGATTCTATATGATTCTACATGTTACTACATGATTCTACATGTTACTACATGTTACTACATGATTCTACATGTTACTACATGATTCTACATGTTACTACATGATTCTATATGATTCTACATGTTACTACATGATTCCATATGATTCTACATGTTACTACATGATTCTATATGATTCTACATGTTACTACATGATTCTATATGATTCTACATGTTACTACATGATTCTACATGTTACTACATGTTACTACATGATTCTACATGTTACTACATGATTCTACATGTTACTACATGATTCTACATGTTACTACATGATTCTACATGTTACTACATGATTCTACATGATTCTACATGATTCTACATGTTACTACATGATTCCATATGATTCTACATGTTACTACATGATTCTATATGATTCTACATGTTACTACATGATTCTATATGATTCTACATGTTACTACATTATTCTACATGTTACTACATGTTACTACATGATTCTACATGTTACTACATGATTCTACATGTTACTACATGATTCTACATGTTACTACATGATTCTACATGTTACTACATGATTCTATATGATTCTACATGTTACTACATGATTCTATATGATTCTACATGTTACTACATGATTCTACATGTTACTACATGATTCTATATGATTCTACATGTTACTACATGATTCTATATGATTCTACATGTTACTACATGATTCTATATGAATCTATATGATTCTACGATGATTCTACATGTTACTACATGATTCTATATGATTCTACATGTTGCTACATGATTCCATATGATTCTACATGATTCCATATGATTCTACATGTTACTACATGATTCCATATGATTCTACATGTTACTACACATGATTCTACATGTTACTACATGATTCTACATGTTACTACAATATTCTACATGTTACTACATGATTCTACATGATACTACAGGTTACTACATGATTCTATATGTTATTAAATGATTCCATATGATTCTACATGATTCCATATGATTCTACATGTTACTACATGATTCCATATGATTCTACATGATTCCATATGATTCTACATGTTACTACATGATTCCATATGATTCTAGATGATTCCATATGAATCTACATGTTACTACTTGATTCCATATGATTCTACATGTTACTACCTAGATTCCATATGATTCTACATGTTACTACATGATTCCATATGATTCTACATGTTTCTACATGATGCTACATGATTCTACATGTTACTACATGATTCTACATGATTCTACATGTTCTACATGATTCTATATGATTCTACATGTTACTACATGATTCTACATGATTCTACATGTTACTACATGATTCTATATGATTCTACATGTTACTACATGTTCTACATGATTCCATATGATTCTACATGTTACTACATGATTCTATATGATTCTACATGTTACTACATGATTCCATATGATTCTACATGTTACTAAATGATTCTACATGTTACTACATGTTACTACATGATTCTACATGTTACTACATGATTCTACATGTTACTACATGATTCTACATGTTACTACATGTTACTACATGATTCTACATGTTACTACATGCTACTACATGTTACTACATGTTACTACATGATTCTACATGTTACTACATGATTCTACATGTTACTACATGATTCTACATGTTACTACATGATTCTACATGTTACTACATGATTCTACATGTTACTACATGTTACTACATGATTCTACATGTTACTACATGATTCTACATGTTACTACATGATTCTATATGATTCTACATGTTACTACATGATTCCATATGATTCTACATGTTACTACATGATTCTATATGATTCTACATGTTACTACATGATTCCATATGATTCTACATGTTACTACATGATTCTACATGTTACTACATGTTACTACATGATTCTACATGTTACTACATGATTCTACATGTTACTACATGATTCTACATGTTACTACATGATTCTACATGTTACTACATGATTCTACATGTTACTACATGATTCTACATGATTCTATATGATTCTACATGTTACTACATGATTCTTATATGATTCTACATGTTACTAAATTATTCTACATGTTACTACATGATTCTACTATGATTCTACATGTTACTACATGATTCCATATGATTCTATATGTTACTACATGATTCCATATGAATTATAAGATTCTAAATGATTCTACATGTTACTACATGATTCCATATGATTCTACATGATTCCATATGATTCTACATGTTACTACATGATTCCATATGATTCTACATGTTACTACATGATTCTACATGTTACTACATGATTCTACATGTTACTACAATGATTCTACATGTTACTACATGATTCTACATGATACTACAGGTTACTACATGATTCTATATGTTATTAAATGATTCCATATGATTCTACATGATTCCATATGATTCTACTTGTTACTACATGATTCCATATGATTCTACATGATTCCATATGATTCTACATGTTACTACATGATTCCATATGATTCTACATGATTCCATATGATTCTACATGTTACTACATGATTCCATATGATTCTACATGATTCCATATGATTCTACATGGTACTACATGATTCATATGATTTACATGATTCCATATGATTCTACATGATTCCATATGATTCTACATGTTACTACATGATTCTACATGATTCTACATGATTCCATATGATTCTACATGTTACTACATGTTACTACATGATTCTACATGTTACTACATGTTACTACATGATTCTACATGTTACTATATGATTCCATATGATTCAACAGGTTACTACATGATTCTACATGTTACTACATGTTACTATATGATTCCATATGATTCTACCTGTTACTACATGATTCTACATGTTACTACATGTTACTACATGATTCCATATGGATTTTTTTCGTAGTTTTGATGTCTTCACTATTCTACAATGTAGAACATTGTCAAAATATAGAAAAACCCTTGACTGAGTAGGTGTGTCCAAACTTTTGAATTGTACTGTATATATATATATATATATATATATATAATATATAATATATAAGACATCACTTTTTTCAAAAGCAATTGTGCTCACAACAGTCCCTGAAGCTTTGCAACTGTGGACAAAGAGAACCAGGACAGAGATCCAGGACAGAAAGATCTGGGACATAGAGATCCGGGACAGAGAGATCCGGGACAGATAGATCCGTGACAGAGAGAACCAGGACAGGATGTCAGAGAGAAAGAGGATTCAAGAGGGAGGAGAAGAGAGGGGGAGAATGGGAGGCATGGAAACCGGCTCTAAATGCAGAGGGAGGGAGGGAGGGAGGGAGGGAGGGAGGGAGGGAGGGAGGGAGGGAGGGAGGGAATTTAATATTTGAGTGATTCCCTGCATTTGAAATGGAACTGATGCTGAACTCCCAGTGGTAGGTATCTCTGTGGAGCCTATCTACACATCAAGGCCTGAATGACTGAAAGCCCAATTCTTCCTCACCCTCAAAGACACACAGACACACAGACACACAAACACAAATACACTCACACAAACACACTCTCTCCCTGTCTCCTACAGCCGTGCTCTGTATGATAATTGGGGTTGTCTTAGCAGCAGACTCTAAAGGAAGGCCTGGCTCCCACCCTATGTCATCAACCCTAATGGGAAAATGAGTATTGTCGTGTCGATGTTGTTTCTCATTGTGTTCCATGGTAATCTACAGCTTCCATTGGATCAGTATAGTTTTTTTAACAGCAACGGGAGTCAAGGGATGGATTCCAGTATCTTATTCCCATCTTCCCTGTTTAACCCAGACTACAATACTGTACTTTTAACCCCAGACTACACTGTTTAACCCAGACTACACTGTTTAACCCAGACTACACTGTTTAACCCAGACTACAAGACTACACTGTTTAACCCCAGACTACACTGTTTAACCCAGACTACACTGTTTAACCCCAGACTACAAGACTACACTGTTTAACCCAGACCCCACTGTTTAAGCCAGACTACAAGACTACACTGTTTAACCCAGACTACACTGTTTAACCCAGACTACACTGTTTAACCCAGACTACACTGTTTAACCCCAGACTACACTGTTTGACCCAGGCTACACTGTTTAACCCCAGACTACAAGACTAAACTGTTTAACCCCAGACTACAAGACTACACTGTTTAACCCAGACCCCACTGTTTAACCCAGACTACACTGTTTAACCCCAGACTACAAGACTACACTGTTTAACCCCAGACTACACTGTTTAACCCCAGACTACAAGACTGTACTTTTAACCCCAGACTACACTGTTCAACCCAGACTACATTGTTTAACCCAGACTACAAGACTGTACTTTTAACCCCAGACTACACTGTTTAACCCAGACTACAAGACTACACTGTTTAACCCCAGACTACACTGTTTAACCCCAGACTACAAGACTGTACTTTTAACCCCAGCTACAAGACTGTACTTTTAACCCCAGACTACACTGTTTAACCCAGACTACAAGACTACACTGTTTAACCCCAGACTACACTGTTTAACCCCAGACTACAAGACTGTACTTTTAACCCCAGCTACAAGACTGTACTTTTAACCCCAGACTACACTGTTTAACCCAGACTCTACAGTTTAACCCAGACTACAAGACTGTACTTTTAACCCCAGACTACACTGTTTAACCCAGACTACACTGTTTAACCCAGACTACAAGACTACACTGTTTAACCCAGACTACACTGTTTAACCCCAGACTACAAGACTACACTGTTTAACCCCAGACTACAAGACTACACTGTTGAACCCCAGACTACAAGACTACACTGTTTAACCCCAGACTACAAGACTACACTGTTTAACCCAGACTACACTGTTTAACCCCAGACTACAAGACTACACTGTTTAACCCCAGACTACAAGACTACACTGTTTAACCCAGACTACACTGTTTAACCCAGACTACACTGTTTAACCCAGACTACACTGTTTAACCCCAGACTACACTGTTTGACCCAGGCTACACTGTTTAACCCCAGACTACAAGACTAAACTGTTTAACCCCAGACTACAAGACTACACTGTTTAACCCAGACCCCACTGTTTAACCCAGACTACACTGTTTAACCCCAGATTACACTGTTTGACCCAGACTACACTGTTTAACCCCAGACTACAAGACTACACTGTTTAACCCCAGACTACACTGTTTAACCCCAGACTACAAGACTGTACTTTTAACCCCAGACTACACTGTTCAACCCAGACTACATTGTTTAACCCAGACTACAAGACTGTACTTTTAACCCCAGACTACACTGTTTAACCCAGACTACAAGACTACACTGTTTAACCCCAGACTACACTGTTTAACCCAGACTACAAGACTGTACTTTTAACCCCAGCTACAAGACTGTACTTTTAACCCCAGACTACACTGTTTAACCCAGACTACAAGACTACACTGTTTAACCCCAGACTACACTGTTTAACCCCAGACTACAAGACTGTACTTTTAACCCCAGCTACAAGACTGTACTTTTAACCCCAGACTACACTGTTTAACCCAGACTCTACAGTTTAACCCAGACTACAAGACTGTACTTTTAACCCCAGACTACACTGTTTAACCCAGACTACACTGTTTAACCCAGACTACAAGACTACACTGTTTAACCCAGACTACACTGTTTAACCCCAGACTACAAGACTACACTGTTTAACCCCAGACTACAAGACTACACTGTTGAACCCCAGACTACAAGACTACACTGTTTAACCCCAGACTACAAGACTACACTGTTTAACCCAGACTACACTGTTTAACCCCAGACTACAAGACTACACTGTTTAACCCCAGACTACAAGACTACACTGTTGAACCCCAGACTACAAGACTACACTGTTTAACCCCAGACTACAAGACTACACTGTTTAACCCCAGACTACAAGACTACCTGTTTAACCCAGACTACACTGTTTAACCCAGACTACACTGTTTAACCCCAGACTACAAGACTACACTGTTTAACCCCAGACTACAAGACTACACTGTTTAACCCAGACTACACTGTTTAACCCCAGACTACAAGACTACACTGTTTAACCCCAGACTACAAGACTACACTGTTTAACCCAGACTACACTGTTTAACCCCAGACTACAAGACTACAATGTTTAACCTGGACTACAAGCCTACACTGTTTAACCCAGACTACACTGTTTAACCCCAGACTACAAGACTACACTGTTTGACCCCAGACTACAAGACTACACTCTTTAACCCAGACTACACTGTTTAACCCAGACTACACTCTTTAACCCAGACTACACTGTTTAACCCCAGACCACAAGATTACACTGTTTAACCTAGACTACAAGACTACACTGTTTAACCCAGACTACACTGTTTAACCCCAGACTACACTGTTTAACCCCAGACTCCACTGTTTAACCCCAGACTACACTGTTTAACCCCAGACTACACTGTTTAACCCCAGACTACACTGTTTAACCCCAGACTACACTGTTTAACCCAGACTACACTGTTTAACCCCAGACTACACTGTTTAACCCCAGACTCCACTGTTTAACCCCAGACTACACTGTTTAACCCCAGAGTACACTGTTTAACCCCAGACTACACTGTTTAACCCCAGACTACAAGACTACACTGTTTAACCCAGACTACACTGTTTAACCCAGACTACAAGACTACACTGTTTAACCCCAGACTACACTGTTTAACCCAGACTACAAGACTACACTGTTTAACCCCAGACTACACTGTTTAACCCAGACTACAAGACTACAATGTTTAACCCCAGACTACACTGTTTAACCCAGACTACACTGTTTAACCCAGACTACAAGACTACACTGTTTAAACCAGACTACACTGTTTAACCCAGACTACAAGACTACACTGTTTAACACAGACTACACTGTTTAACCCCAGACTACAAGACTACACTGTTTAACCCCAGACTACAAGACTACACTGTTTAACCCCAGACTACAAGCCTACACTGTTTAACCCAGACTACACTGTTTAACCCCAGACTACAAGACTACACTGTTTAACCCAGACTACAAGCCTACACTGTTTAACCCAGACTACACTGTTTAACCCCAGACTACAAGACTACACTGTTTAACCCCAGACTACAAGACTACACTGTTTAACCCAGACTACACTGTTTAACCCAGACTACACTGTTTAACCCAGACTACACTGTTTAACCCCAGACTACAAGACTACACTGTTTAACCCAGACTACAAGACTACACTGTTTAACCCAGACTACACTGTTTAACCCCAGACTCCACTGTTTAACCCCAGACTACACTGTTTAACCCCAGACTCCACTGTTTAACCCCAGACTACACTGTTTAACCCCAGACTACACTGTTTAACCCCAGACTACACTGTTTAACCCCAGACTACACTGTTTAACCCCAGACTCCACTGTTTAACCCCAGACTCCACTGTTTAACCCCAGACTACACTGTTTAACCCCAGACTACACTGTTTAACCCCAGACTCCACTGTTTAACCTCAGACTCCACTGTTTAACCCAGACTACACTGTTTAACCCAGACTACACTGTTTAACCCCAGACTACACTGTTTAACCCCAGACTACAAGACTACACTGTTTAACCCAGACTACACTGTTTAACTGAGACTACACTGTTTAACCCCAGACTACACTGTTTAACCCAGACTACACTGTTTAATCAAATCAAATCAAATGAAATTTTATTTGTCACATACACATGGTTAGCAGATGTTAATGCGAGTGTAGCGAAATGCTTGTGCTTCTAGTTCCGACAATGCAATAATAACCAACAAGTAATCTAACTAACAATTCCAACAAAAAAAACTACTGTCTTATACACAGTGTAAGGGGATAAAGAATATGTACATAAAGATATATGAATGAGTGATGGTACAGAGCAGCATAGGCAAGACACAGTAGATGGTATCGAGTACAGTATATACATATGAGATGAGTATGTAAACAAAGTGGCATAGTTAAAGTGGCTAGTGATACATGTATTACATAAGGATGCAGTAGATGATATAGAGTACAGTATCTACGTATACATATGAGATGACTAATGTAGGGTATGTAAACATTATATTAGGTAGCATTGTTTAAAGTGGCTAGTGATATATTTTACATCATTTCCCATCAATTCCCATTATTAAAGTGGCTGGTGTTGAGTCAGTGTCAGTGTCAGTGTGTTGGCAGCAGCCACTCAATGTTAGTGGTGGCTGTTTAACAGTCTGATGGCCTTGAGATAGAAGCTGTTTTTCAGTCTCTCGGTCCCAGCTTTGATGCACCTGTACTGACCTCGCCTTCTGGATGATAGCGGGGTGAACAGGCAGTGGCTTGGGGTGGTTGTTGTCCTTGATGATCTTTATGGCCTTCCTGTAACATCGGGTGGTGTAGGTGTCCTGGAGGGCAGGTAGTTTGCCCCCGGTGATGCGTTGTGCAGACCTCACTACCCTCTGGAGAGCCTTACGGTTGTGGGCGAGCAGTTGCCGTACCAGGCGGTGATACAGCCCGCCAGGATGCTCTCGATTGTGCATCTGTAGAAGTTTGTGAGTGCTTTTGGTGACAAGCCAAATTTCTTCAGCCTCCTGACGTTGAAGAGGCGCTGCTGCGCTTCTTCACGATGCTGTCTGTGTGAGTGGACCAATTCAGTTTGTCTGTGATGTGTATGCCGAGGAACTTAAAACTTACTACCCTCTCCACTACTGTTCCATCGATGTGGATAGGGGGTGTTCCCTCTGCTGTTTCCTGAAGTCCACAATCATCTCCTTAGTTTTGTTGACGTTGAGTGTGAGGTTATTTTCCTGACACCACACTCCGAGGGCCCTCACCTCCTCCCTGTAGGCCGTCTCGTCGTCGTTGGTAATCAAGCCTACCACCTTTGTGTCGTCCGCAAACTTGATGATTGAGTTGGAGGCGTGCGTGGCCACGCAGTCGTGGGTGAACAGGGAGTACAGGAGATTGCTCAGAACGCACCCTTGTGGGGCCCCAGTGTTGAGGATCAGCGGGGTGGAGATGTTGTTGCCTACCCTCACCACCTGGGGGCGGCCCGTCAGGAAGTCCAGTACCCAGTTGCACAGGGCGGGGGTCGAGACCCAGGGTCTCGAGCTTGATGACGAGCTTGGAGGGTACTATGGTGTTGAATGCCGAGCTGTAGTCGATGAACAGCATTCTCACATAGGTATTCCTCTTGTCCAGATGGGTTAGGGCAGTGTGCAGTGTGGTTGAGATTGCATCGTCTGTGGACCTATTTGGGCGGTAAGCAAATTGGAGTTGGTCTAGGGTGTCAGGTAGGGTGGAGGTGATATGGTCCTTGACTAGTCTCTCAAAGCACTTCATGATGACGGAAGTGAGTGCTACGGGGCAGTAGTCGTTTAGCTCAGTTACCTTAGCTTTCTTGGGAACAGGAACAATGGTGGCCCTCTTGAAGCATGTGGGAACAGCAGACTGGTATAGGGATTGATTGAATATGTCCGTGAACACACTGGCCAGCTGGTCTGTGCATGCTCTGAGGGCGCGGCTGTGGATGCCGTCTGGGCCTGCAGCCTTGCGAGGGTTAACACGTTTAAATGTTTTACTCACCTCGGCTGTAGTGAAGGAGAGTCCGCATGTTTTCGTTGCAGGCCATGTCAGTGGCACTGTATTGTCCTCAAAGCGGGCAAAAAAGTTATTTAGTCTGCCTGGGAGCAAGACATCCTGGTCCGTGACTGGGCTGGTTTTCTTCTTGTAGTCCGTGATTGACTGTAGACCCTGCCACATACCTCTTGCGTCTGAGCCGTTGAATTGAGATTCTACTTTGTCTCTATACTGACGCTTAGCTTGTTTGATAGCCTTGCGGAGGGAATAGCTGCACTGTTTGTCATGTTACCAGTCACCTTGCCTTGATTAAAAGCAGTGGTTCGCGCTTTCAGTTTCATGCGAATGCTGCCATCAATCCACGGTTTAACCCAGACTACACTGTTTAACCCCTGACTACAAGACTACACTGTTTAACCCAGACTACACTGTTTAACCCAGACTACAAGACTACACTGTTTAACCCAGACTACACGACTACGCTGTTTAATCCCAGATTACACTGTTTAACCCCAGACTACAAGACTACACTGTTTAACCCCAAACTACAAGACTACACTGTTTAACCCCAGACTACACTTTTTAACCCCAGACTACAAGACTACACTGTTTAACCCCAGACTACAAGACTACACTTTTTAAACCCAGACGATAAAAAGAACAAATCATGTCTCATCACCAACTCAGCATAGCCAATATCTCTCCTCTTTCTCTCTCCCTCTCTCACTCTTTCCCTCTCCCTCTCTCACTCTTTCTCTCCCTCTCTCACTCTTTCTCTCTCCCTCTCTCACTCTTTCTCTCTCCCTCTCTCACTCTTTCTCTCTCCCTCTCTCACTCTTTCTTTCTCCCTCACTCTTTCTCTCTCCCTCTCTCACTCTTTCTCTCTCCCACTGTTTCTCTCTCCCTCTCTCACTCTTTCCCCATCTCCCTCTGTGCCATCTCTTCTAGACTGAAGCTGTTCAACAGTCTGATGGTGATAGAAGCTGTTCAACAGTCTGATGGTGATAGAAGCTGTTCAACAGTCTGATGGTAATAGAAGCTGTTTAACAGTCTGATGGTAATAGAAGCTGTTTGATGGTCTGGTGATAGAAACTGGTCAAGTTGAGAACAAGTTCTCATTTACAACTGCGACCTGGCCAAGATAAAGCAAAGCAGTTCGACATATACAACGACACAGACTTACACATGGAGTAAAACAAACATACAGTCAATAATACAGTATAAACAAGTCTATATACGATGTGAGCAAATGAGGTGAGATAAGGGAGGTAAAGGCAAAAAAAGGCCATGGTAGCAAAGTAAATACAATATAGCAAGTAAAACACTGGAATGGTAGATTTGCAGTGGAATAATGTGCAAAGTAGAAATAAAAATAATGGGGTGCAAAGGAGCAAAATAAATAAATAAATAAAATAAATACAGTAGGGAAAGAGGTAGTTGTTTGGGCTAAATTATAGGTGGGCTATGTACAGGTGCAGTAATCTGTGAGCTGCTCTGACAGCTGGTGCTTAAAGCTAGTGAGGGAGATAAGTGTTTCCAGTTTCAGAGATTTTTGTAGTTCGTTCCAGTCATTGGCAGCAGAGAACTGGAAGGAGAGGCGGCCAAAGAAAGAATTGGTTTTGGGGGTGACCAGAGAGATATACCTGCTGGAGAGTGTGGTACAGGTGGGTGATGCTATGGTGACCAGCAAGCTGAGATAAGGGGGGACTTTAATAGAATAGAAGCTGTTCAACAGTCTGATGGTAATAGGAGCTGTTCAACAGTCTGATGGTAATATAAGCTGTTCAACAGTCTGATGGTGATATAAGCTGATCAACAGTCTGATGGTGATAGAAGCTGTTCAACAGTCTGATGGTGATAGAAGCTGTTCAACAGTCTGATGGTGATATAAGCTGATCAACAGTCTGATGGTGATAGAAGCTGTTCAACAGTCTGATGGTGATAGAAGCTGTTCAACAGTCTGATGGTGATAGAAGCTGTTCAACAGTCTGATGGTGATAGAAGCTGTTCAACAGTCTGATGGTAATACCCTGGGTCTCGACCCCGCCCTGTGCAACTGGGTACTGGACTTCCTGACGGGCCGCCCCCAGGGGGTGAGGGTAGGCAACAACATCTCCTCCCCGCTGATCCTCAACACTCGGGCCCCACAAGGGTGCGTTCTGAGCCCTCTCCTGTACTCCCTGTTCACCCACGACTGCGTGGCCACGCACGCTCCAACTCAATCATCAAGTTTGGGGACGACACAACAGTGGTAGGCTTGATTAACAACAACGACGAGACGGCCTACAGGGAGGAGGTGAGGGCCCTCAGAGTGTGGTGTCAGGAAAATAACCTCACACTCAACGTCAACAAAACTAAGGAGATGATTGTGGACTCCAGGAAACAGCAGAGGGAACACCCCCTATCCACATCGATGGAACAGTAGTGGAGAGGGTAGCAAGTTTTAAGTTCCTCGGCATACACATCACAGACAAACTGAATTGGTCCACTCACACAGACAGCATCGTGAAGAAGGCGCAGCAGCGCCTCTTCAACCTCAGGAGGCTGAAGAAATTCGGCTTGTCACCAAAAGCACTCACAAACTTCTACAGATGCACAATCGAGAGCATCCTGGCGGGCTGTATCACCGCCTGGTACGGCAACTGCTCCGCCCTCAACCGTAAGGCTCTCCAGAGGGTAGTGAGGTCTGCACAACGCATCACCGGGGGCAAACTACCTGCCCTCCAGGACACCTACACCACCCGATGTTACAGGAAGGCCATAAAGATCATCAAGGACATCAACCACCCGAGCCACTGCCTGTTCACCCCGCTATCATCCAGAAGGCGAGGTCAGTACAGGTGCATCAAAGCTGGGACCGAGAGACTGAAAAACAGCTTCTATCTCAAGGCCATCAGACTGTTAAACAGCCACCACTAACATTGAGTGGCTGCTGCCAACACACTGACACTGACTCAACTCCAGCCACTTTAATAATGGGAATTGATGGGAAATGATGTAAATATATCACTAGCCACTTTAAACAATGCTACCTTATATAATGTTACTTACCCTACATTATTCATCTCATATGCATACGTATATACTGTACTCTATATCATCGACTGCATCCTTATGTAATACATGTATCACTAGCCACTTTAACTATGCCATTTTGTTTACATACTCATCTCATATGTATATACTGTACTCGATACCATCTACTGTATCTTGCCTATGCTGCTCTGTACCATCACTCATTCATATATCCTTATGTACATATTCTTTATCCCCTTACACTGTGTATAAGACAGTAGTTTTGGAATTGTTAGTTAGATTACTTGTTGGTTATTAATGCATTGTCGGAACTAGAAGCACAAGCATTTCGCTACACTCGCATTAACATCTGCTAACCATGTGTATGTGACAAATAAAATTTGAAACTGAAACTGTTCAACAGTCTGATGGTGATAGAAGCTGTTCAACAGTCTGATGGTAATAGAAGCTGTTCAACAGTCTGATGGTGATAGAAGCTGATCAACAGTCTGATGGTGATAGAAGCTGTTCAACAGTCTGATGGTCTGGTAATAGAAGCTGTTTAACAGTCTGATGGTGATAGAAGCTGTTCAACAGTCTGATGGTCTGGTAATAGAAGCTGTTTAACAGTCTGATGGTGATAGAAGCTGTTCAACAGTCTGATGGTCTGGTAATAGAAGCTGTTCAACAGTCTGATGGTGATAGAAGCTGTTCAACAGTCTGATGGTGATAGAAGCTGTTTAACAGTCTGATGGTGATAGAAGCTGTTTAACAGTCTGATGGTGATAGAAGCTGTTTAACAGTCTGATGGTGATAGAAGCTGTTCAACAGTCTGATGGTGATAGAAGCTGTTCAACAGTCTGATGGTGATAGAAGCTGTTCAACAGTCTGATGGTGATAGAAGCTGTTCAACAGTCTGATGGTAATAGAAGCTGTTCAACAGTCTGATGGAGATAGAAGCTGTTTAACAGTGTGTCAAGAGGAGTAAAACAAGGTTGTCCACTATTGGTGTATTTATTTTTTATGGCCATTGAAATGTTTGCTATTAAAATCAGATCCAACCATAACATCAAGGGCATATTAATCCAGGGCTGAAAGACCAAACATGTCTTCTTGTACGCTGATGATTCATGTTGTCTTTTAAATCCACAACTAGAATCCCTCCACAGCCTCATAGAGCATCTAGATACTTATAGAATTAGAATCCCTCCACAGCCTCATAGAGCATCTAGATACTTATAGAATTAGAATCCCTCCACAGCCTCATAGAGGATCTAGATACTTATAGAATTAGAATCCCTCCACAGCCTCATAGAGCATCTAGATACTTATAGAATTAGAATCCCTCCACAGCCTCATAGAGCATCTAGATACTTATAGAATTAGAATCCCTCCACAGCCTCATAGAGCATCTAGATACTTATAGAATTAGAATCCCTCCACAGCCTCATAGAGGATCTGTAACGGTTCTCTTGTGGTGAAGGAGAGTCGGACCAAAATGCGGCGTGTAGATTGCGATCCATGTTTAATAAACAAACGTAAAAACACGAATCAATACAAACACTACAAAACAAAGAACGTAACGAAAACCGAAACAGTCCTATCTGGTGCAAACAGAGACAGGAACAATCACCCACAAACACATAGTGAAACCCAGGCTACCTAAATATGGTTCCCAATCAGAGACAATGACTAACACCTGCCTCTGATTGAGAACCATATCAGGCCAGACATAGAAATAGACAAACTAGACATGAAACATAGAATGCCCACCCAGCTCACGTCCTGACCAACACTAAAACAAGGAAAACACATACGAACGATGGTCAGAACGTGACAGTACCCCCCCCAAGGTGCGGACTCCGAACGCACAACCTAAACCTATAGGGGAGGTTCTGGGTGGGCATCTGTCCGCGGTGGCGGCTCTGGCGCTGGACATGGACCCCACTCCATAATTGTCTTAGTCCACCTCCTTAGCGTCCCTTGAGTAGCGACCCTCGCCGCTAACCTTGGCCTAGGAAACCTAACAACGGACCCCACTGGACTGAGGGGCAGCTCCGGACTGAGGTAGCTCAGGACTGAGGGATAGCTCGGGACTGAGGGGAAGCTCAGGACTGAGGGGAAGCTCAAGAGGAAGCTCAGGACTGAGAGGAAGCTCCGGCAGGTTGATGGATCTAGCAGATCCTGGCTGGCTGGTGGTTCCGGCAGATCCTGGCTGACTGGCAGATCCTGGCTGAATGGCGAATCCTGGCAGACTGGCAGTTCTGGCAGATCCTGGCTGACTGGCGGATCCTGGCAGACTGGTGGATCCTGGCAGACTGGCGGATCTAACTGATCCTGGCAGACTGACGGCACTGGCGGCGCTGGGCAGACTAGCGGCGCTGGACAGACTGGCGGCGCTGGACAGACTGGCAGCTAATTGCAGACTGGCAGCTCCGTGCAGACTGACAGCTCCGTGCAGACTGACAGCTCCGTGCAGACTGACATCTCTGGCTGCTTCATGTAGACTGACAGCTCTGGCTGCTCCATGCAGACTGGCATCTCTGGCTGCTTCATGCAGACTGGCAGCTCTGGCTGCTCCATGCAGACTGACAGCTCTGGCTGCTCCATGCAGGCTGGCAGCTCCATGCAGGCTGGCAGCTCTGGCTGCTCCATGCAGGCTGGCAGCTCTGGCTGCTCCATGCAGGCTGGCAGCTCTGGCTGCTCCATGCAGGCTGGCAGCTCTGGCTGCTCCATGCAGGCTGGCAGCTCTGGCTGCGCTGAACAGACAGGAGACTCCAGCAGCGCTGTAGAGGAGGAAGGCTCTGGCTGCGCTGAACAGGCGGGAGACTCCGACAGCGCTGGAGAGGCGAGGCGCACTGTAGGCCTGATGCGTGGTGCTGGTACTGGTGGTACTGGACCGAGAACACGCACTGGAAGCCTGGTGCGGGGAGCTGCCACCGGAGGGCTGGTGTGTGAAGGTGGTACTGGATAGACCGGACCGTGCAGGCGCACTGGAGCTCTTGAGCACCGAGCCTGCCCAATCTTACCTGGTTGAATACTCCCAGTCGCTCTACCAGTGCGGCGAGGTGGAATAGCCTGCAATGGGCTATGTAGGCGAACCGGGGACACAGTGCGCAAGGCTGGTGCCATGTAAGCCGGCCCAAGGAGACGCACTGGGGACCAGATGCATAGAGCCGGCTTCATGGCATTTGGCTCGACGCTCATCTGGCAGCTGGAATATAACGCACCGGGCTATGCACCCGCACTGGAGACACCGTGCGCACCACTGCATAACACGGTGCCTGCCCGGTCTCTCTAGCCCCCCGGTAAACACAAGGAGTTTGCGCAGGTCTCCTACCTGGCGTAGCCATACTCCCTGTGAGCCCCCCCCAAGAAATTTTTGGGGCTGACTCTCGGGCTTCCGTCCGCGCCGCCGTGCTTGCTTCGCCAACCTCATTCGCCGATAACCTTCCGCGCACTGCTCCATCGAATCCCAGGCGGGCTCCGGATCCCAGGCGGGCTCCGGCACTCTCCCTGGGTCGACCGCCCACCTGTCTATCTCCTCCCAAGAAGTGTAGTCCATACTGTACTCCTCTTTGGGCTGCTCCTGTTGCCTCCTCTCCTGCTGCACCTGTTGCCTCTCTTGCTGCTCCTGCCTGTTGACATGCTGCTTGGTCCGGTTGTGGTGGGTGATTCTGTAACGGTTCTCTTGTGGTGAAGGAGAGGCGGACCAAAATGTGGCGTGTAGATTGCGATCCATGTTTAATAAACAAATGTAAAAACACGAATCAATACAAACACTACAAAACAAAGAACGTAAATGAACGTAACGAAAACCGAAACAGTCCTATCTGGTGCAAACACAGAGACAGGAACAATCACCCACAAACACACAGTGAAACCCAGGCTACCTAAATATGGTTCCCAATCAGAGACAATGACTAACACCTGCCTCTGATTGAGAACCATATCAGGCCAGACATAGAAATAGACAAACTAGACATGAAACATAGAATACCCACCCAGCTCACGTCCTGACCAACACTAAAACAAGGAAAACACATACGAACGATGGTCAGAACGTGACAGGATCTAGATACTTATAGAATTAGAATCCCTCCACAGCCTCATAGAGGAGCTAGATACTTATAGAATTAGAATCCCTCCACAGCCTCATAGAGCATCTAGATACTTTTAGAATTAGAATCCCTCCACAGAATCATAGAGCATCTAGATACTTTTAGAATTAGAATCCCTCCACAGAATCATAGAGGCTAGATACTTATAGAATTAGAATCCCTCCACAGCCTCATAGAGCATCTAGATACTTTTAGAATTAGAATCCCTCCACAGAATCATAGAGGATCTAGATACTTATAGAATTAGAATCCCTCCACAGCCTCATAGAGCATCTAGATACTTATAGAATTAGAATCCCTCCACAGCCTCATAGAGCATCTAGATACTTTTAGAATTAGAATCCCTCCACAGCCTCATAGAGGAGCTAGATACTTATAGAATTAGAATCCCTCCACAGCCTCATAGAGCATCTAGATACTTTTAGAATTAGAATCCCTCCACAGAATCATAGAGCATCTAGATACTTTTAGAATTAGAATCCCTCTACAGAATCATAGAGGATCTAGATACTTATAGAATTAGAATCCCTCCACAGCCTCATAGAGGATCAAGATACTTTTTCTAACCTCTCTGGAGAACAACCAAATGATGATAAATATACTTTTACTCAAAATGTAAACATATCCCAAAAGAAAGAAATGATCTCACTCTGTCACGCCCTGATCTGTTTCACCTGTCCTTGTGCTCGTCTCCACCCCCCTCCAGGTGTCGCCCATCTTCCCCATTGTCCCCTGGGTATTTATACCTGTGTTTTCTGTCTGTCTGTGCCAGTTCATCTTGTTTGTCAACCAGTATTTTGTCTCAGCTCCTGCTTTTCCTACTCTGGAGTATTGACCCTCTGGAGTTTTGGCCTGCCTTGACCAGTCATTCGCCTTCCCCTGTTGCCATAATAAACACTGTTACTTCAACACAGTCTGCATTTGGGTCTTACCTGAAACGTGACACACCCCAATACATTTTAATAGAAAGTTAGCAAAAATAGATAAGATTTTGCTACCATGGAAAGGAAAATACCTGTCTATTTGTGGAAAAAAATGACCCTGATGAACTCTTTAGTCATATCCCAGTTTACCCTGATTAACTCTTTAGTCATATCCCATTTTACCCTGATTAACTCTTTAGTCATATCCCAGTTTACCCTGATTAACTCTTTAGTCATATCCCAGTTTACCCTGATTAATTCTTTAGTTATATCCCAGTTTACCCTGATTAACTCTTTAGTCATATCCCGGTTTACCCTGATTAGCTCTTTAGTCATATCCCAGTTTACCCTGATTAACTCTTTAGTCATATCCCAGTTTACCCTGATTAACTCTTTAGTCATATCCCAGTTTACCCTGATTAACTCTTTAGTCATATCCCAGTTTACCCTGATTAACTCTTTAGTCATATCCCAGTTTACCTATTTGCTTATGGCCTTGCCTACACCTAGCGAACAGTTTTTTAAATGATATGAGAAAAAAATATTACATTGTATTTGGAATGGCAAGCCAGACAAAATTAAAGGAGTATTTATATAATGAATATCAAAGCATTAGACATCTCACTGAAGGCTTCAGTCATACATCAATTATACTTAAATTTGAACGGGTTCTCTAGCAAATTATTAAGAATGTCTCACACCATGTTCAAGAAATGCCTTTTTCCTTTTATTCAGATTACAACCTCTCCTTTATTCAGATTACAACCTCTCCTTTATTCAGATTACAACCTCTCCTTTATTCAGATTACAACCTCTCCTTTATTCAGATTACAACCTCTCCTTTATTCAGATTACAACCTCTCCCTTTATTCAGGTTACAACCTCTCCTTTATTCAGATTACAACCTCTCCCTTTATTCAGATTACAACCTCTCCTTTATTCAGATTACAACCTCTCCTTTATTCAGATTACAACCTCTCCTTTATTCAGATTACAACCTCTCCTTTATTCGGATTACAACCTCTCCCTTTATTCAGATTACAACCTCTCCCTTTATTCAGATTACAATCTCTCCTTTATTCAGATTACAACCTCTCACATTCAGTTATTTGAAAAGAAAATAATCTCCCTAATGTCACTATTTTTTGAACAAATCATAGAAAGTTGGTTGCAATTTCAGTTTAATCTGACCAGAAAAGACAGAACAAATAATACAACAAATATTATGATTAAACTCAAATATACTAATTGATATAAAACTATAATTTCTTAGATTAAAAAAAAAAAAAGTATAATCTTTGTCAATTATATCATAAATTGGACTGGTGGAGTTATGTCACACATGCAGCTAACACAGACATATGGAAATGTCTGCTCTACCCAAAATTACAACCAACTAAATGCAGCATTACCACAAAAATGAGAGTCAAGTAGAAGGGGGACAAATTAAGGATCTTGTCTGTCGGCCCTGCATTGAAGCACATAATTGGTTAAAGAAATCTGTAATAAATAAAAAAGAATTCCAGTTTCTTTTAAGGACAACATTTTTTTTACAGCGGTGACAAATAAATTACAAAATAGTTGGGAAGAGATTTTTGACGTACCAATTCTATGGCACATGGTTAATGAACTGAGACGCAAAACAAAGCCGGATTCAAATCTTAGAATTTTTCCATTTAAATTATTCTACAAAATTATTGGAACAAATAGAATATTTTATAATGGGGGATACAACCTTCCCAGCTCTGCAGATTTTGCTGCGAAGAGACAGAATCATTAGATCATTTGTTTTGGTACTGTCCATATTTATTTTGTTTTTGGTCACAGGTCCAAGAATGGCCGAAGAATTGCAATATTTCCCTGGAGCTAACTCTGCAGATAGCAATACTGGGCGATCTGAAAAGTCATAGTCAATCGATCAATAATATAATAATACTTTTAGCACAAAAATGTTTTTGAAATTTACAATCTGTAGAAACAATGACAACAGAAAGGTTCAGAACTTTTGTGAAACAGAACAGTTGAAAAATGTATGGCAAATAGAAATCCAATATGGATGGCGTTAAGAGATAGATGGGAGGGGTTGAATGGAGATGAAGGTTGGGAGTAATAACAACTAGATAACTAATGTAAAAGATTAAGATGGGCAAAAGAACACAGACACAGGACAGAGATATAGCTTTGTCTTTGCAAACCTGCCTAGAAGGCCAGCATCCCGGAGTCGCCTCTTCACTGTTGATGTTGAGACTGGTGTTTTGCAGGGACTATTTAATGAAGCTTCCAGTTGAGGACTTGTGAGGCATCTGTTTCTGAAACTAGATGCTCTAATGTACTTGTCCTCTTGTTCAGTTGTGCACCGGGGCCTCCCACTCTTCTTTCTATTCTGGTTAGAGCCAGTCTGCGCTGTTCTGAGAAGGGAGTAGTAAACTCCCTTCACTAGTCTCGTCTGGACCAGTCAACTAGTCCAAAGAAGGCCAGTTTTATTGCTTCTTTAATCAGTACAACAGTTTTCAGCTGTGCTAACATAATTGCAAAAGGGTTTTCTAATGATCAATTAGCCTTTTAAAATGATAAACTTGGATTAGCTAACACAACGTGCCATTGGAACACAGGAGTGATGGTTGCTGATAATGGGCCTCTGTACGCCTATGTAGATGTTGCATAAAAAAATCTGTAGTATCAGCAACAATAGTCATTTACAACAGTAAGAACGTCTACACTGTATTTCTGATCAATTTGATGTCATTTCACTGGACAAAAAACATGACTTTTCTTTCAAAAACAAGGACATTTCAAAGTGTCCCCAAACTTTTCACCGGTAGTCTATAAATACAGTTGAAGTTGGAAGTTTACGTACACCTTAGCCAAATACATAATACATCATTTCCCAACTTTACAAAATGCAAACTTGCAATGGTTATCTTTCATTAGTATTGTTTTTTTTTTAAAGTTTGCCCACTTTGCCAATGAAGTAATCATAAAAATAATTGGCAACAAACATCAAATGTTTTTGTGATGAATAAGCCATCTGATGCAATAAAATATGGAGTTGAATCTGTCTTTCTGCCCATAATTTCATTTAAAGTCCTCCAAAGTGTTTTCCAACATTCTTTATATCATTGATCTTGGCTTCATAATACAGTTTCTTCTTCTTTTTGTTGAGTTTAGTCACATAATATCTCAATTTGCACTAAGTCAGCCAATCAGATGTGCGGCCAGACTTATTAGCCACTCCTGTTGCCACATCTCTTTCAACCATGCAGTTTTAACAGTTCTAACAGTCAGTTTCTTAACAGGTGCATTCTTATCAATAATTGGAAAAAGCCATTTCATAAATTACTCAAGTGGAGAGTCTGGATGATCAATATTAATCACATCAGGGCAACATTTATTTTTAACATCTTCCACATGAGTCACAGCAAAATCTTTTGTGAGATCTCTTCTGCACTATTTTATGGCCAGTTTTTGAAACTTTGGATTTCCTGGATATAGCCACTATATTGTGATCACTGCATCCAATAGGGACAGATGTAACTTTAGAACAAAGTTCCACAGTATTAGTAAAAATGGGATCAATACATGTGGATGAACTTGTTCCTGTAGTGTTTGGAAACACCCTGGTAGGTTGATTAATAACCTGAACCAGACTACAGACACTGGTTACAGTGAGAAGCTTCCTCTGCAGCGGAGAGCTTGATGAAAACCAGTCAATATTCAAGTCCCAAAGAAAGTAGACCTCTCTGTTTACAGCATATACACTATCAAGCATTTCACAGACATTACTTACAGGGCCTTCAGAAAGTATTCAGACCCCTTGACCTTTTCCACATTGTTACAGGGCCTTCAGAAAGTATTCAGACCCCTTGACCTTTTCCACATTACTTACAGGGCCTTCAGAAAGTATTCAGACCCCTTGACCTTTTCCACATTGTTACAGGGCCTTCAGAAAGTATTCAGACCCCTTGACCTTTTCCACATTACTTACAGGGCATTCAGAAAGTATTCAGACCCCTTGACCTTTTCCACATTGTTACAGGGCCTTCAGAAAGTATTCAGACCCCGTGACCTTTTCCACATTGTTACAGGGCCTTCAGAAAGTATTCAGACCCCTTGACCTTTTCCACATTACTTACAGGGCCTTCAGAAAGTATTCAGACCCCTTGACCTTTTCCACATTGTTACAGGGCCTTCAGAAAGTATTCAGACCCCTTGACCTTTTCCACATTACTTACAGGGCCTTCAGAAAGTATTCAGACCCCTTGACCTTTTCCACATTACTTACAGGGCCTTCAGAAAGTATTCAGACCCCTTGACCTTTTCCACATTGTTACAGGGCCTTCAGAAAGTATTCAGACCCCTTGACCTTTTCCACATTGTTACAGGGCCTTCAGAAAGTATTCAGACCCCTTGACCTTTTCCACATTATGTTACATTACAGCCTTATTCTAAAATGGATTTTTTTAAAATTATCCTCAGCAATCTAAACACAATAGTCCATAATGACAAAGCGAAAACAGGTTTTTAGATTTTTTTTTAGCAAATTTATTGGAAATTAAAAACAGAAATACCTTCAGTATTCAGACCCTTTGCTATGAGATTCTAAATTAAACTCAGGTGCATCCTGTTTCCATGGATCATTCTTGAGGTGTTTTGACAACTTGATTGGAGTCTACCTGTGGTAAATTCAATTGATTGGACATGATTTGGAAAGGCACACACCTGTCCCACAGTGGACAGTGCATGTCACAGCAAAAACCAAGCTATGATGTCAAAGGAATTGTCTGTAGAGCTCCAAGACAGGATTGTGTGGAGGCACATATCTGGGGAAGGGTACCAAACAATGTCTTCATCATTGAAGGTCCCAAAGAACACAGTGGCCTCCATCATTCTTAAATTGAAGAAGTTTGGAACCACCAAGACTCTTCCTAGAGCTGGCCGCCCGGCCAAACTAAGCAATCGGGGGAAAACGGTCTTGACCAGACAGAAGCCACTCCTCAGTAAAAGGCACATGACAGCCCGCTTGAAGTTAGCTAAAAGCACCTAAAGGTTCTCAGACCATGAGAAACAATATTCTCTGGTCTGATGAAACCAAGATTAAACTCTTTGGCCTGAATGCCAAGCGTCACATCTGGAGTAAACCTGGCACCATCCCTGCGATGAAGCATGGTGGTGGCAGTATCATGCTGTGGGGATGTTTTTCAGCGGCAGAGACTGGGAGACTAGTCAGGATCGAGGGAAAGATGAACGGAGCAAAGTACAGAGAGATCCTTCATGAAAACCTGTTCCAGTGCACTCAGGACCTCTGACTGGGGTGAAGGTTCACCTTCCAAAAGGACAACGACCCTAAGCACACAGCCAAGACAACTCAGGAGTAGTTTTGGGACAAGTCTCTGAATGTCCTTGAGTGGCCCAGCCAGAGCCCAGACTTGAACCTGATCGAACATCTCTGGAGAGACCTGAAAATAGCTGTTCTGTGACGCTCCCCATCCAACCTGACAGAGCTTGAGAGGGTCTGCAGAGAAGGGAGAAACTCCCCAAATACAGGTGTGCCAAGCTTGTAGTATCATACCCAAGAAGACTCCAGGCTGTAATCACTGCCAAAGGTGCTTCAACAAAGTATTTAGTAAAAGGTCTGAAAACGTATGTAATTGTGATATTTCAGGTTTTTAATTAATAAATTAGTAAACCTTTCTAAAAACCTGTTTTTGCTTTGCCATTATGGGGTATTGTATGTAGATTGATGAGGGAATTTTCTTTTAGAGTAAGGCTGTAACGTAACATGTCAAGGTGTCTGAATAATTTCCGAAGGCACTGCAGATACTGACTCTTAGTACTTGGTAGCCTATAGAAGCATCCCAAAAGAAAGGCTTTAGATGTGCCAAGAGAACCTGCAACCACAATACTTCAATACCACTTGACATAAGATCTCCTCTAAGCATTACAGGGATATGGCTCTGAAAATATACAGTATACAGCAATACCTCCCCCATAAGATCTTCTCTAAGCATTACAGGGATATGGCTCTGAATATATACAGCAACACCTCCCCCATAAGCATTACAGGGATATGGCTCTGAAAATATACAGCAACATCTCCGCCTTGAGAATTCCTGTCTCTTCTATGGATGTTACAGTTATACTTGCGAAAGTATTAACGCCCCTTGACATTTAGCCTATTTTGTTGCCTTACAACCTGGAATTAAAATCGATTTTTGGGGGGGTTTGTATCAGTTGATTTACACAACATGCCTACCACTTTGAAGATTCAAAATATTTTTTATTGTGAAATAAGCAAGAAATAAGACAAAAAAACTAAAGAATTGAGCGTGCATCACTATTCACCCCCCCAAAGTCAATACTTTGTAGAGCCAGCTATTACAGCAATTACAGCTGCAAGTCTCTAGGGGTATGTCTCTATAAGCTTGGCACATCTAGCCACTGAGATTTTTGCCCATTCGTCAAGACAAAACTGCTCCAGTTCCTTCAAGTCGGATGGGTTCCGCTGGTGTACAGCAATCTTTAAGTCATACCACAGATTCTCAATTGGATTGAGGTCTGGGCTTTGACTAGGCCGTTCCAATACATTTAAATGTTTCCCCTTAAAGCACTTGAGGGTTGCTTTAGCAGTATGCTTAGGGTCATTGTCCTGCTGGAAGGTGAACCTCCGCCCCAGTCTCAAATCTCTGGAAGAGTGAAATAGGTTTCCCAGAACATAATTTCCCTGTATTTAGCGCCATCCATTATTCCTTCAATTTTCACCAGTTTTCAGTCCCTGGCGATGAAAAACATACCCACAGCATGATGCTGCCACTACCATGCTTCACTGTGAGGATGGTGTTCTCGGGGTGATGAGAGGTGTTGGGTTTGCGCTAAACATAGCGGTTTCCTTGATTGCCAAAAAGCTACATTTTAGTTTCATCGGACCAGAGTACCTTCTTCCATATGTTTGGGGAGTCTCCCACATGCCTTTTGGCGAACACCAAACGTGTCTGCTTATTTTTTTCTTTAAGCAATGGCTTTTTTCTGGCCACTCTTCCGTAAAGCCCAGTATTGTGGAGTGTATTACTTAAAGTGGTCCTATGGACACATACTCCAATCTCCACTGTGGAGCTTTGCAGGTCCTTCAGCGCTAACGTTGGTCTACATTTTTTGCCTCACTGATTAATGCCCTCCTTGCCTGGTCCGTGAGTTTTTGTGGGCGTCCCTCACTTGGCAGGTTTGTTGTGGTACTCTTTCCAATTTTTAATAATGGATTTAATGGTGCTCGTGGGAAGTTTCAGATTTTTTTTTATAACCCAACCTTGATCTGTAATTCTCCAAAACTCCCTGACCTCTTCATAGTGAAGGGGGTGAATACATATGCACGCATCACTTTTCAGTTTTTAATTTAATTTAAATTTATTGAAACAAGTGATTTTTTTCATTGCACTTCACCAATTTTGACTATTGTGTTTATGTCCATTGCATGAAATCCAAATAAAAATCCATTCAAATTACAGGTTGTAATGCAACAAAACAGGAAAAACGCCAAGGAGGGTGAATACTTACGCAAGGCACTGTAGATGATACAGGCATCACCCTGCCACCTACACAGCCACCCCACCATAGCGTCAGCAGCTACCTCCATCTACCTCCAGCTACCTCCAGCTACCTGCAGCTACCTGCAGCTACCTCCAGCTACCTGCAGCTACTTCCAGCTATCTCCAGTTACCTCCAGCTACCTCCAGCTACCTCCAGTTACCTCCAGCTACTTGCAGCTACCTCCAGCTACAGGTTAAGTAAGTAAGTAAAGTAATAAGTTATTGATTTGATGAACCTCATTTCTAAGGCTACATATATATATCATATAGCTTTTTTCAGCCCTTTCCTGGGTGGCTTATCAGAGAAAGAAATTATATGGAAGGGAGCAAACAAAGCAAACATTGATATTATTGACCTGTTGTTGAAAAAACATACAGTACCAGTCAAAAGTTTGGACACACCTACTCATTCCAGGGTTTTTCTTTAATTTGACTATTTTCTACATTGTAGAATAATAGTGAAAACATCAAAACCATGAAATAACACATGGAATCATGTAATAACCAAAAAAGTGTTAAACAAATGTATTTTTATATTTGTCTATATATTATATATATTGTTTCTATAAATACATTTTTCTAAATTTTTATAGAAATATATATATTTTAGATTTTAGATTCTTCAAAGTAGCCACCCTTTGCCTTGATGACAGCTTTGCACACTCTTGGTATTCTCTCAACCAGCTTAATGAGGAATGCTTTTCCAACAGTCTTGGAAGGAGTTCACACATATGCTGAGCACTTGTTGGCTGCTTTTACTTCACTCTGCGGTCCAACTCATCCCAAACCATCTCAATTGGGTTGAGGTCGGGTGATTGTGGAAGCCAGGTCATCTGATACAGCACTCCATCACTCTCCTTCTTGGTCAAATATCCCTTACACAGCCTGAAGGTGTATTTGGGGTCATTGTCTTGTTGAAATGCAAACCAGATGGGATGGCGTATCACTGCAGAATGCTGTGGTAACCTTGCTGGGTAAGTGTGCCTTGAATTCTAAATACATAACCTACAGTGTCACCAGCAAAGCACCCCCACACCATAACACCTCCTCCTCCATGCTTCACGGTGGAAACCACACATATAGAGATCATCCATTCACCTACTCTGCGTCTCACAAAGACACGGTGGTTGGAACCAAAAATCTCAAATTTAGACTCATCAGACCAAAGGACAGATTTCCACCAGTCTAATGTCCATTGCTCGTGTTTCTTGGCCCAATCAAGTATCTTCTTCTTATTGGTGTCCTTTAGTAGTGGTTTCTTTGCAGCAATTCAACCACGAAGGCCTGATTCACGCAGTCCCCTCTATACAGTTGATGTTGAGATGTGTCTGTTACTTGAACTCTGTGAAGCATTTATTTGGGCTGCAATTTCTGAGGCTGGTAACTCTAATGAACTTATCCTCTGCAGCAAAGGTAACTCTGGGTCTTCCTCTCCTGTGGCGGTTCTCATGAGAATCAGTTTCATCATAGTGTTTGATGGTTTTTGCGACTGCACTTGAAGAAACTTTCAAAGTTCTTGAAATTTTCCAGATTGAATGACCTTTGCTTGTTTGAGCTGTTCTTGCCATAATATGGACTTAGTATTTTACCAAATAGGGCTAACTTCTGTATAACACCCCTACCTTGTGACAACACAACTGATTGGCTCAAATGCATTAAGAAGGAAAGAAATTCCACAAATTAACTTTTAACAAGGCACATCTGTTAATTGAAATGCATTCCAGGTGACTACCTCGTGAAGCTGGTTGAGAGAATACCTAGTGTGTGCGAAGCTGGCAAAGCAAAGGGTGGTTATTTGAAGAATCTCAATTATAAAATATATTTAGATTTTTTTGGTTACTACATGATTCCATATGTGTTATTTCATCGTTTTAATATCTTCATTATAATTCTACAATGTAGAAACTAGTCAGGATTAAGAAAAACCCTTGAATGAGTAGGTGTGCCCAAACTTTTGACTGTCACGCCCTGGTCTTAGTATTTTGTGTTATCTTTATTATTTTGGTCAGGCCAGGGTGTGACATGGGTTTATTATGTGGTGTGTTTTGTCTTGGGGTTTTTGCAGGTATTGGGATTGTGGTATAGTGGGGTTGTTTAGAAAACTCTCTGGTTGCCTGAAGTGGTTCTCAATCAGAGGCAGGTGTTTATCGTTGTCTCTTATTGGGAACCATATTTAGGCAGCCATATTCTTTGAGTGTTTCGTGGGTGATTGTTCCTGTCTCTGTTTGTTTTCACCAGATAAGGCTGTTTAGGTTTTCACACGTTTTCTTGTTTTGTATTATTCGTCGTTATCTTTATTAAAGATTAATCGAACGCTGCATTTTGGTCCGCCTTCAACGGAAGAAAACCGTAACAGAACTCTATTTGTGTCAGCAACCACAGTGAAATCTCTGCAATCCTAAACAATGAATCTTCCATT
>NC_056433.1:3891634-3896634 GCF_018296145.1 Oncorhynchus tshawytscha | reverse complement strand
GTTGTGACAAGGTAGGGTTGGTATACAGAAGATAACCAATCATTTGTGTTGTGACAAGGTAGGGGTTGGTATACAGAAGATAACCAATCAGTGGTGTTGTGACAAGGTAGGGGTTGGTATACAGAAGATAGCCAATCAGTTGTGTGTGACAAGGTAGGGTTGATATACAAAAGTTATCCCTATTTGGTAAAAGACCAAGTACATATTATGGCAAGAACAGCTCAAATAAGCAAAGAGAAATAACAATCCGTTCAGTCAATATGGAAAATGACAGAACTTTGAACGTTACGTCACAAAAACCATCCAGCTCTATGATGGAACTGGCTCTAATACGTCTGGTGCAGTCACAAAAACCATCCAGCTCTATGATGGAACTGGCTCTAATACGTCTGGTGCAGTCACAAAAACCATCCAGCTCTATGATGGAACTGGCTCTAATAAAGACCCCCACAGGAAAGGAAGACCCAGACTTACCACTGCTGCAGAGGATCATATAATCATATAACCACTAGGCTACCCTGCCACCTCTACACTCTAACCACTAGGCTACCCTGCCTCCTCTACACTCTAACCACTAGACTACCCTGCCCCCTCTACACTCTAACCACTAGGCTACCCTGCCACCTCTACACTCTAACCACTAGGCTACCCTGCCGCCTCTACACTCTAACCACTAGGCTACCCTGCCGCCTCTACACTCTAACCACTAGGCTACCCTGCCGCCTCTACACTCTAACCACTAGGCTACCCTGCCGCCTCTACACTCTAACAACTAGGCTACCCTGCCGCCTCTACACTCTAACCACTAGGCTACCCTGCCGCCTCTACACTCTAACCACTAGGCTACCTGCCTCCTCTACACTCTAACCACTAGGCTACCCTGCCGCCTCTACACTCTAACCACTAGGCTACCTGCCGCCTCTACACTCTAACCACTAGGCTACCCTGCCGCCTCTACACTCTAACCACTAGGCTACCTGCCTCCTCTACACTCTAACCACTAGGCTACCCTGCCGCCTCTACACTCTAACCACTAGGCTACCCTGCCGCCTCTACACTCTAACCACTAGGCTACCTGCCTCCTCTACACTCTAACCACTAGGCTAACCCCTGCCGCCTCTACACTCTAACCACTAGGCTACCCTGCCGCCTCTACACTCTAACCACTAGGCTACCCTGCCGCCTCTACACTCTAACCACTAGACTACCCTGCCGCCTCTACACTCTAACCACTAGGCTACTCTAACCCTGCCGCCTCTACACTCTAACCACTAGGCTACCTTGCCGCCTCTACACTCTAACCACTAGGCTACCCTGCCGCCTCTACACTCTAACCACTAGGCTACCCTTGCCGCCTCTACACTCTAACCACTAGGCTACCCTGCCGCCCTACACTCTAACCACTAGGCTACCCTGCCGCCTCTACACTCTAACCACTAGGCTACCCTGCCGCCCCTACACTCTAACCACTAGGCTACCCCCTGCCGCCCTCCACTCTAACCACTAGGCTACCCTGCCGCCCCTACACTCTAACCACTAGGCTACCCTGCCGCCCCTCCACTCTAACCACTAGGCTACCCTGCCGCCCCTCCACTCTAACCACTAGGCTACCCTGCCGCCCCTACACTCTAACCACTAGGCTACCCTGCCGCCCCTCCACTCTAACCACTAACCAGGCTACCCTGCCGCCCCTCCACTCTAACCACTAGGCTACCCTGCCGCCCCTCCACTCTAACCACTAGGCTACCCCTGCCGCCCCTCCACTCTAAACACTAGGCTACCCTGCCGCCCCTCCACTCTAAACACTAGGCTACACTGCTGCCCCAATAATGTGGGGACAAAGACCATTCACTGAATCAGGGTGTGTTCGTTGTCGTAGTGACAACTGCAAATAACACTTGAATACACATTTAATTTTAAAAAATACAGAAACTTGCATTTAAATGTAGCAATTCAACAACAAATGATGATAAGCCTGCGTCTATTACTGCATGTCAGTGCATGACTTGTTGCTCAAGAGCTTTGCAAGGGATTCACCGTCTGTCCTGTTCAACCCTTTGCAATACAGCAACAATGTTATTGTCACCGGCCAAAGTGACCAACACTCTCATCTCCTTAGCGAGGAAACAAGATGGCAGCTGTAACGTTTTGCGTGTTGGCAGTGTTTTTATTTTATTTTACGGTTTTACATGAACCTTTATAGATACTGGCCATTTTCAACTCGATGGGGCGGCAGGGTAGCGTAGTGGTTAGAGTGTTGGACTAGTAACCGAAAGGTTGCAAGTTCAAATCCCCGAGCTGACAAGGTACTGTCGTTTTGCCCCTGAACAGGCAGTTAACCCACTCTTCCTAGGCCATCATTGAAAATAAGAATTTTTTCTTAACTGACTTGCCTAGTTAAATAAAATAAAGTTATGCAGTTTTAATCATACGATCAGGCTCAAATACCAGATTGGCACAAAGCATTTTGGCCACAGGAAATGAACCCTATTTAACATGCTGGTACAGTCCCTCCCAAAAGGGGCGATTAAGGTTGGAATTAAACGCCAAATAGGTGGTGGAAACCTCATAATTACTCTATGGCTGATACAGTCTGGAGATGGTCATCAGTGCCCTGTTTTATAGCGATAAATCCATTGGTGCAGCAGCATGCTACATGGAGGAGGACAAAAGGCTTTTCTCTTTCAGGTATAAACAGAGGACTTCCAGTGCCCCAGTCAAGACAATCTGTTGTGCCGAATGGAGGTGGAGCGCATCCGGGATAGGGGCAGGGGACAGGAAAGGCAAACCCCGATGCCAGCCAAACCTGACCCCAGATCAGATGCCAGCGCAAACCTGACCCCGGGTCAGATACCAGCCTAACCTGATCCCGGGTCAGATGCCAGCCAAACCTGACCCCGGATCAGATGCCAGCGCAAACCTGACCCCGGGTCAGATGCCAGCCAAACCTGACCCCAGGTCAGATGCCAGCCAAACCTGACCCCGGGTCAGATGCCAGCCTAACCTGACCCCGGGTCAGATGCCAGCCTAACCTGACCCCGGGTCAGATGCCAGCCAAACCTGACCCCGGATCAGATGCCAGCGCAAACCTGACCCCGGGTCAAACCAGCCAAACCTGACCCCAGGTCAGATGCCAGCCAAACCTGACCCCGGGTCAGATGCCAGCCTAACCTGACCCCGGGTCAGATGCCAGCCTAACCTGACCCCGGGTCAGATGCCAGCCAAACCTGACCCCGGATCAGATGCCAGCGCAAAACCAGCCAAACCTGACCCCGGGTTTGATGCCAGCGCAAACTTGACCCCGGGTCAGATGCCAGCGCAAAACCAGCCAAACCTGACCCCGGGTCAGATGCCAGCGCAAAACCAGCCAAACCTGACCCCGGATCAGATGCCAGCGCAAAACCAGCCTAACCTGACCCCGGGTCAGATGCCAGCGCAAACTTGACCCCGGGTCAGATGCCAGCACAAACCTGACCCCAGGTCAGATGCCAGCAACAACCCTGGATGAAGCTTCACTGCAGTGATTGGACTGCAGGGAGTCAACACTCATCTCCAAGTGAACAATTTCAGCTGACAGTTCCAACAGATGAGGAGAACTCCAGAAGAGGTGTTCTCCACAAGAGGAAGACGTTAGAAGCCCTTTTCCCCAGATTGAGGAAATCCCCCTGCTATCTAGTAACTGTAAGGTGGAAGAGCTATGATTTACTAAAACATAGTTAGATGGTTCGATAAAAAAACAAACTAAAATTGAAGTTGAAAATGATGTAGTAATTATAAGAGAAGGATTTTGTATTAATGTAAGATCAGATCACTATAGATCAGATTTAAAATTTATGTAAGATCAGATTCTGGGTTCAACTATAGATCAGATTTAAGCCATGACAAGATTGAAGCTGTGTGGTTGGACATTATATTACCAAAATGCAAACCTATTATAGTCGGAACCTGTTACAGACCACCAGGCCAGTTCAAGTTTGATGAATCGTTGTAGGAGACTTGTTCCAAAAAGGGTAATGTTACTTTTAAACCTCTTAAGATTTCTTGTCATCTGTTTGCCTTGTACCAGCTGATTAATGACCCTACCAGGGTCTGCCCTTCTACCCAAACCATCATTGACCCCGTGTTGGTGTCGGATAGACCAAGGATATATAATAGTGGGGTTGTAAACTATGGGCTCAGTGATCAATCCATCATTTTCTGTAGTAAGAATGTTCATAAAACAGTTTTTTTTAATTGTCATAACTAAATAAAAAGTAGGTCTAGGATATTTTTGTTAAAATTGATGGAGCAAATTGGTCTGCTGTATTGAAACGCAATAGGTGGGAAAATTGGGGAAATTTTAATTCTTTGATTTTAGCTGCAGTAGACAAGCAGGCTCCAGAACATTTTTTATTATATTTACAAAGAACAGAACCATGGGTAAACAATAACATTTTAAAGGCAGTAAATCCAAGGCAGATGATGTTTTTATAAACCATTTTTAAAAAATTAGGTTAACAGAATGATAGAGAAGGCCAAGAAAATATTATTTAATGACAAAATAGTTGAGAGTAAGGAAAAATCCGATTAAATTCTGGAAGTGTCTGAAGCTGTTAGGTTACAGTAACAGATTATAGACCAAAGCTCAAAATCTTAGTTTGGACATTGGACGGAAGGTTACATCAGACCGTCTGAATTGCAGACAGTCTGAATAGCTATTTTTTACAACTATAGCTAATACATTTATTACATGTATGGCAGCAGCCACTCAATGTTAGTGGTGGTTGTTTAACAGTCTAATGGCCTTGAGATAGAAGCTGTTTTTCAGTCTGATGGCCTTGAGATAGAAGCTGTTTTTCAGTCTGATGGCCTTGAGATAGAAGCTGTTTTTCAGTCTCTCGGTCCCAGCTTGATGCACCTGTACTGACCTCGCCTTCTGGATGATAGCGGGGTGAACAGGCAGTGGCTCGGGTGGTTGTTGTCCTTGATGATCTTTATGGCCTTCCTGTGACATCGGGTGG
>NC_056433.1:3851634-3886634 GCF_018296145.1 Oncorhynchus tshawytscha | reverse complement strand
TAGTCAGCTCAGACAGACCTTCACCTAGTCAGCTCAGACAGACCTTCACCTAGTCAGCTCAGACAGACCTTCACCTAGTCAGCTCAGACAGACCTTCACCTTGTCAGCTCAGACAGACCTTCACCTAGTCAGCTCAGACAGACCTTCACCTTGTCAGCTCAGACAGACCTTTCACCTTGTCAGCTCAGACAGACCTTCACCTTGTCAGCTCAGACCATTTCACCTAGTCAGCTCAGACAGACTTTCACCTAGTCAGCTAGGGGACCTTTCACCTAGTCAGCTCAGACAGACCTTTCACCTAGTCAGCTCAGACAGACCTTCACCTTGTCAGCTCAGGGACCTTTCACTGATTCAGTGCTTTTCTATGGGCTATAGTAGTAAAGCCCCCCCCCCGACTGAATAGGTCAATTATATAAAATATGACAGGAAAAAGCTTTGAAAACTTTATGTGAAAAAAAGATTAATTCAACTCCATTCTTTATTGAATCAGATGTCTCATTCATCATAAAACCCTTTGATGTGACCAATTACTTTAGCGACTGCTTCATTGGCAAAGTGGACAAACTCAGGAAGGAAATGCCAACAACGAACAGTGAGGCGATTTATATTCGTGCATAAAATACCTAGTTATGAAAGAAAACCAATATACGTTTTAATTTTGTAAAGTTTATGTGGAAGAGATGGAAAAATGATTGCTGGCTATCAGTAATATGGGTTACACTGTACTTAGTCTTTACTTGGTCCCTGGATAGGAGACCAGATGCTGCTGGAAGTGGTGTTGGAGGGCCAGTAGGAGGCACTCTTTCCTCTGGTCTAAAAAAAAATATCCCAATGCCCCAGGGCAGTGATTGGGGACACTGCCCTGTGTAGGGTGCCATCTTTCGGATGGAACGTTAAACGGGTGTCCTTACTCTCTGAGGTCATTAAAGATCCCATGGCACTTATGGTAAGAGTAGGGGTGTTAGTTAACCCCAGGTATCTTGGCTAAAATGGCAATCTGGCCCTCAAACCATCATGGTCACCTAATAATCCCCAGTTTACTAAAACACCTAATAAAATCACAGCACACCACCTCTGACCTAAATAGCTTGTAGCATCTCCCTCCGGAGCACCTCTGGTGTTTGGGTTAAAGCTGAAGATAAGGTGTGCCCTTGGCATCAGGATATCATGCACTGCTTAGAGAAAGCGATTGTAAGCAAAGCCTCAGGAGAGGAAGGACTTCAGTCGTGCTTCTCTGCTCAGCTCACTGACTAACATATGTTGTGAGAATCTCTCAGGTTGTTTAAAGAACATTGATTGGTGCAGTGACATTAGGATATCAAGGCCTGCCTCAGTAGAGCTAAGTATTATTGATGAAATGGAACATTGTGCTGAAGTGTAGAAAGTGTGTATTCTTATTGTACATGTAGTTCTGTCCTTGAGTTGATACCTAAGTATGTACCTGATTCCATACGATTCCAGGTTACTGAGGTCACGTCTGATCACTGTGGCTGAGGTGAAAGCCACAGAAGGAGCCAAAGACCTTAGGTGAAACTCAGTGTTGGGGAGTAGTGAACTAAATTCCAATCTTGGTAATGTTTTAAGTAGTTAATTATGTTGTTGTTTGTTTTTTTGCCTTGTAGTGGTGTAGCTAACTATTGGAATAACACAGTCATTTTTTTGTTGCTGTGCAAAAATGTATTAAAATTTTGGCATCAGACTAATTCTCACTTGAAAACAGAGGGATAGAGACAAAGGGAGAGAGAGAGAGATGAAGGAAGAGAGAGACACAGACGAAGGGAGAGAGAGACACAGACAAAGGGAGAGAAAGACAGAGAGAGGGAGAGAGACAGAGAGATAGAGACAGAGAGAGAGAGATGGAGGTAGAGAGACAGCGAGAGGGAGAGAGACAGAGAGAGAGAGACAGAGGGAGAGGGAGATGGAGGTAGAGAGAGAGAGACAGAGGGAGGGAGAGAGACAGAGAGAGAGAGATAAAAGAGAGAGAGAGATGGAGGTAGAGAGAGAGAGACAGAGGGAGGGAGAGAGACAAAGAGAGAGAGACAGAGAGAGGGAGAGAGATGGAGGTAGAGAGAGAGAGACAGAGGGAGGGAGAGAGAGAGACAGAGAGAGAGAGAGATGGAGGTAGAGAGAGAGACACAGAGAGAGGGAGATAGACAGAGAGAGAGACAGAGGGAGAGAGAGATGGAGGTAGAGAGAGAGACACAGAGAGAGGGAGAGAGACAGAGAGAGAGAGACAGAGAGAGAGAGAGATGGAGGTAGAGAGAGAGAGACAGAGGGAGGGAGAGAGACAGAGAGAGAGACAGAGAGAGAGAGAGATGGAGGTAGAGAGAGAGAGAGAGAGGGAGAGAGAGAGACAGAGAGAGAGACAGATGGAGGAGGGAGAGAGACAGAGGGAGGGAGAGAGACAGAGAGAGAGATAAAGAGAGAGAGAGAGATGGAGGTAGAGAGAGAGAGACAGAGAGAGAGAGACAGAGAGAGAGAGACAGAGAGAGAGAGGTGGAGGTAGAGAGAGAGAGAGGTGGAGGTAGAGAGAGAGAGACAGAGAGAGAGAGAGAGACAGAGAGAGAGAGAGAGAGACAGAGAGAGAGACAGAGAGAGAGGTGGAGGTAGAGAGAGAGAGACAGAGGGGAGGGAGAGAGACAGAGAGAGAGACAGAGAGAGAGACAGACAGAGAGACAGAGAGAGAGAGATGGAGGTAGAGAGAGAGAGACAGAGGGAGGGGAGAGAGTGGAGAGACAGAGAGAGAGAGAGACAGAGAGAGAGACAGAGAGAGAGAGATGGAGGTAGAGAGAGAGAGACAGAGGGGAGAGAGACAGAGACAGAGAGAGACGAGAGAGAGAGAGAGACAGAGAGAGAGAGGTGGAGGTAGAGAGAGAGAGAGAGAGAGAGAGACAGAGAGAGAGAGAGACAGAGAGAGAGACAGAGAGAGAGAGAGATGGAGGTAGAGAGAGAGAGAGAGAGAGAGAGAGAGAGACAGAGAGAGAGAGAGATGGAGGTAGAGAGAGAGAGACAGAGGGAGGGAGAGAGACAGAGAGAGAGACAGAGAGAGAGATGGAGTTAGAGAGAGAGAGACAGAGGGAGGGAGAGAGACAGAGAGAGAGAGACAGAGAGAGAGAGAGAGAGAGAGAGAGGTGGAGGTAGAGAGGGACAACAGTGTATTCACCCTGCACACCCTAAATGACAACCAAACAAACCAAAACAAAGGCAAAGTCTTCTCTTTGTTGATTTAAAAAAATCCTTCGACTCAATCTGGCATGAGGGTCTGCTATACAAACTGATGGAAAGTGGTGTTGGGGGTAAAACATACGACATTATAAAATCCATGTATACAAACAACAAGTGTGCGGTTAAAATTGGCAAAAAACACACACATTTCTTCACACAGGGTCGTGGGGTTAGACAGGGATGCAGCTTAAGCCCCACCCTCTTCAACATATATATCAACGAATTGGCGCGGGCACTAGAAAAGTCTGCAGTACCCGGCCTCACCCTGCTAGAATCCGAAGTCAAATGTCTGCTGTTTGCTGATGATCTGGTGCTTCTGTCACCAACCAAGGAGGGCCTACAGCAGCACCTAGATCTTATGCACAGATTCTGTCAGACCTGGGCCCTGACAGTAAATCTCAGTAAGACCAAAATAATGGTGTTCCAAAAAAGGTCCAGTCACCAGGACCACAAATACAAATTCCATCTAGACACTGTTGCCCTAGAGCACACACAAAACTATACATACCTTGGCCTAAACATCAGCGCCACAGGTAACTTCCACAAAGCTGTGAACGATCTGAGAGACAAGGCAAGAAGGGCATTCTATGCCATCAAAAGGAACATAAATTTCAACATACCAATTAGGATTTGGCTAAAAATACTTGAATCAGTCATAGAGCCCATTGCCCTTTATGGTTGTGAGGTCTGGGGTCCGCTCACCAACCAAGACTTCACAAAATGGGACAAACACCAAATTGAGACTCTGCATGCAGAATTCTGCAAAAATATCCTCTGTGTACAACGTAGAACACCAAATAATGCATGCAGAGCAGAATTAGGCCGATACCCACTAATTATCAAAATCCAGAAAAGAGCCGTTAAATTCTATAACCACCTAAAAGGAAGCGATTCCCAAACCTTCCATAACAAAGCCATCACCTACAGAGAGATGAACCTGGAGAAGAGTCCCCTAAGCAAGCTGGTCCTGGGGCTCTGTTCACAAACACAAACACACCCTACAGAGCCCCAGGACAACAGCACAATTAGACCCAACCAAATCATGAGAAAACAAAAAGATAATTACTTGACACATTGGAAAGAATTAACAAAAAAACAGAGCAAACTAGAATGCTATTTGGCCCTACACAGAGAGTACACAGTGGCAGAATACCTGACCACTGTGACTGACCCAAAATTAAGGAAAGCTTTGACTATGTACAGACTCAGTGAGCATAGCCTTGCTATTGAGAAAGGCCGCCGTAGGCAGACATGGCTCTCAAGAGAAGACAGGCTATGTGCTCACTGCCCACAAAATGAGGTGGAAACTAAGCTGCACTTCCTAACCTCCTGCCCAATGTATGACCATATTAGAGAGACATATTTCCCTCAGATTACACAGAACCACAAAGAATTCGAAAACAAATCCAATTTTGAAAAACTCCCATATCTACTGGGTGAAATTCCACAGTGTGCCATCACAGCAGCAAGATTTGTGACCTGTTGCCACGAGAAAAGGGCAACCAGTGAAGAACACACACCATTGTAAATACAACCCATATTTATACTTATTTATTGTATCTTGTGTCCTTTAACCATTTGTACATTGTTAAAACACTGTATATATATAATATGACATTTGTAATGTCTTTATTGTTTTGAAACTTCTGTATGTGTAATGTTTACTGTTAATTTGAATTGTTTACTTCACTTTATATATTCACTTTATATATTATCTACCTCACTTGCTTTGGCAATGTTAACACATGTTTCCCATGCCAATAAAGTCCTTGAATTGAATTGAATTGAGACAGAGAGAGAGAGTGAGAGAGAGAGAGAGAGAGAGAGAGAGAGAGAGAGAGAGAGAGAGAGAGAGAGAGAGAGAGAGAGAGAGAGAGAGAGAGAGAGAGAGAGAGAGAGAGAGAGAGAGAGAGAGAGAGAGAGAGAGAGACAGAGGAAGGGAGAGAGACAGAGAGAGAGAGAGAGAGAGAGAGAGAGAAAGAGAGAGACAGAGAGAGACAGAGAGAGAGAGACAGAGAGAGAGATAGAGGGAGGGATGGAGAGAGATGAAGGGAGAGAGAGAAAGAGAGTTTTTCTCACTGTTTGTGATTAATAGACCTAATGATCTGTTTTTGTAATTATATTACATGACATTACAGATTTAGTTCATATATTTAAAAGTAGTTAGGAAGCAGCGAACTATGTTTTCCTACGTCCCATCTGATTCTGATTCAGTTTATATGAGCAGGAACTTAACGACTCTCATCTGATTCTGGTTCAGTTTATATAAGCAGGAACTTAAAGACTCTCATCTGATTCACAGGGACATTGTTCATTTTATGAGCATAGCGGGTTGTAACTGAGTAAAAAGATAGACAACAACACCTCCTCAACACAGGGGGCCCCACAGGGGTGCATGCCCAGGCTCCTCTTGTACTCAATGTTCACCCATGACTGAGTGGTCATGCATGTCTCCATCTCAATCATTAAGTTTGCAAACGACACAACAGTGGTAGGCCTGATTACCAACAACGGATGGCACAGCCTACAGGAAGTAGGCGGAAAGGTGACAGGAAATTAACTTCTCCCTCATCAACGTCAACAAAATGGAGCTGATCGTGGACTACAGGAGACAGTACAGGGTGCGCGCCCACATCCACATCGAAGGGGCCACAGTGGAGAGGGTGAAAAGCTTCAATTTTCTCAGCGTGCACATCACTGACAACCTGAAGTGGTCCACCCACATGGACAACGTGGTGAAGAAGGCAACTATTCAACGGCAGAAGGCAGAAGAAATGTGGCTTCGCCCCTAAGACCCTCACGAACTTCTACAGATGCACCATTGAGAGCATCCTGTCAGGCTGCATCACCGCCTGGTACAGCAACTGCACCGCCCGCAAACCGCAGGGCTCTCCAGGGGGAGGTGCGGTCAGCCCAACGCATCCACATTTGGTTGTGTTACAAAGTTAAAGGTTAAAATTAATTTTGTTCGATTTTTTTTGTTTGTCCATGATCATATTTTGTCAAGTCAAAGTGGAAGATATATTTTTTTTGTGGTTGAATCTGTGCTTTAAATTCACTGCTCGACTGATTACAGATAATTGTATGTGTTGGTACAGAGATGAGGTAGTCATTCAGAAATCATGTTAAACTCTATTATTGCACACAGAGTCCATGCAACTTATTATGTGATTTGCCATAACAAAATGGTTGAACACTTATTGACACTTAAAGACGTTTCATTTTTAATTCACTTAAAAACAACATTCTACTTTGTATGGTGTGTAGATCACTGACACAAAAATATCAATTTAATGTCATCCATTTTAAATTCAGGCTGTAATAACAACAGCAACAAAAAGTGGAATCAGTCACATGGTACGAACACTTTCTGGAAGGCTCTGTACATGCTGTATTCTAGCCATCCCGTCTAACTACTGCTGTACACCCCTTTCCTATCCACATACTGTCCATAGTGTCAATACAAACCATTCTGTATAACTACTGCTGTAGACCCCTTTCCTATCCACATACTGGCCATAGTGTCAATACAAACCATCCTGTATAACTACTGCTGTAGACCCCTTTCCTATCCACATACTGTCCATAGTGTCAAAACAAACCATCCTGTATAACTACTGCTGTACACCCCTTTCCTATCCACATACTGTCCATAGTGTCAATACAAATCATCCTGTATAACTACTGCTGTACACCCCTTTCCTATCCACATACTGTCCATAGTGTCAATACAAACCATTCTGTATAACTACTGCTGTACACCCCTTTCCTATCCACATACTGTCCATAGTGTCAATACAAACCAACCTCTATAACTACTACTATATATACAGTTGAAGTCAGAAGTTTACATAAACCTTAGCCAAATACATTTAAACTCAGTTAACACAAGCCTTTAACTAGGTATTACTGTTGGAGCTAGAAACACAAGCCTTTAACTAGGTATTACTGTTGGAGCTAGAAACACAAGCATTTAACTAGGTATTACTGTTGGAGCTAGAAACACAAGCATTTAACTAGGTATTACTGTTGGAGCTAGAAACACAAGCATTTAACTAGGTATTACTGTACTGTTGGAGCTAGAAACACAAGCATTTAACTAGGTATTACTGTTGGAGCTAGAAACACAAGCATTTAGCTAGGTATTACTGTTGGAGCTAGAAACACAAGCATTTAGCTAGGTATTACTGTTGGAGCTAGAAACACAAACATTTAGCTAGGTATTACTGTACTGTTGGAGCTAGAAACACAAGCATTTAGCTAGGTATTACTGTACTGTTGGAGCTAGAAACACAAGCATTTAGCTAGGTATTGCTGTTGGAGCTAGAAACACAAGCATTTAGCTAGGTATTACTGTACTGTTGGAGCTAGAAACACAAGCATTTAGCTAGGTATTACTGTTGGAGCTAGAAACACAAACATTTAGCTAGGTATTACTGTACTGTTGGAGCTAGAAACACAAACATTTAGCTAGGTATTGCTGTTGGAGCTAGAAACACAAGCCTTTAACTAGGTATTACTGTACTGTTGGAGCTAGAAACACAAACACTTAGCTAGGTATTACTGTTGGAGCTAGAAACACAAGCATTTAGCTAGGTATTACTGTACTGTTGGAGCTAGAAACACAAGCATTTAGCTAGGTATTACTGTACAGTTGGAGCTAGAAACACAAACACTTAGCTAGGTATTGCTGTTGGAGCTAGAAACACAAGTTTTTAGCTAGGTATTACTGTACTGTTGGAGCTAGAAACACAAGCATTTAGCTAGGTATTACTGTTGGAGCTAGAAACACAAGCATTTAGCTAGGTATTACTGTTGGAGCTAGAAACACAAGCCCTTAACTAGGTATTACTGTTGGAGCTAGAAACACAAGCCCTTAACTAGGTATTGCTGTTGGAGCTAGAAACACAAGCATTTAGCTCGGTATTACTGTACTGTTGGAGCTAGAAACACAAGCATTTAGCTAGGTAATACTGTTGGAGCTAGAAACACAAGCCCATAACTAGGTATTACTGTTGGAGCTAGAAACACAAGCATTTAGCTAGGTATTGCTGTTGGAGCTAGAAACACAAGCATTTAGCTAGGTATTACTGTTGGAGCTAGAAACACAAGCATTTAACTAGGTATTACTGTACTGTTGGAGCTAGAAACACAAGCCTTTAACTAGGTATTACTGTTGGAGCTAGAAACACAAGCCTTTAGCTAGGTATTACTGTACTGTTGGAGCTAGAAACACAAGCATTTAACTAGGTATTACTGTTGGAGCTAGAAACACAAGCATTTAACTAGGTATTACTGTTGGAGCTAGAAACACAAGCCTTTAGCTAGGTATTACTGTACTGTTGGAGCTAGAAACACAAACATTTAGCTAGGTATTACTGTACTGTTGGAGCTAGAAACACAAGCATTTAGCTAGGTATTACTTTACTGTTGGAGCTAGAAACACAAGCATTTAGCTAGGTATTACTGTACTGTTGGAGCTAGAAACACAAGCATTTAGCTAGGTATTGCTGTTGGAGCTAGAAACACAAGCATTTAACTAGGTATTACTGTACTGTTGGAGCTAGAAACACAAGCATTTAACTAGGTATTGCTGTTGGAGCTAGAAACACAAGTTTTTAGCTAGGTATTACTGTACTGTTGGAGCTAGAAACACAAGCATTTAGCTAGGTATTACTGTACTGTTGGAGCTAGAAACACAAGCATTTAACTAGGTATTGCTGTTGGAGCTAGAAACACAAGTTTTTAGCTAGGTATTACTGTACTGTTGGAGCTAGAAACACAAGCATTTAGCTCGGTATTACTGTTGGAGCTAGAAACACAAGCATTTAGCTAGGTATTACTGTTGGAGCTAGAAACACAAGCCCTTAACTAGGTATTACTGTTGGAGCTAGAAACACAAGCCCTTAACTAGGTATTGCTGTTGGAGCTAGAAACACAAGCATTTAGGTATTACTGTACTGTTGGAGCTAGAAACACAAGCATTTAGCTAGGTAATACTGTTGGAGCTAGAAACACAAGCCCATAACTAGGTATTACTGTTGGAGCTAGAAACACAAGCATTTAGCTAGGTATTGCTGTTGGAGCTAGAAACACAAGCATTTAGCTAGGTATTACTGTTGGAGCTAGAAACACAAGCATTTAACTAGGTATTACTGTACTGTTGGAGCTAGAAACACAAGCCTTTAACTAGGTATTACTGTTGGAGCTAGAAACACAAGCATTTAACTAGGTATTACTGTTGGAGCTAGAAACACAAGCATTTAACTAGGTATTACTGTTGGAGCTAGAAACACAAGCATTTAACTAGGTATTACTGTTGGAGCTAGAAACACAAGCCTTTAGCTAGGTATTACTGTACTGTTGGAGCTAGAAACACAAGCATTTAACTAGGTATTACTGTTGGAGCTAGAAACACAAGCATTTAACTAGGTATTACTGTTGGAGCTAGAAACACAAGCCTTTAGCTAGGTATTACTGTTGGAGCTAGAAACACAAACATTTAGCTAGGTATTACTGTACTGTTGGAGCTAGAAACACAAGCATTTAGCTAGGTATTACTGTACTGTTGGAGCTAGAAACACAAGCATTTAGCTAGGTATTGCTGTTGGAGCTAGAAACACAAACATTTAGCTAGGTATTACTGTACTGTTGGAGCTAGAAACACAAGCATTTAGCTAGGTATTACTTTACTGTTGGAGCTAGAAACACAAGCATTTAGCTAGGTATTACTGTACTGTTGGAGCTAGAAACACAAGCATTTAGCTAGGTATTGCTGTTGGAGCTAGAAACACAAGCATTTAACTAGGTATTACTGTACTGTTGGAGCTAGAAACACAAGCATTTAACTAGGTATTGCTGTTGGAGCTAGAAACACAAGTTTTTAGCTAGGTATTACTGTACTGTTGGAGCTAGAAACACAAGCATTTAGCTAGGTATTACTGTAGTGTTGGAGCTAGAAACACAAGCATTTAACTAGGTATTGCTGTTGGAGCTAGAAACACAAGCATTTAACTAGGTATTACTGTACTGTTGGAGCTAGAAACACAAGCATTGAGCTAGGTATTGCTGTTGGAGCTAGAAACACAAGCATTTAGCTAGGTATTACTGTTGGAGCTGGAAACACAAGCATGTAGCTAGGTATTACTGTTGGAGCTAGAAACACAACCATTTAACTAGGTATTACTGTTGGAGCTAGAAACACAAGCATTTAACTAGGTATTACTGTGCTGTTGGAGCTAGAAACACAAGCATTTAGCTAGGTATTACTGTTGGAGCTAGAAACACAAGCCTTAAACTAGGTATTGCTGTTGGAGCTAGAAACACAAGCATTTAGCTAGGTAATACTGTGCTGTTGGAGCTAGAAACACAAGCATTTAGCTAGGTATTACTGTTGGAGCTAGAAACACAAGCATTTAGCTAGGTATTACTGTTGGAGCTAGAAACACAAGCATTTAACTAGGTATTACTGTACTGTTGGAGCTAGAAACACAAGCATTTAGCTAGGTATTGCTGTTGGAGCTAGAAACACAAGAATTTAGCAAGGTATTACTGTAGGAGCTAGAAACACAAGCCTTTAACTAGGTATTACTGTTGGAGCTAGAAACACAAGCATTTAGCTAGGTAATACTGTACTGTTGGAGCTAGAAACACAAGCCTTTAACTAGGTATTACTGTTGGAGCTAGAAACACAAGCATTTAGCCAGGTAATACTGTGCTGTTGGAGCTAGGAACACAAGCCGTTAACTAGGTATTACTGTTGGAGCTAGAAACACAAGCATTTAGCTCGTTATTACTGTTGGAGCTAGAAACACAAGCATTTAGCTAGGTATTACTGTTGGAGCTAGAAACACAAGCATTTAGCTAGGTATTACTGTTGGAGCTAGAAACACAAGCATTTAGCTAGGTATTACTGTTGGAGCTAGAAACACAAACATTTAGCTAGGTATTACTGTTGGAGCTAGAAACACAAGCATTTAACGAGGTATTACTGTACTGTTGGAGCTAAAACACAAACATTTAGCTAGGTATTACTGTACTGTTGGAGCTAGAAACACAAGCATTTACTAGGTATTGCTGTTGGAGCTAGAAACACAAGCATTTAGCTAGGTATTACTGTTGGAGCTAGAAACACAAGCATTTAGCTAGTTATTACTGTACTGTTGGAGCTAGGAACATAAGCATTTAGCTAGGTATTAATGTACTGTTGGAGCTAGGAACATAAGCATTTGGCTAGGTATTACTGTACTGTTGGAGCTAGAAACACAAGCATTTAGCTAGGTATTACTGTACTGTTGGAGCTAGAAACACAAGCATTTTGCTAGTTATTAATGTACTGTTGGAGATAGAAACACAAGCATTTAACTAGGTATTACTATACTGTTGGAGCTAGAAACACAAGCATTTAGCTAGGTATTACTGTACTGTTGGAGCTAGAAACACAAGCATTTAGCTAGGTATTACTGTTGGAGCTAGAAACACAAGCCTTTAACTAGGTATTGCTGTTGGAGCTAGAAACACAAGCATTTAGCTAGGTATTACTGTACTGTTGGAGCTAGAAACACAAGCATTTAGCTAGGTATTGCTGTTGGAGCTAGAAACACAAGCATTTAGCTAGGTATTACTGTACTGTTGGAGCTAGAAACACAAGCATTTAGCTAGGTATTACTGTTGGAGCTAGAAACACAAGCCATTTAACTAGGTATTACTGTTGGAGCTAGAAACACAAGCCCATAACTAGGTATTACTGTTGGAGCTAGAAACACAAGCATTTAGCTAGGTATTGCTGTTGGAGCTAGAAACACAAGCATTTAGCTAGGTATTACTGTTGGAGCTAGAAACACAAGCATTTAACTAGGTATTACTGTACTGTTGGAGCTAGAAACACAAGCCTTTAACTAGGTATTACTGTACTGTTGGAGCTAGAAACACAAGCATTTAGCTAGGTATTGCTGTTGGAGCTAGAAACACAAGAATTTAGTAAGGTATTACTGTAGGAGCTAGAAACACAAGCATTTAACTAGGTATTACTGTTGGAGCTAGAAACACAAGCATTTAGCTAGGTAATACTGTACTGTTGGAGCTAGAAACACAAACATTTAGCTAGGTATTGCTGTTGGAGCTAGAAACACAAGCCTTTAACTAGGTATTACTGTACTGTTGGAGCTAGAAACACCAACATTTAGCTCGGTATTACTGCACTGTTGGAGCTAGAAACACAAGCATTTAGCTAGGTAATACTGTGCTGTTGGAGCTAGGAACACAAGCCTCTAACTAGGTATTACTGTTGGAGCTAGAAACACAAGCATTTAGCTCGGTATTACTGTTGGAGCTAGAAACACAAGCATTTAGCTAGGTATTACTGTTGGAGCTAGAAACACAATCATTTAACTAGGTATTACTGTTGGAGCTAGAAACACAAGCATTTAGCTAGGTATTGCTGTTGGAGCTAGAAACACAAGCATTTAGCTAGGTATTACTGTTGGAGCTAGAAACACAAGCATTTAGCTCGGTATTACTGTTGGAGCTAGAAACACAAGCATTTAACTAGGTATTACTGTTGGAGCTAGAAACACAAGCCATAACTAGGTATTACTGTTGGAGCTAGAAACACAAGCATTTAGCTAGGTATTGCTGTTGGAGCTAGAAACACAAGCATTTAGCTAGGTATTACTGTTGGAGCTAGAAACACAAGCATTTAACTAGGTATTACTGTACTGTTGGAGCTAGAAACACAAGCATTTAGCTAGGTATTACTGTTGGAGCTAGAAACACAAGCATTTAGCTAGGTATTACTGTTGGAGCTAGAAACACAAGCATTTAACTAGGTATTGCTGTTGGAGCTAGAAACACAAGCATTTAGCTAGGTAATACTGTACTGTTGGAGCTAGAAACACAAGCATTTAGCTAGGTAATACTGTGCTGTTGGAGCTAGAAACACAAGCATTTAGCTCGGTATTACTATTGGAGCTAGAAACACAAACATTTAGCTAGGTATTACTGCACTGTTGGAGCTAGAAACACAAGCCATTTAACTAGGTATTACTGTTGGAGCTAGAAACACAAGCCCTTAACTAGGTATTACTGTTGGAGCTAGAAACACAAGCATTTAGCTAGGTATTGCTGTTGGAGCTAGAAACACAAGCATTTAGCTAGGTATTACTGTTGGAGCTAGAAACACAAGCATTTAACTAGGTATTACTGTACTGTTGGAGCTAGAAACACAAGCCTTTAACTAGGTATTACTGTACTGTTGGAGCTAGAAACACAAGCATTTAGCTAGGTATTGCTGTTGGAGCTAGAAACACAAGAATTTAGCAAGGTATTACTGTAGGAGCTAGAAACACAAGCCTTTAACTAGGTATTACTGTTGGAGCTAGAAACACAAGCATTTAGCTAGGTAATACTGTACTGTTGGAGCTAGAAACACAAGCATTTAGCTAGGTAATACTGTGGTGTTGGAGCTAGAAACACAAGCATTTAGCTCGGTATTACTGTTGGAGCTAGAAACACAAACACTTAGCTAGGTATTACTGTACTGTTGGATCTAGAAACACAAGTATTTAGCTCGGTATTACTGTACTATTGGAGCTAGAAACACAAGCATTTAGCTAGGTATTACTGTTGGAGCTAGAAACACAAGCATTTAGCTAGGTATTACTGTTGGAGCTAGAAACACAAGCATTTAACTAGGTATTACTGTTGGAGCTAGAAACACAAGCATTTAACTAGGTATTACTGTACTGTTGGAGCTAGAAACACAAACACTTAGCTAGGTATTACTGTACTGTTGGAGCTAGAAACACAAGCATTTAACTAGGTATTACTGTACTGTTGGAGCTAGAAACACAAGCATTTAACTAGGTATTACTGTACTGTTGGAGCTAGAAACACAAACATTTAGCTAGGTATTACTGTACTGTTGGAGCTAGAAACACAAGCATTTAGCTAGGTATTACTGTTGGAGCTAGAAACACAAGCATTTAACTAGGTATTACTGTACTGTTGGAGCTAGAAACACAAGCATTTAGCTAGGTATTACTGTACTGTTGGAGCTAGAAACACAAGCATTTAGCTAGGTATTACTGTACTGTTGGAGCTAGAAACACAAGCATTTAACTAGGTATTGCTGTTGGAGCTAGAAACACAAGTTTTTAGCTAGGTATTACTGTACTGTTGGAGCTAGAAACACAAGCATTTAGCTCGGTATTACTGTTGGAGCTAGAAACACAAGCATTTAGCTAGGTATTACTGTTGGAGCTAGAAACACAAGCCCTTAACTAGGTATTACTGTTGGAGCTAGAAACACAAGCCCTTAACTAGGTATTGCTGTTGGAGCTAGAAACACAAGCATTTAGCTCGGTATTACTGTACTGTTGGAGCTAGAAACACAAGCATTTAGCTAGGTAATACTGTTGGAGCTAGAAACACAAGCCCTTAACTAGGTATTACTGTTGGAGCTAGAAACACAAGCCCATAACTAGGTATTACTGTTGGAGCTAGAAACACAAGCATTTAGTTAGGTATTGCTGTTGGAGCTAGAAACACAAGCATTTAGCTAGGTATTACTGTTGGAGCTAGAAACACAAGCATTTAACTAGGTATTACTGTACTGTTGGAGCTAGAAACACAAGCCTTTAACTAGGTATTACTGTACTGTTGGAGCTAGAAACACAAGCATTTGGTTAGGTATTGCTGTTGGAGCTAGAAACACAAGAATTTAGCAAGGTATTACTGTAGGAGCTAGAAACACAAGCCTTTAACTAGGTATTACTGTTGGAGCTAGAAACACAAGCATTTAGCTAGGTAATACTGTGCTGTTGGAGCTAGAAACACAAGCATTTAGCTCGGTATTACTATTGGAGCTAGAAACACAAACATTTAGCTTGGTATTACTGCACTGTTGGAGCTAGAAACACAAGCATTTAACTAGGTATTACTGTTGGAGCTAGAAACACAAGCATTTAGCTCGGTATTACTGTTGGAGCTAGAAACACAAGCATTTAGCTCGGTATTACTGTTGGAGCTAGAAACACAAGCATTTAGCTAGGTATTACTGTTGGAGCTAGAAACACAAGCATTTAGCTCGGTATTACTGTTGGAGCTAGAAACACAAACATTTAGCTAGGTATTACTGTTGGAGCTAGAAACACAAGCATTTAGCTAGGTATTACTGTACTGTTGGAGCTAGAAACACAAGCATTTAGCTAGGTATTACTGTACTGTTGGAGCTAGAAACACAAGCATTTAGCTAGGTATTGCTGTTGGAGCTAGAAACACAAGCATTTAGCTAGGTATTACTGTTGGAGCTAGAAACACAAGCATTTAGCTAGGTATTACTGTACTGTTGGAGCTAGAAACACAAGCATTTAGCTAGGTATTACTGTACTGTTGGAGCTAGAAACACAAACATTTAGCTAGGTATTACTGTACTGTTGTAGCTAGAAACACAAGCATTTAGCTAGGTATTACTGTACTGTTGGAGCTAGAAACACAAGCATTTAGCTAGGTATTAATGTACTGTTGGAGCTAGAAACACAAGCATTTAACTAGGTATTACTGTACTGTTGGAGCTAGAAACACAAGCAATTAGCTAGTTATTACTGTACTGTTGGAGCTAGAAACACAAACATTTAGCTAGGTATTACTGTACTGTTGGAGCTAGAAACACAAGCATTTAACTAGGTATTGCTGTTGGAGCTAGAAACACAAGTTTTTAGCTAGGTATTACTGTACTGTTGGAGCTAGAAACACAAGCATTTAGCTAGGTATTGCTGTTGGAGATAGAAACACAAGCATTTAGCTCGGTATTACTGTACTGTTGGAGCTAGAAACACAAGCATTTAGCTAGGTAATACTGTTGGAGCTAGAAACACAAGCCCTTAACTAGGTATTACTGTTGGAGCTAGAAACACAAGCCCATAACTAGGTATTACTGTTGGAGCTAGAAACACAAGCATTTAGCTAGGTATTGCTGTTGGAGCTAGAAACACAAGCATTTAGCTAGGTATTACTGTTGGAGCTAGAAACACAAGCATTTAACTAGGTATTACTGTACTGTTGGAGCTAGAAACACAAGCCTTTAACTAGGTATTACTGTACTGTTGGAGCTAGAAACACAAGCATTTAGCTAGGTATTGCTGTTGGAGCTAGAAACACAAGAATTTAGCAAGGTATTACTGTAGGAGCTAGAAACACAAGCCTTTAACTAGGTATTACTGTTGGAGCTAGAAACACAAGCATTTAGCTAGGTAATACTGTACTGTTGGAGCTAGAAACACAAGCATTTAGCTAGGTAATACTGTGGTGTTGGAGCTAGAAACACAAGCATTTAGCTCGGTATTACTATTGGAGCTAGAAACACAAACATTTAGCTCGGTATTACTGCACTGTTGGAGCTAGAAACACAAGCATTTAGCTAGGTAATACTGTGCTGTTGGAGCTAGGAACACAAGCCTTTAACGAGGTATTACTGTTGGAGCTAGAAACACAAGCATTTAGCTCGGTATTACTGTTGGAGCTAGAAACACAAGCATTTAGCTAGGTATTACTGTTGGAGCTAGAAACACAAGCCCTTAACTAGGTATTACTGTTGGAGCTAGAAACACAAGCCCTTAACTAGGTATTGCTGTTGGAGATAGAAACACAAGCATTTAGCTCGGTATTACTGTACTGTTGGAGCTAGAAACACAAGCATTTAGCTAGGTAATACTGTTGGAGCTAGAAACACAAGCCCTTAACTAGGTATTACTGTTGGAGCTAGAAACACAAGCATTTAGCTAGGTATTACTGTTGGAGCTAGAAACACAAGCATTTAACTAGGTATTACTGTACTGTTGGAGCTAGAAACACAAGCATTTAGCTAGGTAATACTGTTGGAGCTAGAAACACAAGCCCTTAACTAGGTATTACTGTTGGAGCTAGAAACACAAGCCCATAACTAGGTATTACTGTTGGAGCTAGAAACACAAGCATTTAACTAGGTATTACTGTACTGTTGGAGCTAGAAACACAAGCCTTTAACTAGGTATTACTGTACTGTTGGAGCTAGAAACACAAGCATTTAGCTAGGTATTGCTGTTGGAGCTAGAAACACAAGAATTTAGCAAGGTATTACTGTAGGAGCTAGAAACACAAGCCTTTAACTAGGTATTACTGTTGGAGCTAGAAACACAAGCATTTAGCTAGGTAATACTGTACTGTTGGAGCTAGAAACACAAGCATTTAGCTAGGTAATACTGTGCTGTTGGAGCTAGAAACACAAGCATTTAGCTCGGTTGTAACGGTTTTCATATAGTGAAGGAGAGTCGGACCAAACTGCAGCGTGTCGATTGCGATCCATATTTATTAAACAAAACGTAAAACGACTAAACACTAAACACTACAAAACAATAAACGTAAATGAAAACCGAAAACAGCCTATCTAGTGCAAACTAACAGAGAGTACAAGTAAGACACTAAGGACAATCACCCACGACAAACTCAAAGAATATGGCTGCCTAAATATGGTTCCCAATCAGAGACAACGATAAGCATCTGCCTCTGATTGAGAACCACTCCAGACAGCCATAGACTTTACTGACAACCCACTAAGCTACAATCCCAATACCACCACCAAAACCCCAAGACAAACACACCACAATTACAAAAACCCCATGCCACACCCTGGCCTGACCAAATACATAAAGATGAACACAAAATACTTTGACCAGGGCGTGACAGAACCCCCCTAAGGTGCGGACTCCCGAAGCACCTCAAACAATAGGGAGGGTCCGGGTGGGCGTCTGTCCATGGTGGCGGCTCCGGCGCGGGACGTGGACCCCACTCCTTTAATGTCTTAGTCCCCTCTCCCTTCGTCCCTGGATAGTCCACCCTCGCCGCCGACCATGGCCTAGTAGTCCTCACCCAGAACCCTACTGGACTGAGGAGCAGATCGGGACTGAAGGACAGCTCGGGACCGAGGCAGCTCGGGACTGAGGGGAAGCTCGGGAGTGAGAGAAAGCTCAGGAGTGAGAGAAAGCTCAGGAGTGAGAGGAAGCTCAGGAGCTGAGAGGAAGCTCAGGAGTGAGAGGAAGCTCAGGAGTGAGAGGAAGCTCAGGTAGATCTACCAGCTCCTGGCTGGCTGGTGGTCTCAGCAGATCCTGGCTGACTGGCAGATCCTGGCTGACTGGCAGATCCTGGCTGACTGGCAGATCTGGAAGAGTCTGGTTGACTGGCAGATCTGGAAGAGTCTGGTTGACTGGCAGATCTGGAAGAGTCTGGTTGACTGGCAGATCTGGAAGAGTCTGGCTGACTGGCAGATCTGGAAGAGTCTGGCTGACTGGCAGATCTGGAAGAGTCATTTGGCAGATCTGGAAGAGTCTGGTTGACTGGCAGATCTGGAAGAGTCTGGCTGACTGGCAGATCTGGCGGCGCTGGGCAGACTGGCAGATCTGGCGGCGCTGGGCAGACTGGCGGCGCTGGGCAGACTGGCGATGCTGGGCAGACTGGCGGCGCTGGGCAGACTGGCGGCGCTGGGCAGACTGGCGGCGCTGGGCAGACACACGCTGGGCAGACTGGCGGCGCTGGGCAGACTGGCGGTGCTGGGCAGACTGGCGGTGCTGGGCAGACTACGCTGGGCAGAACGCTGGGCAGACTGGCGACGCTGGGCAGACTGGCGACGCTGGACAGACTGGCGGCGCTGGGCAGACTGGGGGCACTGGCGGCGCTGGGCAGACTGGCGGCACTAGCTGCCCCATATAGGCTGACAGCTCTGGCGGCTTCTTACAGACTGACCGCTCTGGCGGCTCCGTGCTGACTGGCAGCTCCTTGCAGACTGGCAACACAACTGACAGCTCCGTGCAGACTGACAGCTCCGTGCAGACTGACAGCTCCGTGCAGACTGACAGCTCCGTGCAGACTGGCAGCTCCATGCAGACTGGCAGCTCCATGCAGACTGGCTGCTCCATGCAGACTGGCTGCTCTATGCAGACTGACATCTCTGGCTGCTTCATGCAGACTGACAGCTCTGGCTGCTCCAGACTGGCTGCTTCATGCAGACTGGCAGCTCGGGCTGCTTCATGTAGACTGACAGCTCTGGCTGCTCCATGCGGACTGACAGCTCTGGCTGCTCCATGAAACTGCTTCATGCAGACTGGCAGCTCGGGCTGCTTCATGTAGACTGACAGCTCTGGCTGCTCCATGCGGACTGACAGCTCTGGCTGCTCCATGCGGACTGACAGCTCTGGCTGCTCCATGCGGACTGACAGCTCTGGCTGCTCCATGCGGACTGACAGCTCTGGCTGCTCCATGCGGACTGACAGCTCTGGCTGCTCCATGCAGACTGACAGCTCTGGCTGCTCCATGTAGACTGGCTGCTTCATGCAGACTGGCAGCGCGGGCTGCTTCATGTAGACTGACAGCTCTGGCTGCTTCATGCAGACTGGCAGCTCTGGCTGCGCTGAACAGGCGGGAGACTCCGGCAGCGCTGGAGATGAGGAAAGCTCCGACAGCGCTAGATAGGCGGGTTCGGCAGCGCAGGAGAGGAGAAAGGCTCCGACAGCGCTGGAGAGGCGAGGCGCACTTAGGCCTGATGCGTGGTGCTGGTACTGGTGGTACTGGACCGAGGAAACACAGGAAGCCTGGTGCGGGGAGCTTTACCGGAGGGCTGGGGTGTGGAGGTGGTACTGGATAGACCGGACCGTGCAGGCGCACTGGAGCTCTTGAGCACCGAGCCTGCCCAACCTTACCTGGTTGAATGCTCCCGGTTGCCCTGCCAGTGCGGCGAGGTGGAATAGCCTGCACTGGGCTATGCAGGCGAACCGGAGACACCGAGCGCAAGGCTGGTGCCATTACTGCCCAAGGAGACGCACTGGGGACCAGACACAAGCCATTCATGGCATTTGGCTCGACGCTCAATCTAGCCCGGCCGATACGCGGAGCTGGAATATACAACCGGGCTGTGCACCCGCACTGGAGACACCGTGCGCTCCACAGCATAACACGGTGCCTGCCCGGTCTCTCCAGCCCCCGGTAAGCACAGGGAGTTTGCGCAGGTCTCCTACCTGGCATAGCTATACTCCCTGTAGCCCCCCCAAGAATTTTTGGGGCTGACTCCCGGGCTTTCTTGCCAACCGTGTTCCCTCGTATCGCCGGCTCCTCTCTCCGGCTGCCTCTGCTCTCCTAAGTGCCTCCACCTGTTCCCATGGAAGGCGATCCCTTCCCGCCAGGATCTCCTCCCATGTGTAGCAACCCTTGCCATCCAATATATCGTCCCATGTCCAATCCTCATTGCGCCGCTGTTGCTGCCTTTGTTGCCTCTCCTCCTTCGGCTGCTCCTGCCTGTTGACACGCCGCTTGGTCCGTTGGTGGTGGGTGATTCTGTAACGGTTTTCATATAGTGAAGGAGAGTCGGACAAACTGCAGCGTGTCGATTGCGATCCATATTTATTAAACAAAACGTAAATACGACTAAACACTAAACACTACAAAACAATAAACGTAAATGAAAACCGAAAACAGCCTATCTAGTGCAAACTAACAGAGAGTACAAGTAAGACACTAAGGACAATCAACGACAAACTCAAAGAATATGGCTGCCTAAATATGGTTCCCAATCAGAGACAACGATAAGCATCTGCCTCTGATTGAGAACCACTCCAGACAGCCATAGACTTTGCTAGACAACCCACTAAGCTACAATCCCAATACCACCACCAAAACCCCAAGACAAACACACCACAATTACAAAAACCCCATGCCACACCCTGGCCTGACCAAATACATAAAGATGAACACAAAATACTTTGACCAGGGCGTGACATCGGTATTACTATTGGAGCTAGAAACACAAACATTTAGCTCGGTATTACTGCACTGTTGGAGCTAGAAACACAAGCATTTAGCTAGGTAATACTGTGCTGTTGGAGCTAGGAACACAAGCCGTTAACTAGGTATTACTGTTGGAGCTAGAAACACAAGCATTTAGCGAGGTATTACTGTTGGAGCTAGAAACAGAAGCATTTAACTATGTATTACTGTTGGAGCTAGAAACACAAGCATTTAACTAGGTATTACTGTACTGTTGGAGCTAGAAACACAAACACTTAGCTAGGTATTACTGTACTGTTGGAGCTAGAAACACAAGCATTTAGCTAGGTATTACTGTGCTGTTAGAGCTAGAAACACAAGCCTTTAGCTAGGTATTACTGTACTGTTGGAGCTAGAAACACAAACATTTAGCTAGGTATTACTGTACTGTTGGAGCTAGAAACACAAGCATTTAGCTAGGTATTACTGTTGGAGCTAGAAACACAAGCATTTAACTAGGTATTACTGTACTGTTGGAGCTAGAAACACAAGCAATTAGCTAGGTATTACTGTACTGTTGGAGCTAGAAACACAAGCATTTAGCTAGGTATTACTGTACTGTTGGAGCTAGAAACACAAGCATTTAACTAGGTATTGCTGTTGGAGCTAGAAACACAAGTTTTTAGCTAGGTATTACTGTACTGTTGGAGCTAGAAACACAAGCATTTAGCTAGGTATTACTGTTGGAGCTAGAAACACAAGCATTTAGCTAGGTATTACTGTTGGAGCTAGAAACACAAGCCCTTAACTAGATATTACTGTTGGAGCTAGAAACACAAGCCCTAAACTAGGTATTGCTGTTGGAGCTAGAAACACAAGCATTTAGCTCGGTATTACTGTACTGTTGGAGCTAGAAACACAAGCATTTAGCTAGGTAATACTGTTGGAGCTAGAAACACAAGCCCTTAACTAGGTATTACTGTTGGAGCTAGAAACACAAGCCCATAACTAGGTATTACTGTTGGAGCTAGAAACACAAGCATTTAGTTAGGTATTGCTGTTGGAGCTAGAAACACAAGCATTTAGCTAGGTATTACTGTTGGAGCTAGAAACACAAGCATTTAACTAGGTATTACTGTACTGTTGGAGCTAGAAACACAAGCCTTTAACTAGGTATTACTGTACTGTTGGAGCTAGAAACACAAGCATTTGGTTAGGTATTGCTGTTGGAGCTAGAAACACAAGATATTACTGTAGGAGCTAGAAACACAAGCATTTAGCTAGGTATTACTGTTGGAGCTAGAAACACAAGCATTTAGCTAGGTATTACTGTGCTGTTGGAGCTAGAAACACAAGCATTTAGCTCGGTATTACTATTGGAGCTAGAAACACAAACATTTAGCTCGGTATTACTGCACTGTTGGAGCTAGAAACACAAGCATTTAGCTAGGTAATACTGTGCTGTTGGAGCTAGGAACACAAGCCTTTAACTAGGTATTACTGTTGGAGCTAGAAACACAAGCATTTAGCTAGGTATTACTGTTGGAGCTAGAAACACAAGCATTTAGCTAGGTATTACTGTTGGAGCTAGAAACACAAGCATTTAGCTAGGTATTACTGTTGGAGCTAGAAACACAAGCATTTAGCTAGGTATTACTGTTGGAGCTAGAAACACAAGCATTTAGCTAGGTATTACTGTACTGTTGGAGCTAGAAACACAAGCATTTAGCTAGGTATTACTGTACTGTTGGAGCTAGAAACACAAGCATTTAGCTAGGTATTGCTGTTGGAGCTAGAAACACAAGCATTTAGCTAGGTATTACTGTTGGAGCTAGAAACACAAGCATTTAGCTAGGTATTACTGTACTGTTGGAGCTAGAAACACAAGCATTTAGCTAGGTATTACTGTACTGTTGGAGCTAGAAACACAAGCATTTAGCTAGGTATTACTGTACTGTTGGAGCTAGAAACACAAGCATTTAGCTAGGTATTACTGTACTGTTGGAGCTAGAAACACAAGCATTTAGCTAGGTATTACTGTACTGTTGGAGCTAGAAACACAAGCATTTAACTAGGTATTACTGTACTGTTGGAGCTAGAAACACAAGCATTTAGCTAGGTATTACTGTACTGTTGGAGCTAGAAACACAAACATTTAGCTAGGTATTACTGTAATGTTGAAGCTAGAAACACAAGCATTTAACTAGGTATTACTGTTGGAGCTAGAAACACAAGCATTTAGCTAGGTATTACTGTTGGAGCTAGAAACACAAGCATTTAGCTCGGTATTACTGTTGGAGCTAGAAACACAAACACTTAGCTAGGTATTACTGTACTGTTGGAGCTAGAAACACAAGCATTTAGCTAGGTATTGCTGTTGGAGCTAGAAACACAAGCCCTTAACTAGGTATTACTGTTGGAGCTAGAAACACAAGCCCATTTAACTAGGTATTACTGTTGGAGCTAGAAACACAAACATTTAGCTAGGTATTGCTGTTGGAGCTAGAAACACAAGCATTTAGCTAGGTATTACTGTTGGAGCTAGAAACACAAGCATTTAACTAGGTATTACTGTACTGTTGGAGCTAGAAACACAAGCCTTTAACTAGGTATTACTGTACTGTTGGAGCTAGAAACACAAGCATTTAGCTAGGTATTACTGTACTGTTGGAGCTAGAAACACAAGCATTTAACTAGGTATTGCTGCTGGAACTAAAAACACAAGGATTTAGCTAGGTATTACCGTTGGAGCTAGAAACACAAGCATTTAGCTAGGTATTACTGTACTGTTGGAGCTAGAAACACAAGCATTTAGCTAGGTATTACTGTACAGTTGGAGCTAGAAACACAAACATTTAGCTAGGTATTACTGTTGGAGCTAGAAACACAAACACTTAGCTAGGTATTACTGTACTGTTGGAGCTAGAAACACAAGCATTTAGCTAGGTATTACTGTTGGAGCTAGAAACACAAGCATTTAGCTTCGGTATTACTGTTGGAGCTAGAAACACAATCATTTAACTAGGTATTACTGTTGGAGCTAGAAACACAAATATTTAGATAGGTATTTCTGTTGGAGCTAGAAACACAAGCCTTTAACGAGGTATTGCTGTTGGAGATAGAAACACAAGCATTTAGCTAGGTATTACTGTACTGTTGGAGCTAGAAACACAAGCATTTAGCTCGGTATTACTGTTGGAGCTAGAAACACAAACATTTAGCTAGGTATTACTGTGCTGTTGGAGCTAGAAACACAAGCCTTTAACGAGGTATTACTGTACTGTTGGAGCTAAAACACAAACATTTAGCTAGGTATTACTGTACTGTTGGAGCTAGAAACACAAGCATTTAGCTAGGTATTGCTGTTGGAGCTAGAAACACAAGCATTTAGCTAGGTATTACTGTTGGAGCTAGAAACACAAGCCTTTAACTAGGTATTACTGTTGGAGATAGAAACACAAGCATTTAGCTAGGTATTACTGTACTGTTGGAGCTAGAAACACAAGCATTTAGCTCGGTATTACTGTTGGAGCTAGAAACACAAACACTTAGCTAGGTATTACTGTACTGTTGGAGCTAGAAACACAAGCATTTAGCTAGGTATTACTGTACTGTTGGAGCTAGAAACACAAGCATTTAGCTAGGTATTACTGTTGGAGCTAGAAACACAAGCATTTAACTAGGTATTACTGTTGGAGCTAGAAACACAAGCATTTAGCTAGGTATTGCTGTTGGAGCTAGAAACACAAGCATTTAGCTAGGTATTACTGTTGGAGCTAGAAACACAAGCCTTTAACTAGGTATTACTGTTGGAGATAGAAACACAAGCATTTAGCTAGGTATTACTGTACTGTTGGAGCTAGAAACACAAGCATTTAGCTAGGTATTACTGTTGGAGCTAGAAACACAAGCATTTAGCTAGTTATTACTGTTGGAGCTAGAACCACAAGCCTTAAACTAGGTATTGCTGTTGGAGCTAGAAACACAAGCATTTAGCTAGGTATTACTGTGCTGTTGGAGCTAGAAACACAAGCATTTAGCTAGGTAATACTGTGCTGTTGGAGCTAGGAACACAAGCCTCTAACTAGGTATTACTGTTGGAGCTAGAAACACAAACATTTAGCTAGGTATTACTGTACTGTTGGAGCTAGAAACACAAGCATTTAGCTAGGTATTACTGTACTGTTGGAGCTAGAAACACAAGCATTTAACTAGGTATTACTGTTGGAGCTAGAAACACAAGCATTTAACTAGGTATTACTGTTGGAGCTAGAAACACAAGCATTTAACTAGGTATTACTGTACTGTTGGAGCTAGAAACACAAACATTTAGCTAGGTATTACTGTACTGTTGGAGCTAGAAACACAAGCATTTAGCTAGGTATTACTGTACTGTTGGAGCTAGAAACACAAGCATTTAGCTAGGTATTACTGTACTGTTGGAGCTAGAAACACAAGCATTTAGCTAGGTATTACTGTACTGTTGGAGCTAGAAACACAAACATTTAGCTAGGTATTGCTGTTGGAGCTAGAAACACAAGCCTTTAACTAGGTATTACTGTACTGTTGGAGCAAGAAACACAAACATTTAGCTAGGTATTACTGTACTGTTGGAGCTAGAAACACAAGCATTTAGCTAGGTATTACTGTACTGTTGGAGCTAGAAACACAAGCATTTAACTAGGTATTACTGTTGGAGCTAGAAACACAAGCATTTAGCTAGGTATTACTGTACTGTTGGAGCTAGAAACACAAGCATTTAGCTAGGTATTACTGTTGGAGCTAGAAACACAAGCATTTAGCTAGGTATTACTGTTGGAGCTAGAAACACAAGCCCTTAACTAGGTATTACTGTTGGAGCTAGAAACACAAGCCCTTAACTAGGTATTGCTGTTGGAGCTAGAAACACAAGCATTTAGCTCGGTATTACTGTACTGTTGGAGCTAGAAACACAAGCATTTAGCTAGGTAATACTGTTGGAGCTAGAAACACAAGCCCTTAACTAGGTATTACTGTTGGAGCTAGAAACACAAGCCCATTTAACTAGGTATTACTGTTGGAGCTAGAAACACAAGCATTTACTAGGTATTGCTGTTGGAGCTAGAAACACAAGCATTTAGCTAGGTATTACTGTTGGAGCTAGAAACACAAGCATTTAACTAGGTATTACTGTACTGTTGGAGCTAGAAACACAAGCCATTTAACTAGGTATTACTGTACTGTTGGAGCTAGAAACACAAGCATTTAGCTAGGTATTGCTGTTGGAGCTAGAAACACAAGCATTTAGGTATTACTGTAGAGCTAGAAACACAAGCCTTTAACTAGGTATTACTGTTGGAGCTAGAAACACAAGCATTTAGCTAGGTATTACTGTACTGTTGGAGCTAGAAACACAAGCATTTAGCTCGGTATTACTATTGGAGCTAGAAACACAAACACTTAGCTAGGTATTACTGTACTGTTGGAGCTAGAAACACAAGCATTTAGCTAGGTATTACTGTACTGTTGGAGCTAGAAACACAAGCATTTAACTAGGTATTACTGTTGGAGCTAGAAACACAAGCATTTAGCTCGGTATTACTGTTGGAGCTAGAAACACAAGCATTTAGCTAGGTATTACTGTTGGAGCTAGAAACACAAGGATTTAGCTAGGTATTACTGTTGGAGCTAGAAACACAAGCATTTAGCTCGGTATTACTGTTGGAGCTAGAAACACAAACATTTAGCTAGGTATTACTGTTGGAGCTAGAAACACAAGCATTTAGCTAGGTATTACTGTACTGTTGGAGCTAGAAACACAAGCATTTAGCTAGGTATTACTGTACTGTTGGAGCTAGAAACACAAGCATTTAGCTAGGTATTACTGTTGGAGCTAGAAACACAAGCATTTAGCTAGGTATTACTGTTGGAGCTAGAAACACAAACACTTAGCTAGGTATTACTGTACTGTTGGAGCTAGAAACACAAGCATTTAGCTAGGTATTACTGTACTGTTGGAGCTAGAAACACAAACATTTAGCTAGGTATTACTGTACTGTTGGAGCTAGAAACACAAGCATTTAGCTAGGTATTACTGTACTGTTGGAGCTAGAAACACAAGCATTTAGCTAGGTATTACTGTACTGTTGGAGATAGAAACACAAGCATTTAACTAGGTATTACTATACTGTTGGAGCTAGAAACACAAGCATTTAGCTAGGTATTACTGTACTGTTGGAGCTAGAAACACAAGCATTTAGCTAGTTATTACTGTTGGAGCTAGAACCACAAGCCTTAAACTAGGTATTGCTGTTGGAGCTAGAAACACAAGCATTTAGCAAGGTATTACTGTAGGAGCTAGAAACACAAGCCTTTAACTAGGTATTACTGTTGGAGCTAGAAACACAAGCATTTAGCTAGGTATTACTGTTGAAGCTAGAAACACAAGCATTTAGCTCGGTATTACTGTTGGAGCTAGAAACACAAGCATTTAACTAGGTATTGCTGTTGGAGCTAGAAACACAAGCATTTAGCTAGGTAATACTGTACTGTTGGAGCTAGAAACACAAGCATTTAGCTAGGTATTACTGTTGGAGCTAGAAACACAAGCATTTAGCTAGGTATTACTGTAATGTTGGAGCTAGAAACACAAGCATTTAACTAGGTATTACTGTTGGAGCTAGAAACACAAGCATTTAGCTAGGTATTACTGTTGGAGCTAGAAACACAAGCATTTAGCTAGGTATTACTGTTGGAGCTAGAAACACAAGCATTTAGCTAGGTATTACTGTACTGTTGGAGCTAGAAACACAAGCATTTAACTAGGTATTACTGTACTGTTGGAGCTAGAAACACAAGCATTTAGCTAGGTATTACTGTACTGTTGGAGCTAGAAACACAAGCATTTAGCTAGGTATTACTGTTAGCTGCATTTAGCTAGGTATTACTGTTGGAGCTAGAAACACAAGCATTTAGCTAGGTATTACTGTTGGAGCTAGAAACACAAGCATTTAGCTAGGTATTACTGTTGGAGCTAGAAACACAAACATTTAGATAGGTATTGCTGTTGGAGCTAGAAACACAAGCATTTAACTAGGTATTACTGTACTGTTGGAGCTAGAAACACAAGCATTTAGCTAGGTATTACTGTACTGTTGGAGCTAGAAACACAAGCATTTAGCTAGGTATTACTGTACTGTTGGAGCTAGAAACACAAGCATTTAGCTCGGTATTACTGTTGAGGCTAGAAACACAAACACTTAGCTAGGTATTACTGTACTGTTGGAGCTAGAAACACAAGCATTTAGCTAGGTATTACTGTACTGTTGGAGATAGAAACACAAGCATTTAACTAGGTATTACTATACTGTTGGAGCTAGAAACACAAGCATTTAGCTAGGTATTACTGTAATGTTGAAGCTAGAAACACAAGCATTTAACTAGGTATTACTGTTGGAGCTAGAAACACAAGCATTTAGCTAGGTATTACTGTTGGAGCTAGAAACACAAGCATTTAGCTAGGTATTACTGTACTGTTGGAGCTAGAAACACAAGCATTTAGCTAGGTATTACTGTACTGTTGGAGCTAGAAACACAAGCATTTAGCTAGGTATTACTGTACTGTTGGAGCTAGAAACACAAGCATTTAGCTAGGTATTACTGTACTGTTGGAGCTAGAAACACAAGCATTTAGCTAGGTATTACTGTTGGAGCTAGAAACACAAGGATTTAGCTAGGTATTACTGTTGGAGCTAGAAACACAAGCCCTTAACTAGGTATTACTGTTGGAGCTAGAAACACAAGCCCTTAACTAGGTATTGCTGTTGGAGATAGAAACACAAGCATTTAGCTCGGTATTACTGTTGGAGCTAGAAACACAAGCATTTAGCTCGGTATTACTGTACTGTTGGAGCTAGAAACACAAGCATTTAGCTAGGTATTACTGTTGAAGCTAGAAACACAAGCATTTAACTAGGTATTACTGTTGGAGCTAGAAACACAAGCATTTAGCTAGGTATTACTGTTGGAGCTAGAAACACATGCATTTAGCTCGGTATTACTGTTGGAGCTAGAAACACAAACACTTAGCTAGGTATTACTGTACTGTTGGAGCTAGAAACACAAACATTTAGCTAGGTATTGCTGTTGGAGCTAGAAACACAAGCCTTTAACTAGGTATTACTGTACTGTTGGAGCTAGAAACACAAGCATTTAGCTAGGTATTACTGTTGGAGCTAGAAACACAAGCATTTAGCTAGGTATTACTGTTGGAGCTAGAAACACAAGCATTTAACTAGGTATTACTGTTGGAGCTAGAAACACAAGCCCTTAACTAGGGATTGCTGTTGGAGCTAGAAACACAAGCATTTAGCTAGGTATTACTGTACTGTTGGAGCTAGAAACACAAGCATTTAGCTAGGTATTACTGTTGGAGCTAGAAACACAAGCATTTACTAGGTATTACTGTTGGAGCTAGAAACACAAGCATTTAGCTAGGTATTACTGTTGGAGCTAGAAACACACTGTTGGAAGAAACACAAGCATTTAGCTAGGTATTACTGTTGGAGCTAGAAACACAAGCATTTAGCTAGGTATTACTGTACTGTTGGAGCTAGAAACACAAGCATTTAGCTAGGTATTACTGTACTGTTGGAGCTAGAAACACAAGCATTTAGCTAGGTATTACTGTACTGTTGGAGCTAGAAACACAACACTGTTGGAGCTAGAAACACAAGCATTTAGCTAGGTATTACTGTTGGAGCTAGAAACACAAGCATTTAGCTAGGTATTACTGTTGGAGCTAGAAACACAAGCATTTAGCTAGGTATTACTGTTGGAGCTAGAAACACAAGCATTTAGCTAGGTATTACTGTTGGAGCTAGAAACACAAGCATTTAGCTAGGTATTACTGTACTGTTGGAGCTAGAAACACAAGCATTTAGCTAGGTATTACTGTACTGTTGGAGCTAGAAACACAAACATTTAGCTAGGTATTACTGTTGGAGCTAGAAACACAAGCATTTAGCTAGGTATTACTGTTGGAGCTAGAAACACAAACACTTAGCTAGGTATTACTGTACTGTTGGAGCCAGAAACACAAGCATTTAGCTAGGTATTACTGTACTGTTGGAGCTAGAAACACAAACATTTAGCTAGGTATTGCTGTTGGAGCTAGAAACACAAGCCTTTAACTAGGTATTACTGTACTGTTGGAGCAAGAAACACAAACATTTAGCTAGGTATTATTACTGTTGGAGCTAGAAACACAAGCATTTAACTAGGTATTACTGTACTGTTGGAGCTAGAAACACAAGCATTTAGCTAGGTATTACTGTACTGTTGGAGCTAGAAACACAAGCATTTAGCTAGGTATTACTGTACTGTTGGAGCTAGAAACACAAGCATTTAACTAGGTAGCTAGAAACACAAGTTTTTAGCTAGGTATTACTGTACTGTTGGAGCTAGAAACACAAGCATTTAGCTAGGTATTACTGTTGGAGCTAGAAACACAAGCATTTAGCTAGGTATTACTGTTGGAGCTAGAAACACAAACATTTAGCTAGGTATTGCTGTTGGAGCTAGAAACACAAGCCTTTAACTAGGTATTACTGTACTGTTGGAGCAAGAAACACAAACATTTAGCTAGGTATTACTGTACTGTTGGAGCTAGAAACACAAGCATTTAGCTAGGTATTACTGTACTGTTGGAGCTAGAAACACAAGCATTTAACTAGGTATTACTGTTGGAGCTAGAAACACAAGCATTTAACTAGGTATTACTGTTGGAGCTAGAAACACAAGCATTTAACTAGGTATTACTGTTGGAGCTAGAAACACATGCATTTAGCTCGGTATTACTGTTGGAGCTAGAAACACAAACACTTAGCTAGGTATTACTGTACTGTTGGAGCTAGAAACACAAGCATTTAGCTCGGTATTACTGTTGGAGCTAGAAACACAAGCATTTAAATAGGTATTACTGTTGGAGCTAGAAACACAAGCATTTAGCTAGGTATTACTGTTGGAGCTAGAAACACAAGCATTTAGCTAGGTATTACTGTAGAGCTAGAAACACAAGCATTTAGCTAGGTATTACTGTTGGAGCTAGAAACACAAGCATTTAGCTAGGTATTACTGTTGGAGCTAGAAACACAAGCATTTAGCTAGGTATTACTGTACTGTTGGAGCTAGAAACACAAGCATTTAGCTAGGTATTACTGTACTGTTGGAGCTAGAAACACAAGCATTTAGCTAGGTATTACTGTACTGTTGGAGCTAGAAACACAAGCATTTAGCTAGGTATTACTGTTGGAGCTAGAAACACAAGCATTTAGCTAGGTATTACTGTTGGAGCTAGAAACACAAGCATTTAGCTAGGTATTACTGTACTGTTGGAGCTAGAAACACAAGCATTTAGCTAGGTATTACTGTACTGTTGGAGCTAGAAACACAAGCATTTAGCTAGGTATTACTGTACTGTTGGAGCTAGAAACACAAGCATTTAACTAGGTATTACTGTACTGTTGGAGCTAGAAACACAAGCATTTAGCTAGGTATTACTGTTGGAGCTAGAAACACAAGCATTTAGCTAGGTATTACTGTACTGTTGGAGCTAGAAACACAAGCATTTAGCTAGGTATTACTGTACAGTTGGAGCTAGAAACACAAACACTTAGCTAGGTATTACTGTAATGTTGAAGCTAGAAACACAAGCATTTAACTAGGTATTACTGTTGGAGCTAGAAACACAAGCATTTAGCTAGGTATTACTGTTGGAGCTAGAAACACAACATTTAGCTAGGTATTACTGTACTGTTGGAGCTAGAAACACAAGCATTTAGCTAGGTATTGCTGTTGGAGCTAGAAACACAAGCCCTTAACATTTACTAGGCTAGAAACACAATTACTAGGTACTGTTGGAGCTAGAAACACAAGCATTTAGCTAGGTATTACTGTACTGTTGGAGCTAGAAACACAAGCATTTAGCTAGGTATTACTGTTGGAGCTAGAAACACAAGCCATTTAACTAGGTATTACTGTTGGAGCTAGAAACACAAGCATTTAACACTTTAGCTAGAAACACAAGCATTTAGCTAGGTATTACTGTTGAGCTAGAAACACAAGCATTTAGCTAGGTATTAGGCTATTTAACTAGGTATTACTGTACTGTTGGAGCTAGAAACACAAGCATTTAGCTAGGTATTACTGTACTGTTGGAGCTAGAAACACAAGCATTTAGCTAGGTATTACTGTACTGTTGGAGCTAGAAACACAAGCATTTAGCTAGGTATTACTGTTAGCTAGAAACACAAGCATTTACTAGGTATTACTGTTGGAGCTAGAAACACAAGCATTTAGCTAGGTATTACTGTTGGAGCTAGAAACACAAGCATTTAACTAGGTATTACTGTTGGAGCTAGAAACACAAGCATTTAGCTAGGTATTACTGTACTGTTGGAGCTAGAAACACAAGCATTTAGCTAGGTATTACTGTTGGAGCTAGAAACACAAGCATTTAGCTAGGTATTACTGTTGGAGCTAGAAACACAAGCATTTAGCTAGGTATTACTGTACTGTTGGAGCTAGAAACACAAGCATTTAGCTAGGTATTACTGTTGGAGCTAGAAACACAAGCATTTAGCTAGGTATTACTGTACTGTTGGAGCTAGAAACACAAGCATTTAGCTAGGTATTACTGTACTGTTGGAGCTAGAAACACAAGCATTTAGCTAGGTATTACTGTACTGTTGGAGCTAGAAACACAAGCATTTAGCTAGAAACACAAGTATTTACTATTACTGGAGCTAGAAACACAAGCATTTAGCTAGGTATTACTGTTGGAGCTAGAAACACAAGCATTTAGCTAGGTATTACTGTTGGAGCTAGAAACACAAGCATTTAGCTAGGTATTACTGTTGGAGCTAGAAACACAAGCATTTAGCTAGGTATTACTGTACTGTTGGAGCTAGAAACACAAGCATTTAGCTAGGTATTACTGTACTGTTGGAGCTAGAAACACAAGCATTTAGCTAGGTATTGCTGTTGGAGCTAGAAACACAACATTTAGCTAGGTATTACTGTTGGAGCTAGAAACACAAGCATTTAGCTAGGTATTACTGTACTGTTGGAGCTAGAAACACAAGCATTTAGCTAGGTATTACTGTACTGTTGGAGCTAGAAACACAAGCATTTAGCTAGGTATTACTGTACTGTTGGAGCTAGAAACACAAGCATTTAGCTAGGTATTACTGTACTGTTGGAGCTAGAAACACAAGCATTTAGCTAGGTATTACTGTACTGTTGGAGCTAGAACCACAAGCATTTAGCTAGGTATTACTGCACTGTTGGAGCTAGAAACACAAGCATTTAGCTAGGTATTACTGTACTGTTGGAGCTAGAAACACAAGCATTTAGCTAGGTATTACTGTACTGTTGGAGATAGAAACACAAGCATTTAACTAGGTATTACTGTTGGAGCTAGAAACACAAGCATTTAGCTAGGTATTACTGTACTGTTGGAGCTAGAAACACAAGCATTTAGCTAGGTATTACTGTTGGAGCTAGAAACACAAGCATTTAGCTAGGTATTACTGTTGAAGCTAGAAACACAAGCATTTAGCTCGGTATTACTGTTGGAGCTAGAAACACAAGCATTTAACTAGGTATTGCTGTTGGAGCTAGAAACACAAGCATTTAGCTAGGTAATACTTTACTGTTGGAGCTAGAAACACAAGCATTTAGCTAGGTATTACTGTTGGAGCTAGAAACACAAGCCATTTAACTAGGTATTACTGTTGGAGCTAGAAACACAAGCCCATTTACTAGGTATTACTGTTGGAGCTAGAAACACAAGCATTTACTAGGTATTACTGTTGGAGCTAGAAACACAAGCATTTAGCTAGGTATTACTGTACTGTTGGAGCTAGAAACACAAGCATTTAGCTAGGTATTACTGTTCTGTTGGAGCTAGAAACACACGCATTTAGCTAGGTATTACTGTACTGTTGGAGCTAGAAACACAAGCATTTAACTAGGTATTACTGTACTGTTGGAGCTAGAAACACAAGCATTTAGCTAGGTATTACTGTACTGTTGGAGCTAGAAACACAAGCATTTAGCTCGGTATTACTGTTGGAGCTAGAAACACAAGCATTTAGCTAGGTATTACTGTTGGAGCTAGAAACACAAGGATTTAGCTAGGTATTACTGTTGGAGCTAGAAACACAAGCATTTAGCTAGGTATTACTGTACTGTTGGAGCTAGAAACACAAGCATTTAGCTAGGTATTACTGTACTGTTGGAGCTAGAAACACAAACATTTAGCTAGGTATTACTGTTGGAGCTAGAAACACAAGCATTTAACTAGGTATTACTGTTGGAGCTAGAAACACAAGCATTTAACTAGGTATTACTGTACTGTTGGAGCTAGAAACACAAGCATTTAGCTAGGTATTACTGTACTGTTGGAGCTAGAAACACAAGCATTTAGCTAGGTATTACTGTACTGTTGGAGCTAGAAACACAAGCATTTAACTAGGTATTACTGTACTGTTGGAGCTAGAAACACAAGCATTTAGCTAGGTATTACTGTACTGTTGGAGCTAGAAACACAAGCATTTAGCTAGGTATTACTGTTCTGTTGGAGCTAGAAACACACGCATTTAGCTAGGTATTACTGTACTGTTGGAGCTAGAAACACAAGCATTTAGCTAGGTATTACTGTACTGTTGGAGCTAGAAACACAAGCATTTAGCTAGGTATTACTGTTGGAGCTAGAAACACAAGCATTTAGCTAGGTATTACTGTACTGTTGGAGCTAGAAACACAAGCATTTAGCTAGGTATTACTGTTGGAGCTAGAAACACAAGCATTTAGCTAGGTATTACTGTTGGAGCTAGAAACACAAGCATTTAGCTAGGTATTACTGTTGGAGCTAGAAACACAAGCATTTAACTAGGTATTACTGTTGGAGCTAGAAACACAAGCATTTAGCTAGGTATTACTGTACT